>NC_056737.1:19406830-19724330 GCF_019279795.1 Protopterus annectens | reverse complement strand
GAAAGCTGTAAGAAGTATATATAATGGAATGTTACTTACTGTTTATATTAATAGAGTTAAAAATAAAACATATTATTTACTCTTATTTAGTTCTGATTATTATTAGTTAAAGCATGACAGATTATTTGCAAACAAGCATAAGCAGTATAATCAAGAAAGTATAATTAGAAATAGCATTTGAAGAACTTATAAACTTTTACAAGAAATAAATATATTATTCTATTAATGATATTTTCATTACTGTTCTCTCCCTGCCCTCCCCCACCCTTTACCCACTACATAATCTAAATAGAATGTCATTGTTTAAACAAAGAAAATAATAAAAGAAGAAGGAAAAAAAAGGTAAAGATAAAAAAATGTATCAAATTACTAACCTTACTTTTTTCAGAAAGAAAAACAAATCAAGTCACAGCCTGCCATTAAATCCTCAGGCATTTTGACTGGTTATGAAACAAAACATTTCTTTGCACATAGAGAATAACTTTGATTAAATCTTTTCCAAAATATTTGTGGCTTTCTGGAAATGCAGGAACTATATTCAAAAAGATTAATAATGAACTAAAATGATGAGAGAAAAAAAACATATAACAAATCATTTGTTTTTTAGTCTCTTCTTCTCTGAAGTCTTCCAGGAAGCTTCAGTTGCCAATCTCTTTAATGAAGAACTAGCCCATTCCATTTCTTCTATTTTATCCAAAATCCTTTTTCTTTGACAAACAGTAAAGCAGAGTCTAAATCATCAAGACCTTAGGACCATCAGGAAGGAAGATTTTAAGCTTGGCAGGAAACAGAAGGTATGTTTTAAACTGTGCTTTTTAAGCTCCCTTATTAGTGGCAGAAAAACTTTTCTTTTAGCAATTACCATGGAAGAATAGTCATTGTCAAAACGCACAGTTGTCTCATTAAACTTAACAGGAGCTTTAGCCCAAGCAGATTTAAGAACCATCTCTTTATCAAAAGATGATAGAAATCTAACTATAACTGATCTAGGATAGTTTTGTTAGAGTTAGTATTAGCTATAGATCTATGTGCTCTTCGATACCAAAAGAGAATGCTTCTGGTAAATCTAAAGTTTTAGGGAGCCATGTTGTTAAAAGAGAAGTAATATTGTTACCTTCACTATTTTCTGGCAGTCCAAAAATCCTAATGTTATTGCCTAGATCTATTTTCCAGGTCATCCAGCTTTGTTTGTAAATGTGTATTTTGTTTCAGCAGAAACTCAATGTTGATTTCCTGTTCTTGTATTTTATTTTCCATGTCATTCACAGCTTCTTCTATGCCTGTCATCTGGATCTTCTGTTGTTGCAGGTCCATATGTAACAAGTCTATTTGTTTTGTAGTTTTTCTATGAAAGTGTCTATTTTAGTATCCATTTTATCCATCTTAGCAGTAAGTTGCTGGACTATAATTATCAGAGACTGAAGTTCTTTCTTGATGCTGGAGTCTTGAGAATTTGTCTTACTGGAACTCATTTCAGACTGATAAACTGACAGGAAAATTTCCAAAGTAATTTCTGACAGGAATATTATTAAGATTTCCTTTCTTTTTTAGATATAGTTCAAGAACTATATAAAACAAACATATTTAGAAAGAAAATTACTTCAAGAATTAATTTTTTAAGTAATTAATTCCTGTCAATGTAATGAAATTGGTGGAGCTGAAGAAATCTGCTGCTATCCTGTGTTCATCCTTGGCCACGCCCCCGTTTAAACTTATTTCTGATAGTGTAATCGGTGTGTGTGTGTTTTTGTGTGGTGGTTACACTTTCGGTTCCTTGAAAATGTCCAAGGATTCAAAGGTCTCAGGCTTCAAGAAGTGTGACTCGTGCTGTCAGAAAATGTCTCTGACAGACGGTCACACTTCTTGTGTGTACTGCCTGGGACCTTTACACCTGCAGGACTCTTGTGCTGTATGCCATGGCTTCAGCCCTAGAGTCCTGCAGGAAAAAAAAACAAACTCATTCTAAGGGGTTTGCTTAAGCCTGAAGGTTCCCTAACTGCTACCTCGGGAAAACCTTCCAAGGCTTCTAAGACCTCGACTCCAGCTTCTGAGTCGAGGCCTAAGGCTTCAAACCTACTGCTACATCGGCTCCGGCTGGAGCCGATGAGTCTTTGACTACAGCTTCTGTGGTTCCCTCGGCTCCAGCTGGAGCCGAGGTATTGGAAATTCCTGGGTCGGCTCCGATCAGACCATCGGAGCCGACATCTAGAAAGAGGTCTAGGTCACCATCCCTTGGCTCCGTTCATTCGGCTCCAGCATCTCCCTTGCTGTCTGAACGGAGCCATAGGTCTCACTCCTCTAGGTCATCGAGGCTTTCGGATCATGACCTTCAGAGGGTAGTGAGTCGACTTCTAAAGTCCAAGGCACTGGCCCAAATGCTTCAGAGCCCGACTCATCAGTCGATGCTTCAACCTATCCCTCTAAATATTCCTCCTCCGACTCCTTTGAGCTCGGAGCCGGGCGCTCGAACCGAGACTGTGGTAGCGTCGGAGCCGATACACTTGTCTTCGGTTCCGTCGTCGGCTCCGATTTCTTCCTTTGAAGAATCTCGGCACCGGACTTCCCTCGTCGGCTCCGAGGGGGTGAGTGGCATCGGACCCTTGTCCGACCCCGCTCTCCCTCTCGGTGCTTCGGCGCTGGTGAGTTCGGCTCCGACATCGGCCTCGGAGCCATCTCTGTTGGTGCCGAGGGAGGTTCTCAGCTTCTCGGAGCGGGGACCTCTGGCTCTGCCTGACAGGGGTGCGTTCGAGGTCATGCGGAGTGTGTTGGAACCTGGTTCAACTCCACAGTCGGCTCCGTCTGCCCCTCCCTCTTCGGTGCCTCAGGTTATGTCTACTCTCTCCCTCATCCCTGACCGCAGAGAGCCAACTCTTCAAGAATCCCCTGTGGGATTTCATCCTCTTCCGAGGCCTCTCCTGATTTGGCAGGGGAGCCCCTAGGAAGAGAAAGTGTAAGAGGAAACACATAGACTCACCTGAGTCTGTCACCTCTGACACAGATTTAGAGGATTCGAGGGTTCCCCCCGTTCCCCTTCTGAAGATGTCTCCTTTGCAGACATTCTAGAGATCCTCAAGCAGAGGGGAAATTGGCCAGCCCTTAACCCTTCGGAGGATGAATCTGTGTATCTTGAGGCGTTTGGCTCTCGCCCTTCCACCTCCTGGGTGTCCCCCTTTGACCCCCTCATGCAGGTGGTAGCAAAGAAAGCCTGGACGGCTCCTGACTCAGTGGACCCTACCCCCAGGAGACCTTCAAAGTTTATAACAGCACCAACTGATAAACAATTTTTGACCAAAGGAGTTACTGTGGATGCTATGGTGGTAGCTGCTGCCACCAAGAAGGAACTAGCTGATCCTTCAGTGCCTGTCCATCCCCCTAACAAGGAATCTAGGTCTATGGACAGGTACGGGAAGCGGATGTTTTCGTCAGCGACCTTTGCTATGCGTTCGCTGAACTACCTATGCCATTTCACTCGTCTCTAGAAAGACTTGATCAAGGAAGCGAGTGAGATGTTGAAGGATCCTACAGCTGCAGGTTTTCAGGACAAGATGAACGCCCAGCTGACTACCCTGAATTCTATAGCTAACTCCTCCATGCGCCTCCTTTCATATGCGGCTGATGGAGCGAGTAGAGCCGCAGGGACAGGTGTCGCCTTACGCCGGCATGCCTGGATGCGAGTATGCAATTTTACGGACCCCTTTAAAACGTCTTTCACTAATTCCCCGTTTGATGGATCATCTCTCTTTGGTCCTCAAGTGAAAGAAACCTTGACTAGGTGCGAGACGGATGGCAAAACTCTGTCTGCCGGAGTCCGTTTTTCTACTCCTTCTAGACCTTACCCCAAAGGCCAGAAAAGTGGAAAAATGTGGTTCCGCAAACAATCTCAAGGGAATTTGCCTGACGACAGAGTCGGTTCCCTCCAGAGGCAGAGGAGGGAACAATAATGGTAGACGCCGCCCAGAGGCAGAGGGGTCCGCAGAACCAGGGCAATCGAGAAACCTTTTCCGATAAGCCCTTTCAGCATCCCTGAGTGTTGCCCGACTGTCCACCTTCGGAGGCAGTCGGGGAAGATTGTCACTGTACCCAGAAGCCTGGATATCCCTAACTCAAGACAAATGGGTACAGTCCATCATTTCAAGGCTATTCCATTCCCTTCGCTCGCATTCCAAACCAATCAAAGAAATCCCTTCCAGATGTTCCACCGCTCAAAGGGATCTTGCAGCTTTGGAAATTTCAAAGCTGCTTGCAAAAGAGCAATTCAGCCAGTTCCAGCAGACCAGCAAGGATCCGAATCTACTCCAGGTTCTTTTTAGTTCCAAAGAAAACAGGGGACTGGAGACCAATTTTGGATCTCAGTATCTTGAACAAGTCTGTCAAGAAAACAAGATTTCGGATGGTCACGCTACAGTCCATCCTTCCCTATTGGGAAAGGAAAACTGGATGTGCTCTATAGATCTTCAGGACGCTACTATCATATAAAAATGAACAGACGCTCCAGAAGATTCCTCCGCTTCAGGCTGGGAACCAGTCATTTTCAATTCAGAGCCCTGCCCTTTGGACTCACCATTGCCCCCCGGGTGTTTACCAAATGCATGGCAGTGGTAGCTTCTCACCTGAGACGTCAAGGATTCCAGGTGTTTCCATATTTGGACGACTGGCTCCTCACAGCTCCCACCAAGCATCTTCTTCTAATGGTCAGAGACTACACCTTTCGCATTTGTCAAAAGTTAGGCATCTCAATAAATTGCGAAAAGTCTGTTTTGTCGCCTTGTCGTGCTATTACCTTCATAGGTGCAAATCTAGACACAGTCAACATGTCTGCGAGACTAACAGATCAGAGAATAACAGACATACGCAAACTGGTCTCGCTTCTCTTCAGCAGCAACAGAGTCAAAGCCAGGTTAGTTCTGAAAGTATTGGGGATTATGGCGGCTGCCATACCTCTGCTTCCATTAGCCAGATTCCACATGAGAATCCTTCAATGGATGCTCTTCACACAATGGTCATACCAGCAACTTCCGATGTCCCACACCATTATGATTACGCAAAAATGCAAGAATCATCTTC
Source organism: Protopterus annectens (assembly GCF_019279795.1). Taxonomy (NCBI): domain Eukaryota; kingdom Metazoa; phylum Chordata; order Ceratodontiformes; family Protopteridae; genus Protopterus; species Protopterus annectens. Next base: position 19,719,266 of record NC_056737.1, on the reverse strand, counting down.
TGTGGTGGATGTCTTCCCGTCAGCTCTTCTTGGGAAGACCCTTTGTTCCTTCCCCTCCGGTTACTACTCTGACAACGGACGCCTCCCTGATCGGGTGGGGGGGGGGCATTATCAGGGCAGAACTGTCCAGGGCATATGGCGACCAGACGAATGCCACTTGCATATAAATGTTCTAGAGATGAGAGCAGTGCTTTTAGCGTTGCAAGCCCTTCAAGACTCTCTTCCCTTGGGAACGATAGCAATCCAGACGGACAATATGTCTGTAGTGTGGTATATCAACAAACAAGGCGGAACCAGGTCCTATCCCCTATGTCGAGAAGCACTCAGACTGTGGCAATGGGCGATTTCTTCTCAGCGTTTTCTGATAGCAACGCACATCCCCGGGAAGTCCAATCAAATCGTGGACAAGTTGAGCAGAGCTATCCTCATGCCTCACGAGTGGTCTCTGAAAGATTCTATTGCGAGAAAAATTTTTCTCAAGTGGGGTCAGCCTTGCTGCGACCTTTTTGCTACTCCCCAAAACAGCAAGTGCAGAGATTATTTCACCCTATTTCCGTTGCCAGGCCAGCCCAGCAGAGACGCTCTAGTCCAAGTTTGGCCCGGGGACTTCTGTATGCATTTCCTCCCTTCCCACTAATCTCACAAGTGATACAGAAAGCTATCGCTCAGAAGGCCTCATTGATCCTCATTGCTCCTTATTGGCCTCGACAAGTTTGGTTCCCCTTTCTACATCAATTTCTGTTGGAGCAACCTTGGCATCTGGACCTAGTTCCAGATCTTTTGATCCATCAGTCGGGTCAGTTACATCGCTCCCTCCCCTCTCTGAACCTCACTGCTTGGTTTCTCCAGTTCCTACCTTAGCCAGGCTTCCTCAAATATCTCACACTGTTTGAGATATTTTAATAGCGTCACATAAATCTTCCACTCGAAAAATTTATCTTAGTAAGTTGAAACGTTTTGCCTATTGGGCTCAAGGAAGGGACTTAGATCCTTTCACTGCTCCCATCCATATGGTTCTTGATTTTCTAGCTGAACTCTTTCATGCAGGTTCATCTCCTTCTACTCTTAAAGTTCAATTGGCAGCTATATCTAACTTTCATGTGGGCATTTCAGAGTCTGCCATCATGTCCCACAAGCTTTGCAAAGCCTTTTTGAAGGGAGTTTTTCTACTCAGACCTCCTATAAGAAATCCTCCTCCTCCTTGGGACCTTAATTTAGTTCTCAGTTCTTTGATTCTCCCCCCTTTCGAACCTGCAGCTTCCTGTTCATTAAAATTGCTATCATGGAAGACCCTCTTTCTGGTAGCTATTACTTCAGCTAGAAGAGTTTCAGAACTTCATGCACTCAGCTGTCGACCTCCTTATCTGTTGTTCCATAAAGACAGGGTATCCTTACGAACCAACCCGTCCTTTTTACCTAAAGTAGCCTCTGCGTCTAAATTAAATCAAAGCATTGACCTCCCTGTGTTTTTTCCAGAATATTTTAATAGGTCTGAACAAAAATTGCATTGGCTAGATGTTCATCGTCAGTTAAGGTACTATTTGGATAGGACCAAACAATTCAGAAAATCTGACCAGCTGTTTGTCTCTTATGCAGAAGGCAGAAAGGGACTTTCTGTTTCCAAGGTATCACTATCTAGATGGCTAACATCTCTGATTTCCATTGTTTATGAAATTAGACACCAAAAGCTGCCTAACAAACCTAAGGCCCATTCCACCAGAGCTTTGGCTACTTCTATAGCCTTCCAAGACAGACTGCCTATTGACACCATTTGTGCAGCGGCTACTTGGGCTACTCCTCACACTTTCATTTCACATTATAAGTTGGATTTAGCTTCTAGGCATAGAGCTAACTTTGGTACCACTGTTCTCAAGAGTCTGTTCCGTTAGGCCACCCGGGACAAGGTGCTAGGGACGCGGTCCCATCCAGCAAGAATGAAGGCGAGATAGACAACTTAACATATAGAAGTTATGTTCTTACCATAACATTCCATGTTAGTTGTCTTCTTCTCGCCTTCTTTCTTAAGGCCCCACCCTCCTTCCCCCTGGCCTAGACAGACCTAGAGGAGTTTGATTGTGACCTCTCTTTCTACCACCTCTTTGCTATAGGTATATGCTCTGCTGTGCATATTTTCCTGGATCAGGCTTTAGGTCACCTTTCCTCTTCCCCTTTGTTTATAGAGGTGGACTCTCTTTTTCCAGTTTTTCTGGTTGTATTATTAGCTGGGCCTAGCTCACAAACGAGATCTGAGGTAATTCACGCCTAGCATTGTGGGATATAAGGGGAGCCTCGAGCCGGTGGAACCAACTCTCGAGCTTTTAGAGTGGCCGAGTCGGAGCCGAGGTCGGCTCCGAACCCATCCAGCAAGAAAGAAGGCGAGAAGAAGACAACTAACATGGAACGTTATGGTAAGAACATAACTTCTATTTTTCTTATCAGAAGTGGATTCACACAACATGCGTCCTGTCAATGAGCCAGTTGGCTATCCATCTAATGTTGTAGGAGTTTATGCCTAACTCAGTAAGTTTATCTGTGACCTCCAAGTGAGGGATTGTGTCAAAAGCTTTGTGTTCCCTTTTACCCTTATCCATGCCCCTGGTGATTTTCTCAAAGAAGTCAACCAGATTGACCAAGCTGGACTTCCTTTTGACAAAGCCAAATGAGTCTGGTCCAGTGTTTGAAGAGTTTCTGTCTCATTATTGATCAGGTCCATGATAATTCTCTCCATAGCCTAGCAGATAATACTGGTCAATCTAATGGGTTTATAGTTCCCTGTGTCAGCTAATGGGCCCCCTTGTGTATTGGGCTGACTGTTGCAGTCCTTCATTCTTCTGAGACAAAGCCCATCTGGAGCCTGTGGTTAAACAGGGTACCTAACGGCCCTGAGAGATTCTGTTTTAAGTTGTTTAAGAAGCATCCTGAAATGTTGTTGGGACCCCTGGATGCTGTGTTTTTGGCTTTAGCAAGCACAGTGAGGATCTTTTCCCTCATAATGTCTCATAGTAAGATGGTTTGTGGGTATTTCTTTGGGTGTGGTAGGAAGTGATGGGGAGGAGGAGAGAAAATTCAACTGAGCTTGTCAGCCAGTGGGTTTGCTATAGTTTCAGACAGGGTGTAAGTGCTGCTGTTAATGATTAACTTGGCACATTACTTTCCCCTGAGGTTACAAACACAATTAAAAAAAAGCCTTATGTTTATTTTTCACCTGGGAGGCCATCTTTGCCTCATAGTTTACTTTGGCAAATTTGACCAGACTGGCAAATGTCTTTGCACTGTGTTGTCTGTTCCTCCTTGGCTTTAGAGATGATTTTTTGTTCTTTTGTTGAATAGCCTGTTTGTGCTAGTGGTCCACAGGGGTGGTTTATTTTTGCAGTAATCATAGGTTTGACTTGGGCAGGTACTGCCTCCTCTGTGCAGCTATGAATGAGTTTGTACAGTGCTTTTGTGTGCAGCTCAGAGTAGGCTTCAGTGTCATTCTGGTTTGGAGGACCTTGGAAGTTTAGTAAGCTGTCACTTAGTTTGGGGTAATTGGCCTTGGCAAAGTTATTAACAAGTTTGGAGTTTGACAGGGGTTGTAGGTTAGTTTTAATACTAAAGGAGAGCATTTTCTCTGCAAATCTTACCAAGGAGGAGCTAATGCATGGGAGGAAGCAGCATCCTTCCATGTTCATAAGTGCTAGGTCTAGGATCTTTGTACCTCTAATTTGGGAGTTAACTAGTTGCTCCAGGGTGTTTGAGTTGATGAAGTCCAAAAACATCTGAGCAAGTGAATTATGGGTCATATAAGTCTCCCATTTTATGGATGGGTAGTTGAAGTCACCTATAAGTATGGTGTTAAGTTGAATGGTAAGAGATTCCAGTAGGTTTACTGTAGGAAGTGTGGTTTTCCAGACTCATTAGAGGATCTGTAACTAGCAAGTAGGAGTTGTGCCTGTGGTTAGTTGGCCATGGATCAGCTCAAGCGAGTCATGTTGTTAGACATGTCTAGCAGGGTACTTGCTCTTTATGAACACTGAAGACACCCCCTTCCTTTGTTTTATCCTGAGAAGTGGGGGATCAAAATGTATGAAAGGCATTGTAGCCTTTATAGCCAAGATACTTTCCATGGTTCTGAACCATGTTCCCATGACTACACATCATAAATAAAGATATTGGGGACCTACAAACACTGGATCCTACCCAGTTCGGCTTTGTTAAGGGCAGATCCTGCCTCTTAAACCTGGTTGATTTCTTTGAAACAGTCACCAAGGCCATTGACGAGGGGAAGGTGGTCCACACAGCCTACCTGGACCTCGCAAAAGCCTTCGATACAATACCCCACTCGGGCATTATAGATAAGCTCACCAGCTTAAATATAAACCCCTATGTCACTAGATGGATTGCAAACTGGCTCAAGGACAGAACCCACATGGTTAGAATTGCTGGAGCCATGTCAGACTCCAAACCAGTTACAAGTGGTGTCCCACAAGGCTCAGTCCTGGGACCTCTCTTGTTCGGTATATATTTCTCGGAGGTACAGGCTAACACGGAAGGACTGTGGCTGACCAAGTTCGCAAATGACTGCAAACTGGGAGCCATAATCGACTCTTCAGTCGACACAAGCATCCTCCAAAAGGGCCTCATAGAAACAGACAACTGGTGCCAGAGCCATGGCCTCAAGCTAAATGCCAAAAAGTGTATAGTCATCCCCTTTGGCAAAAACAAAGTGCCCACAAATTGCCACATAGGTGGTAATCCATTAAGTACAGAAGAAGTAATTAGGGACCTGGGGACCCAAGTTGATAGCAATCTCTCATTTGACAACCACATGGCCAAAGTGGTTAGAAAAACATTTTATATAGCCTACCTAATCATGAAGGGATTCACATCTAGATCAGGGGATGTCATCGTGCCTCTTTACTCATCCCTCATCAGGCCCATAATTGAGTACAATGCCCCTTTTGGGATGTACCTTACCAGACACCTGCAGCAACTGGAAAGACCCCAAAAGTACCTCACCAAGTGGATCAAAGGGCTCAAACAGATGCCATATGCTGCCCGGTTAAAGAAACTCCAGCTCTACTCAGTGGCATACTGCCTGTTCAGAGGCGATCTGTGCCTGACGTATAAAGCCATGTCCAACCCGAATTAATGGACATGCTGCACCTCAGAAAATCCAAATCCCATCGAGCTACGCTCGAGAGACTTGAACCTCAGCACTGAAATAAATAGGACATGCTGGAAGGACAGATTCATAACCCAGAGGCTCCCTTCACTCTGGAATAAAATCCCAGTCCAGGTTAGGCAGAGTCCCTCATTGACTCTCTTCAAGAGGAATCTTGATGAGTGGATGGGAGATCGTAGGTTTACCCCGGGTATCACTTCTGTGTCACTGTTAGACAGAGGCACAGTATACTAACCTCGAAAAAGGGCATAGCAAAATAAATTTAAAATGGGTGGCGAAAGCCAAACACATTCTGGCTAGGCTTATAAATGCCCTAGGGCAGATAGCCTAGTATGAACCTATGAGCCTATATATCTACGTTCTGCAAGGTGAGGAGTGCTTCCAGGGAGTGCAGTTTGTTTATTTAAACTCCTAGTTTTGAGCAGCAGTACCTTTAGGTAGTTGCCAGTGATCAGTGATTTTATTTTGTTATGTTGGAGGGTTTAACAAGTTAATACTGCCTAAAAGGCACCAAGGGGTAGATAAGGATTTTGCCAGTATTCGGAAGCCAAGTGGTGACAAGTGCATATGATCTCTGGCAAAGTATCATAGTTTATCGGTCATGTCTCCCCTGGCTGACTTATACTGGGATCCCTTGTTGTGACACCAGAAATTAAGCCAATCATTGAAGTCAGTAATTTTTTGTTGGTACTGTGGCATCATTATTGGTGAATGTAGGATGCTGCTCAAGGCTAGATTCATGCCCACCTAGGACACCTATTCTGAGAGATCCATCATGTAACTCTGTGTGAGGTGCATCTTAGATCATTAATGCTCACATGGACTATGACCGTGCCATACTGGTTTAAAGACCTAAATGCATGTATGATCTGGCGGATTGTGGCTTCAGACAGACAGCTCATTGTGATCTTCTCCTTGTTTAGCCTGGGAAGGGGGACATCAGTATGACTTAAAATTGAATCTCCAATAGCTAGAATGTTTGTCTGGGCGGCATATTGCCTTATGGTCTTGGAAGCGGAGCTACTATGATTTTTCAGAGTTGTATTGTGTGGTGTGCTATCTTTTTTGAGTGTTAGCAGGGCCACTGAGAGAAACATTTAGGAGGTATTGGAGGTTTGAGTAGATTACAAGTGAGTGCCACCACATATGTGAGTCTTTGTGTTTGTTCCTTAGTGTTGGTAGTGAAGGTTTTACGTGTAACACTTGGCAACCCAGTGTGCATTTTTCGTGTGTGTATGCGAGAGCTTTTCCTCCAGTGGCATTGTGTATCTACATCTCTTACACATTGTGTTTGTCTGTTCTAAAATTAAATGGTAAATTAAATGGTTGTAAGTGAACATGAGGCAGTTACTACACTGCCTCAGGATGCCCATATGCACCAGGACAGAAGCAGAGATGACATGGAAGCACCTATCCATTATACCAGATCCTTAGTATATGGGAAGGAGTAAGGAAGAGTCACTTAGTAGATGGGAAGGAATAAGGGAGAATCACTTAAAGGTTCAAGTGAAAATGTTTAGTAGCATACTGTTAGATGACCTGCATTGGTGCTGCCCTCTGTTTAAAAGGGCATCTCTTAGAGCAGTTGTGAACAGTGGGAGACTATGGCGAGCATTTCCTATAAAAAATTTGAAACTGGAGAGATTTGCTTATATACAGGGCATGGGTAAAGGCTTTTATACCAGCAGAATGAAATACTTTTGCACAGTTAAGCCCTTAGGCCAATCAGATAAACACACAGTAAGCCTTTCACCGGCAGTTTTCAACTTAGATGGGTTGTATTAGCCTTCCGCTCCCACCAGGGTACAGAAAACCCTTTTAATGTAAAACAAACTGGTTTTGAGCTCAAGTGCAGTAACAAATGCTTCATCACAAAAGGCAGAACTCCTCCAGTATCAGGAATCCTTGGAAATAAGTTCACAGACCCAGAAAAATGTTCATAAATACAGAAAAAAGTGTGTAAATGTAGAACTTCTGCAAACACAGAAAAACTTTGGAAATCTTGTGTACTCGTACCAGCAGCATCCCTCCTACAGTAAATTCACTCAGCTGTTAGTAGAATGGCAGTATCTGATCTTGCTGCTCCATTTAACTGTAAGACACAGAATAGCTCTTTCAGTGGGATACACAGTATTGTGTCCCAGTCAAACCTTTGGTCACTGTATACCCTGGTTGTTGCTACCAGAAAGGATGGTTCTCTGCACTTATAGATCATAATCCAGCTAACAGTAGTTTTGTGACTATTACATTCTGATCACATGTTGTGAATCACATTTCTAGATGTGGTCTGGAAAAGACCCTTTGGAGGCCTACTGTTATGGCACTAAATGTAAGCTGTGGACTAGAGCATTTTTGCAAGTGTGTGAAGCATTTTTTTTTCCAGAACACCATGTACCCTTACTGACAGACTTGTTAAGGATTGATAAAGTTTTCCTGCCACTAATGCAAATGTGCATCAGAGAGAGTTAAGAATTTTTTTGCAGATCCTTAAGGAGAACAACCATACAGAATATTATAATCATAAAGTTGCAGAAAGTATTTTAAGAATTAAGTCAAGATGGGAATGGAGAAAGAAGATTTTGCCATTAGGGATGACTGTGTAAGTAGGAGTACAGAAAATGTGCAAAAGGGGCTAGAAAACTGGCAAAGGAAACAAGGTATTGGAAGTTAATGACTAGAGTGGAAAAGGTAATAGACTTGGATGAAGCCAAGCAGAACTTTGGATAGTAGCTGAGAGATTACCTTTTCTGTAAGGGATTGAGATCAAGAGTATAGACAAAAAGAAAGGGATACGGGGGTCCTAAGAGAAAACTTTGGTAGAGTTTTCATTCGAGTATAGAAAGTATCTGCCATTAAAAAACACCTAATTCATAGGGCATACAAAATGTTGCTTGATAACTATAGGAGTCAATCAGAAGAGGTTAGAAAAGATCAGGAAGAGAGACAGGAAAAGCAATTTACAAAGGAACAGTGGAAGGCTATCTGTATGATTCCCAAGTATGCAACAAAGGCAAAAAAGTTTAGGATGTTTGCTTTGAAGTGTTAGTATAGGTATTTTTATATTTCAGGCAGACTTCAGATAATTTTTCTTCAGTTAAACGGCAGATGTTGGAGATGTGATGAGAAAGAAAGAGGTAACTGAGAATATATTTTTTGGTGTTACGAACTGGAAGATTTTAAATCTTCCTTAAAATGCACTCTGTCAGAAATATTTGGGAGCAAATGGCTGTAACAAAGGAAATGTTGAGTTAGAACCAGGATCTGAATTGCCTCAACATAATAAGGCCTTATTAAATGTAATGGTATTGGCTTCCAAAAAAGCAATCAGTAGAAAATGGAAATCAAGGTCTAAACCAACTGTAATTGAAGTATTGTATATTGCTGAAGAAATAAAAAAAAATGGAACTGGGTACATCCTCACTTTAGAAAATTGAAAAAGCAAAATATGTAGAAATAAATGGTATTTGTGGGAATGATACATGCAGAGTAATGTTTATAAGGAGGAGTGAGATTTAAAAGAAGGCAGAAATTAATTTATTTAATGTTGGAGTGAACAACAGTTGTAATAAAGAAAGAAAAACCTATATAATTTATAATGCATGGAAAATGTTAAAATGGTCTGTTTCCTTTTCTGTTAATGCATGTGTGCCTATGTCTTAAGCGATAATTTGATAAAGGTGTTTAGAAAAAATGATTTTCATCATATTGATCACTGTTGTATTAGCCTTAGCTGTATGGTATATATCATGACAAGGATATATCAGCTAGAAAGCTTCCTAAGCTTCAGGGCACTTTCCACGCATTCAAACTTTTAGGCAGCTCAGGCTGAGCTATAACACAGAATAGCACTTCATAGCTTTCCTGCCACCGAACAGACTGCTTCTGTGCGGTGTTTCAAAGATCAGTGGTCATCTAGTACTGTTCCTTTGCTAAGCTGATAAGTTCCCTTTAGGGAAAAAAAGTCCACATTTTAAATGTATTATTTAAATGTACTTTCTTGGTTAGGAAAGTTGTTTTTCATCTAGCAGTTTGTGTTTTAACAGACATTGTCATTAGACTTAACTGTACTTTTAAATGGGAGTGCACTTTTTCCCTGTCAGTTTAAAAGTAGTAATTTTTTTTTCTGTTGAGAAACTGTTGATTTTACTTTTGGGGCTTGCAAAGTGTACTAAAGTGCTTTTTGTGTGTGCGTGTGTGTGTGTGGGGGGGTGACTTTTAACAACTTTAAATTTTTACCATGTGTTCTGCAGGAAAAAAACACCATTTTGGCTGGACCATGAAAGAAACTACTTGTCCCATGGCTGGTCTTCTTCCAGTCACAAAAAGAAAAAAATTAATCAAACAGCCATTGCCAGCACAGCTGGCTAGCAGTTTGCCTCAGGTGGGTCACTCTGTTGTGTCCCAAGCTGGTTCCGCAGACCACTCATCTTTTACACCACAACCATCTGGTATAGCACTTACAGCCACTTTGGGCCAGGGGTTAGCCACGTCCTCTGTGGCTGTTGGGTCCCCTCAGTGGGCAAGGGTGAGTCTTTTGTCTGTCCTAGTAGATGGAACATGGAAGTCTTCCCTGTTTAGTCAGAACATTGTGCCCATCCCTGGGGAAGCTGCTGCTGTCATCAGTAACTCTGTTGGTCCCATTTTTCCTGTCAGAAAGAAATGGAAAACTCAATATGTAACTTCCCCCTACTCAGAAGTTTGTTTGTAGCAATAGAAAAAATGGATGCCTGTTTTCCTGAAGAGATTCAAGTTTCTGAATCTGGACAGGAAGATGAAAGTTTAGATGCAGAATTTTCTCCTTAGATTTCTGATTCAGATTCAGAGAACACAGTATCTGATTCTTCCTGTTGGGATTTCTCTTTCTCTGAGACTATTTCCAGTATGTGCCAGTGTTTTCAGCAGGGTACACTGAAGTTTCTCAGGCCCTCAGAAAATACTATGAGCTGTTACAAGTGGAGTTTTGAGAACCTTCACCCATTCCTCCTTTACTGTCAGTATTGGAGGATGTGTGTGCCCTGCCAGCAATTTACCCACTAGTCAACCTGCTTGACCCTAAGATGGCAGATAATTGTATAAAGTCCCGCAGTCTTTTAAGTTTCTATACACTCATCCCAAACCTGATCCATCAGTTATAGCTTTAGTTAATCCTGCTGCTGCTAAACATTTAGTTTATGTCAATCCTACTCTTTCTTACAAGGATGGAAAAATAATTGATAAGTGTGGGAAATGGTGTATGCTTTTGTAGTGTTGATTTTTAGAAGTTTGAATAGTCAGACTCGTATGTTAGTTCTGACTAATTGTGAAATTATGAGGGACGTTTTACCTGACCATTTTTCAACACCTTTATTGAATTATCACTTAACTCATAGGCATACATGTATATACAAGGAAATAGTCCATGTTAACATTCACATTTATACAATTATCATCAATCCAGTATTACATAAATTGATCAATTCCGTTAAACCTCATTCCTCTTACAAAACATTATTCTGCATTTATTCTCAAAATTTCCATTTTTTTCCGTGTAATTTGCTTCTACTTTTTTCTAAAGATCCCACTTTCAATTCTTTTATCTCTGTTTCAATATTCACTACTCCAAAAGTAGTTGGTTTAGAGTTTGATTTCCATTTTCTAGTAATTGTTGTTTTGGCAGCCACCAAAATTAAACTTAACAAGGCCTTAGTATGTCTAGGTGCTGTATATCCTGTATCCCAGTTCACAAAAGTAATTTCCTTAGTTACACCTATTTGCTCACATCTAGCCCAGTTATTATACCTTGTAAAATAATATGTACATTCTCTCTCAGAATTCCTACTACTGAATTCTGGTCTTCCACACCAAATATTTTTCAAGCATTTCTTTAGACACCTACCCTCTTTTGTTATATTTCCCTTTTAGGTCCACCAGATACATCCTCACTATTGTAAATTAAGTTACATTTCCTACCTATAAGTAATATTCCCTGCTGAAAGTTGATTGCTTCTTTCAAAAGTGTCTTAAATTCCATAGTAGCACTTTTAGGTGGTATATAATTATATGGCATTATGTAATCCTCCTCCTTTGTCAATAACCCCTTAATACTAGAAATCTACCATTACTAGCTTTTTTCAATAATGTCACTATTGGAGCCCCTCTAGTGATTAGTATAAGTTCTCCCCTTTTCCTTTGTCCCTGATACTCTCCCCTCTATCCCTCCTGAAATCCTTCCCTTATCAAATTATCATGCTTATATTTCCAAGGGTGTCTCCTGTAGCATTACTATTTGCATTCTGCATTTCCTAATATAATTCAAAATTATGTCCTTATTGTTTAAACATAAAAGGCTATTCACATTCCAAAATAATATGTTTAGTGTTGCCATTATGATAAGAAGTTATCATTCCCCACCTATTATATGTGACAGCCTTTTAGATGTCTGTTTTCAGCTTTTGTGCTACATGCATTCAATAAGATTTGGCAGATTGATCATTTATACAGTTTTTTGTCATCTCTATTTGAACCTATGTCACATTTTACAGGACTTTTTGTTTTAATGAAAACCCTCAAAAAAAAAAAACACCCCAGAACACTCTTATAATGTATTAACTTAAAACAAACACACAAAACTATGTATATCTTCAAATAATGAAGTTTAACCATCCTGATAGTAGCAGTTGCATTAAACTGACAACTGTATATCCAGGCAGCACCTAAATTAAACACATGTTAAAGCTTGTGCTTCTACTTACACTAATTGCTGTCTGTTCTTGTCTTATCTTTATTCCATTCCCAGATGTGAAAAACAGCTTGTATGTTTTCAGAAAACATTAACCTTTAGCCTTGAAAAAAGTGCACTGGCTATCTTTAGGAAAAAACTAAAATATACACTATTCTAGTAAATATATTAAAGTATTTATTTACCAGAAAAGTTGTTGTCTGTTGTTCACTTACATTAATTTCAAGCTTTCTTTCTTTCTTTTTTATCTGCTTGCCCTAGTACCTTTTAATTTTATGTTTTTCTCAGTAAACAATGTCCAGACCTCTAGATTTATTGTCTTTACCATTAGTCACCTTGTTTCCATGGAAACATAACATCAAGATGTAGAGCTGCCCTTAACTCCAGATTTCTCAGCTAACACTGACCATTTATTTTCTGTACCAGTATACATCAAAACTGGACTAACTTAAGGTTGACCTCAAAAAATAACTAGCTTTAAAACTAATTCTAGACCATTCAGGGATTTGAGTACACTGCAATTGGTACCAGGAATAATAATGGATCAAATGCCATGGTCCTTACATTTAATCACCATGCAGGTGAAGTGAAGAGGGTTCTTGGCAGAAATTGCTTAGGGGTATTTAGTTCCACCAGTTTTACTCAAAAACTTGGTGAAGCCCCGACCTTTGTGTTCATACTTGGTGTTAAAATTAAATGATTAGTGTAAAAAGAAAAAAAGGTTTGTATATGCAGGTCCTGATTGCAGTGTAGATTTATATGTGATTGCATTAACACCAGCATTCCCTCCTTTCCCAGAGTTTTGTAATGTAAGGGAAGGTACAACTGTAACACAGTGGGAGTTGTTTACTTTGATTCTTGTTTAACTTGTGTTACATTTTATGTAGGGAAGAACAAGTCATGTAAATGAGAATTTATGAGCACACCTATGCAATTAAAAAGGGAGGTGAGAAAAAATGTCCTAAGCAAGCATTCTGAAGTGTGTCAGTTTTAAAAGGTTCTTGTTTGTCCTTCAAGTAACAAATTGTTATTACTTACAAATAAGTCAAGTAATGTTGCAGGAGACTCGCTGTACTCCCAATGCATTGCTAAACTCTGGAATAGTATCCCCATCCAAATAAAACTCTCTGACAAACTCAGTAGATTTAAACCACTGCTTAAACAACATCTTACTCAATATTGTACGTGCTCATCACACAGTTAAACCATTTTCACTGTACAGTACTATCCAAGTAGTCTCCTTAAACATAATATTCTCAACTTTTTACTGAAATGACAAAAACAATGTTTATACATAACTGCTGCCTGTACAATCCACTAAGTTGCACGTGTGCTTTCTGTTTAGTAACTTCCACCTCTGTAAAATCTTAGAATGTACGTGTATAAATGTAAAAAGAAATGTAACTACTCTGTGTTTGACTGGAACTTAGTATAATTCAGTGTAAGCAAATAGAACTTTTTTTCTAAGGCCTCCACTGAAAGTGCACAGAGTCAGACTTTCCCAGTACACAAAGACAAATAAATTAGTAAATAAGTAAGATTTTTTATTTTGGAAAAGGTACAGATCCCTGAACTATGTAGGAACTGAAAAACTGCTTGAGTATCAAACTGTATTGACAGTTGCTATTGAATGCCTCCCAGGCTCCAGAGTAAAACGAATATTGAAGGCACCATGACTGTGATTTTGCAAATAATATTTTATTCGCAACATTTCTTTTATTACAGTGTATTAATTAAATCTATTGATTTGTTTTTATAGTGAAGTTAAATAGTTTTTAATGCAACTCTCTTTGAGGAAAAAAAAAGAAAAGGAGATGATTGGTTCTCATGTAAACAGATAATGTATGCACACAGCTTGCAGTTAATGTTTTTTAGTTCTAATGAAATTCTGTACAATATAGAAAGAAAGAACATAACTTTTTTAATAAATTCTTTGTTTCTAGCTGTATATTCTGGTTAGTTCCTAGAAATCATTCACTATACTGTTTTTTGTTGATGTGGGTTGGTTAATTATGCTGTGTGGCATTTTTTTGGTTACCCGTTTTCCATGGAGACAGAGTTTTTTATGCATAAAGTGGTAACCGAGTTTACATTAAGCCAAACTATAAATCTCCGTTTTCTTTCCTGAAACCAAAAAATGAGGGAGAAAGGTTACGCCATACCTTGGATGCTCACAGACAACTGGAGCACTGTCTTGACAGAACAAAATCTTTCATACTTCTGGATCAGTTGTTTGAGGATAAGAAGGGGCAACTTATTTTAAAACAGACAATTTCTAAATGGTTTGTCAGGCTATTACTTATTTGTCAGGCTATTACTTTGCGTTATTCTCACCACAACTAAAGTATTTCATGCAGGGTGAAGGCGTAATTACTGTACTTCGGCCTTGGCTTCATCTTTGGCTTTTTGGAAATGGCTAGATTCTAGAAGCTGCAGCTTGGTCCTCTGTACCTACTTTTACAAAGTACTATAAGCTTGATTACTTCATTAGGGTTAGAATAGGCTTTGCTAGGACCATTCTTCATGGGTTCCTGCACCCTTCCACTAACCGAAATAGCACAGTGAAGTGAGCAGTTGCATCTGATAAAAATGCACTCTCTCAGTACTATATCAACCACCATTCAGTTGCATAATGAATGTAGAACTGCCATCTGAAATATTTTGATAAATGCTCAGAACACTGAGACACACAAACACTCTCACACATACAAAAATGCTCAGAACTAGCACACGTATGTATATAAAAATTTCCCTAAAGAAGCAGTTAAAAAAATGAGAGCTTAGTAGTAATGATGTTTTTTTTTTTTTTTTAACTAGGAAGCCGTTTAACTGTTCTGTAGCAGGGTGGTATAGGGGGAAGGGTCAAGGAGCTCCAGGAGAATGGTCCTAACAAAGCCTGATTTAGACCTAGAAAAGGAATCAAACTTTATTGCACTTAGTAAAAGTATGTACAGATGACAGAGTTCCTGCTTTCAGAATGCTTCTAGAATTCATCCCTTTCTAAAAAACCATAGATGAAGCCAGAGCCTAGTAGAATGCACTTGACTGTGCCTGAGAGGTTTGTACCATTTAAATGTTAATTCTTTGTTTCTTGGAATGTTTGTGTACCTCTGCATTTTTGTGTCTCACTGTTTTAGGATGACTGTTAGAAGATACTAGTTGGTAATGTTTAAAAAGAATTTTTGTGTAAGTTAGGTTAATCCACCCTTGTAGTTAAGGCTTCTGCAGCAGTAATTTTTATGATGAACATAGTAAAGTTGTTAAAGTAAACTTAACAGTGGATGTTCGAATGATCTCTACTGCATTAGCTGCTCCCTCCCTCCATCACTGTTAAGTTTTTTGATTATGTCAAGGTGTGTATATATTTTTACATGTAGCTGTGCCCTTTCAGGGCTGGGCCTCCTTTTTTAGCTGGCATGAAAGCTCTGAAGGATTAGTGCTGAAGCCTGTGTTTTTAGGCAGCTCAGGTTGAGCTTGCTCAATGTTTGAGTCTGTGGAGAGTGCCCTGAAGCTTTGGAAGCTGTCTGGCTGGCTGCTATGTACTCTGCTGGATATAACCCATATAGCTAAGGCTAATGCATCAGTCATTATTGGAACATCTACTGTTATGTTAAGTTTACTTATACAACTGTACTTTACTTCATTGTTGAGGTCTTCTTTTTTAATCTGTATGAAAGATCATTTTTATTGGCCCTGGGCTGAGACTGAAAATGATCAGAACCATTCAAAATAAAATAAAGTAAATGTTAGTTTGCCTGCCACCACTGAATTTAATGAAGAATTTAGAGAGGGTGATTTTATTTTATTATTTTTGGAGGGTGTGCCATTAGAGTGAAATGAGGGGAAAATTAGGTCACTTGTCCATTCATTAGCATGTTCTGCAGTATCCGTTTGAAGTGCTAAGATATGTAATTTTTGGTCCTGCAATGACAAAGCTAAAATTATGGAAATAGATTTTTTTTTACTAAAATTGAGGTCACTCTTACTCAAAGTATTCCCCTTACGCAGAGGTACAGGGACCTTGGAATTAATGCATGTAAGTAACAAGAGGAGTGTGTTGTGGATACAGAGCTGCTTGCCCCCTTGCAGAAACAATTTAAAATAACATTGGTAGTTTGTGTTCATTGGGGTTGACTGAGCGGTTTTGTAATACTTAAAAGTGTTGCTGCTTTGCTTCTCAGTAGGTTTTGCATACCTGTATATATTTGTCTCTCATGATATTAGGATGATTGTTGGAAGATGTTAGTTGATAGCGTACTTTAAAAAGGATTTTGCTGTCCTAAATTCGTTGTGCACTTGAAAGCTTGTTATTGTGCTACTGAAAACCAAGCAAGAATGTATTTTTATCGGGTGCCACTGCTTTCTTTGCTGCCAAATGTACAGTTATGTAGCTTCCTAGTAAAAATGTTTCTCATCATTCATACTAAGAAGGTCTCCCGTTCTTTTTTTTTTTCTTTGTGGAAGTTTGTGTATGTACACATATTTGTGACTCATTGATCCATCATTCAAGGACATTAATCAGAACATATTAGATGGCAGTGTCCTTCAGACTGACTGACTATTGTTCAACATTTATTATACAACTGAATGGTGGTGGTTGTAGTACTGAAACCAAGAGACAGTGTATTTTTATGAGATGCATCTGCTCACTTCACAGTGCTATTTTGCTACCAAATGAACAGTTGTACAGTTTCCTTGTAAGTCAGTTTTACACCATATTCAAAGGTTTTGTGTTTTTTTAAGTTTTTGTTTGTTTCCTGGAAGATTTATGTACACATGCACTGTTCTATCTCATTGTATTGGGCCATTTATCAGAATAAACCAGTCAGTATCAGTGACATCCTTTACAAATTATTCTGTTGTCCTACATTCCTTGTGCAATCAAAGACATGCTGTTGTGCTACTGAAAAAAGAGAGAATAGGTGGAACTGCTTACCTTACAATGTTATTTTGCTGTCAGATTTTCCATTATGTGCAGCATTTATGCTTCATTTGGATAAATTATAGTTCAGAAGAGTAAAACCCAGTGTTATGTCTGTTATATTTTACTAGGAGCATTGCCTAAGGGGGGGGGGGGGGGTTGTTCTGTGTATTACTTAAAGCTGATATATGCATTTGGTTTCCAGTTGTATACTGCAGTTTGACAAGCAAGTAACAGTTAATACAACACAACTAGCATAAATACCGAATTTTTCAATTTTTTTTTTGTATGGGTGCGTATGATTGAGCTTGCTCTCTTTCGATGGCCCTCTCTTCAGTGCTATCAACCTCATGCAGCCCTTATGTCATTTGAGTTTGAGACCCCTGTTCCATAGAATACAAAATGAATGGAAGACTCCTCCTCCTGCATATTCTGTGCTCATAGAGCAATATTTCCAAAGAATTCTTCATGGGTCAGTAATAAAGTAATGACTGTGCCATTGTTGCACACACCAGGAAATGACATCTAGGTTGCAGTAATTACCTTTCTAAAAGCTTACTGAAGCCTGGGACTTCAACCTCAGGAATTCCACTGTTCTCTTTCACCCTTGTAAAAATCTAACAAACAATCTTTCATGTTTGAACATTGACACTTCTCTTTTCACAGTAGTCATCTCTCTCTAACAGTGAACACACATTTGAAGTTCAGCACAGGATTTAAAAAGCTGACACTTCCTTTGGGAAGGTACTTTTGCACATCTCGCTGACTGTGATCTAAGAAGAGACAGAAGGATGGAAGTACACAGGTTGATAATCACCCTTACCCTTATGTGTTGATGTGAAACCTTGCCGATATCTGTAAAAAACCTGGATATGTTCCACAACGGCACCAGCAATACCTTCAGTAAATCCTATGCAAGACTTTTGTAGTAAAGAAAGTGATCTTACCAAGGTTGATGTCATCAGCACTGGAGGAATGATTTTTCTGACATTATTCTTGCTGGATTGTTCAAGACTACATTTAGATGTCTGAAATTTCACTGTTAAATAGCTTTTGTGTCTCAACTCAGTCACTGTTAGAAATCCCCAGTAGCCAAGGGGAAACTCTATAAGGTGCAATGATGGCATAACTTAAGAAAACAGATATGAACATTTCAAGATGCAGGATAATCGCTCACAGCAGTCTCACTGGTGTTACTGTCTCCGTTTACTGGCAGTCTGCTTAGAAGATAAACATTTTGACTTTAAATTTGAAAAAGAAAGGATAGGGAGCAAGGAGAAAATACTCTGACCAAAAGTTAGCTTTTTTTATCCCATAGGCAGATGCATGTTTTGGTTTCTATTCTATGGGCCCAACATTATGGAATTACTTTTCATCCTAAGAGAACTGTAGTAATGATTATTCCTGTATCAAAGGATAGCCTCTGGTCTGGTGATTGGCTTTCAGAAAAGGTGGCAGCAGAGTATGTTGAGAAACTCAGATGATGTCCTTCAAGGATGCATCTGCAGTCCTTACAAATGGGTTGTCCTGTCGTCAGGCAGCCCTTCGGTCGGCCGGATTCCAAAGTCTGGGTCTGGCCTCGGCTGATGTCGCACTTCACCCGACGTCATAGCTGCAGTTCTTCGGGTATAAAGGTATCAGCCGACGCCATTTTCCTTAGTCTTTCTTGCCGCGTGGCGCCCGAAGCAGAAGCTGTTCTCAAGTGCCGGTCGGTCAGAACCAGAGATTACTACTACCGAAGACTTCTAAAAAGCTAAGTACCCCGTTGGGGACTCTTTCTTGCCTCAGCCGATGTCAGAAAAAGTGAATAACTGTTTAACTTGTGGGAAACAAATACCTCATAAAGATTTCCACTCTTACTGCCTACCTTATTTAGGCCCAGACCACGACGTAGCAGCTTGTCTAGCCTGTGCTTCTTTCAACCGACGGACACTTAGACATCGGTCCGAATTTGCTGAGGAGTTTTTCGGCTCCGCTTTTGCTTACAATATGCCGTCGGAAACTCCGACTTCGCAATTAACTAAAAAGCGCAAGGAAAAGGACCGACACTCGCGGTCCGCGGTTTCGGCCGAAACCGCGGTTAAGTCAACCGCGAGTGTTTCGGTTTCGGCTGAAACCGAGTCCACGGTTCTTCCTTCGGCCGAAAGCTTGCCTCCTACCGAGGCCTCATCCAGCATGGCTGAATCTGCTACTGAAATCCCACCTGCTCTTGCAGGTTCACAGGATTTATCTGATACTATTCCTTTAGATATATCTACTCCTGCACGTGGAGCTGCTAGGCCCCCTGCATCCATGTCGATTAAGGCTTTTGCCAGGGCTAAAGCAGCAAAATCTACCAAAACTGTGCCTGCTAAGACCCCCTCTCACAGGCCTAGCTCTAGTTCTCAAATGCTTAGTCTAGCAGAGGATCTCATTTCTTTGATCCGGGGATCCCAACCTCACCCAGACAGAGCCTGTCACCCACCTCCAGAGAAGAGGCCTAGAGCAGAGCCCCCTGAGCCAGTTTCTTCAGATGACTCCTCTGATGATTCAGATAATACAAACCCTCCAGAGGGCCCTTATTCTCCTTATGAGGACTCTGATGCAGAAGAGTCCATTCCTTCTGCCTCTCCGCCTGAGGAATTTTCTTTTGGGGAAACCTTGCATGCTATGAGGGAACAATTTCAATGGCAGGGCCAGGATTTTTCAGACTCTAGGAAAAGGCTTAGGACCTTTTTGCATTTGCCACAGCATAGGCCTTTAGCCATTCCTCCAGTACTTACTGTTGTGGATGATGCATTTAATGATGCTTGTACTGCTCCTGATTCTCTTCCTCCGGCCCCTGCTAAGCCCGACAGGTACTACAGGGTTCGGACACACATTATCATTTGTATAAGGCTCCTTTGCAGATCCTGAAACTATCTCCCAGGGACCCAAGGCTGTAGCAGCTGCCTCTGCCAAAACCCCTCCCTCTGAAAGGGAATCTAGGGCCTTAGAGAGATGGGGTAAAAAAGTTTACACTTCTGCTACTCTTTCCGCTAGGGCCTTAAACTGTCAATTCCACATGATTCAGTATCAGGAATTTATGTTAGATCAGTTAACTAAAAAACTGTCCTCAGATGAACCATTAGACAAAAAATCTGTTCAGGAAATGGTACATAACATTCAGCAGGTCAGTAATCATTCCTTAAAATGTGGCTATGATGCACTGGAGGCTTCCTTTAGATCAGCTATGACTGGTACAGTGATCAGAAGACATGCATGGTTAAAAGAGCAGTCCTTACCAGACCATGTTAAATCAAAGCTCCTAGATGCTCCCATGGATACGCTCAATTTGTTTGGCTCCCCTGCACAGCAGGTGCTGAAGAAGGTGGAAGAGAATGCAAAATCTGTCCAGACAGTCAAGGATTTCTTGCAGGTCCAGCCTCCAAAGTTTAGTAGGAACTGGCCTTCCAAGAATTGGTCCTTTCCAGACACCTCCAGAGCTCAGAGAGCCAGGAATAGGCGCCCAAGAGGCAGGGGCCAATCCAGAGGTGCCTACAGGGGACGTCAGTGGCAGGCTAACAACCAGCGAAGTACTGCCACAGATCCAGCCACCACCACTTCCACAGGACAATCACAGTGACTTGGCTCTGACACCGCCTACCAGGGAACAACTAGAAGCACCCTTAGGCGGAAAGCTAGCCTTATTTTCAGTAAACTGGCATCACATCACAGGAGACCTATGGATTTTACAGACAATAGACCAAGGTTACAGGTTTCACTTCCATACTCTACCAAGGAAGAGAGGAATGCCAAACCTACCTCCAAATCAGAAGACAAAAGCTCTAGAACAAATAAACCACTTACTAAGGATGAGAGCTATAGAAAGGGTACCGTCTATGGAACAAGGGCAAGGATTTTACTCCAGACTTTTCCTGGTGCCAAGAAAAGAAAACCAATGGAGACCTATTCTCAACCTGTCCGCTCTAAACACATACCTCATTGTTCCAAAATTCAAAATGCTGACCCTACAGCAGCTTCTTCCCATGCTGGGCAAGGAGTCTTGGCTGGTAACTCTAGATCTCAAGGAGGCATACCTGCACGTCCCCATACGAACAAATTGCAGAAGATACCTCAGATTTCTTGCAGGATCAGAGCATTATCAATTCTCAGCATTGCCCTTTGGCTTATCTACTGCGCCCAGAGTATTCATGAAATGCCTGGCATCAGTAATTGCTTATTGCAGTCTTCAGGGAATACAAATTTACCCTTACCTGGACGACTGCCTGTTACAAGCGGACAACAAAAACAAAATAACAAAAGATTTGAAAAAGGTCATTCATCTACTGCAAGCCCTGGGATACACAGTCAATATAAAAAAGTCAAGGCTGATACCATCCCAAAGGATAACTTTCTTGGGTGCAGAGCTGGACACATCAAATCAAATGGCATCCCTCACAGTAGAAAAACAGAAGCACCTTCCTGTCTATTTCATGGCATTAACAAAGCAGAACCAGCTAACAGCAAGGAAAGTCCTGCAAGCCCTGGGTTACATGGCATCCTGCATAATATTGATTCCACATGCCAGACTACATATGAGAAAGTTACAGTGGTACCTAAGGAATTTATGGTCTCAGCACAAGCACAGCCTAGAAACCCAAATTCCAATAATTCCATGCCTGAAGCAAGAATTCCAATGGTGGGCTCAGGCCTGTCAATCAAACAAAGGACTGCCCTTCCACAGCACTCAACCAAGCCAGACCATCACAACGGATGCCTCAGACCTCGGTTGGGGGGCACACATGCTGGACAAGTGCATACAAGGCTTATGGACTCAAGACCAGCTGAACCTACACATAAATCAAAAGGAGATGCTGGCAGTAAAACTGGCAATTCAGACATTCAGACCATTTCTTCGACAGGGTCAATTGCTGATAAGGACAGACAACACCACAGTTATGTGGTACATCAACAAACAAGGAGGCACACATTCATACCCTCTATGCCGGATGGCAATGGACCTCTGGAATGTGGCCCTGAGCTTCAACATTCAGTTACAAGCAATATTTGTACCAGGAAAAGAAAATATACTAGCAGACATCCTAAGCAGAACTACCACGGATGCCCACGAATGGATGCTGCATCCAGACATCTTCAAAACCATTACAGGGAAATGGGGACTACCAGAAATAGACTTATTTGCATCCCCACACAACCACCAATTGAAAAAATTCTGCACGAGGGCATACCACCCACTTGCTTGGAAGGTGGACTCCCTATCTTTCAGTTGGAAAAACCTGACAGCATATGCATTCCCACCTCTTCCTTTGATGCACAAGGTGCTATTGAAGATCAAAGAAGACCGTCCAAGGATCATCCTGATAGCTCCAGACTGGCCGAGGCAGCATTGGTACCCATTACTGAGGAGCATGTCTCGGGTGCAAATATGGCCTCTGCTCCTAGTTCCCTTACTGTTAACACAGAACA
The DNA here is from genome assembly GCF_019279795.1 of Protopterus annectens. NCBI lineage: Eukaryota > Metazoa > Chordata > Ceratodontiformes > Protopteridae > Protopterus > Protopterus annectens. Next base: position 19,697,015 of record NC_056737.1, on the reverse strand, counting down.
ACTTCAAAACCCTGCATCCAAACCTAAAAACACTGCAGCTGGCTGCCTGGAACATTGCATGAGACAAAATATCCCAGATTTATCTCAAAGGGTTAAAGACATTATCTTGGAGGCTCGCAGACCCTCAACAAGAAAAACTTATTCAGCAAAATGGAAAAGATATCTCATTTGGAGTGCAGCAAAAGGAGAAAATGTGTCACTGGTAAACATAGCTAACATCCCGGAATACTTGGCAGAGCTCTTCCACAATGGCCTGTCCTATTCTTCCATTAAGATTCATGCATCAGCTATTTCAGCAGAATACAACATGGACCCTCCAGTCTTCTCACATCCTCTACTCAGGCAGTTTCTGAGAGGAATTAAAAATGTAAAGCCACCTAGGAAGCCACCATTGCCAGCATGGGACTTGAACTTTGTGCTAGAAAAGTTGACACTCCCTCCTTTCGAGCCAGCAGCAACAGCAGAATTACAGTACTTATCATGGAAAACTGCTTTCCTGCTTGCAATCACTTCAGCAAGAAGGGTTTCTGAACTACAGGCATTAATGGCAGTACAGCCCTTCCTTATCTTCCATCAAGATAGAGTGTCCATGAGAACTAATCCTACTTTTATGCCAAAGGTGGTCTCCAGGGTATCTTTAAACCAAGCTATCCACCTGCCTACATTCTTCCCCAACCCACAGAACAGGGGAGAAAGACTATTACATACCTTGGATGTACATAGACAATTGCGCTACTACCTGGACAGGACCAAGAGCAATAGAAAACTGACCAGCTACTGGTAGCATATGCAACAGGAATGGAAGGAAAAGCAATTTCAAAACAGACAATCTCTAAGTGGATAGGAAATTGCATTAGATTTTGTTACTCTTACCATGGGAAGAGAACTCCAGAAAACATCAGACCTCACTCCACAAGGGCTACAGCCACTACTACAGTTTTTTTACGAGGAGTGGCTACCAAAGACATTTTAGAGGCTGCTACTTGGAGCTCCGTGCATACATTTGCCAAGCATTATAATCTACCCTTATACTCCAGATCCCGAGCAGGTTTTGCCACTGCTGTTTTGCAAGGGATCTTAACTACACCATAATCTTATTTCTCCTCCTCCCCCAGTTTGGCTATGGTATTCTACCCATTTGTAAGGACTGCAGATGCATCCTTGAAGGACATAGTACAGTTTTGTACCTACCATAAATGTAGATGTCCGAGAGGTATGCATCTGCAGTCAGGATTACCCTCCCTCCTTCCCCTCTGAGGTACTCCTAGGGTATTTGCCCATCTTCTAGCTAGCTGGGGGAATCTATTATGGTGTATTTGTTTGTATATATGTATATACATGTTTATTTTTATTTGCTCTCTCTTATTTGGAAACTTTTGCAATTATCCAAATTTAGCCTTCCTAGAGGGCACCTGGCATCTGGGGCAAGAAACACTGAGGAAAATGGCGTCGGCTGATACCTTTATACCCGAAGAACTGCAGCTATGACATAGGGTGAAGTGCGACATCAGCCGAGGCCAGACCCAGACTTTGGAATCCGGCCGACCGAAGGGCTGCCTGACGACAGGACAACCCATTTGTAAGGACTGCAGATGCATACCTCTCGGACATCTACATTTATGGTAGGTACAAAACTGTACTTTTTATTTCTGCTGTTTAAAGAAATGTTTTTCTTGAAGTAAGTGCTCATACCTCCCAACCCCCGAGTGTGATCATCTCTGTTGAGTGCAGACATACTTCATGTGTTACAACCATCCATTCAGTCCTTATCAGTAGCTAGACTACTGTCTCAACCCACACTTCTGTAAAACAGAAAAAATGTGAGACTTGCATGTGGTTCAGGAAAGTTCTGTAGAACATATGTTGTGAAAAACATTCAGATATTTTACATGTGATGGGGTCTAACAGAGGGCTTTTGTTTAATAAAAGGTGTATCAAGCAAAGGATGTTGTTTAGTCTTAGTGATTTTACCCTCATTACCAGCTGATCATTTAGCCCTTCCTGTGGGAGTGTTGTCTGTTCTCCTTTATCTCTGTGGTTGCAAGCACTGCACATCATCTTGTGCAGGAGATCTCCAGTCTCCACTGATGATTTGCCTACTGGCATGCAATCTTTAGTGACTGGTTTTAGGTTCATAGGTAGGTACTAGGCTATTGGCCCTAGGGCCTATATAAGCCTAGCCAAACTGTACCCTGGCTTTCGCCACCCAAGAAAATTATTTTCCTGTGCCCCTGTCGAGCAGAGCCATAGAAGTGATTTCTGGGGTGAATTTCCTGTCTCCCATCCAGTCATCAAGATTTTTCTTGAAGAGTGCTAATGAGGAGCTTTGTTTGATTTAGATAGGTAGTTTGTTCCAGAGTATGGGAAATCTCTGGGACAGGAATCTATCCCTCCAGCATTTTCTGTTTATTGTGGTGACAAGGTTTAGGTCCCCAGAGCGTGCAGCTCGGCGGGATTGGGATTTCTTTAAGTGGAGCATGTCCAACAGCTCAGGGTTTGACATAACTTTGTATGTTAGGCAGAGATCGCCTCTGAGCTAGAGTGTTTTGAGACATTCTGCGTAGGGCATCTGTTTGAGGACAGTAATCCTCTTTGTGAGGTATGTCTGCTGCTTTTCCAGTTGTTGTAGATGTCTTGTGAGGTACATACCAAAAGGGGCATTGTACTCTATAGTGGATCTAATGAGTGACGAGTAGAGGGGAACAATGACCTCTTTCTTCCTGGATGAGAAACCTTTTGTGATGAGGTGTGCCACTAAGAAGGATTTCCTGACTACTGTGGCAATGTGATTATCAAAGGAGAGACTACTGTCCACCTGTGTCCCAAGGTCTCTTATCACACTTTCAGTGTTAAGTAGACTACTGCCTTTGTGGTAGTTCATGGGTACAGAGGTTTTACCAAAAGGGATGACAATGCACTTTTTGGCATTGAGCTTGAGGCCATGGCTTTGACACCAGGCATCTGTTTCAGTGCAGCCCTTTTGTAGGATGTCCACATTGTTAGGAGTTTTGATTATGGCTCCTAGTTTGCAGTCATCTGTGAACTTCATTAGCCAAAGACCTTCTGTGTTAGCCTGTACTTCAGAGAAGTAGAAACCAAACAGGAGAGGACCCAGGACTGAACCGTGTGATACTCCACTTGTCACTGGTCTGAAGTTGGATTTGGAGTCTGCTGCTTTCACAGTGTGGGTTCTGTCATTGAGCCAGTTGGCAATCCATCTTGTGACATAGGGATTTATACCTAGTTTAGTGAGTTTATATATAATTCCAGAGTAGGGGATGCTGTTGAAAGCCTTGGCAAGATCTAGATAGGCTGTTTGGACGACCTTGCCATCATCTACGGCTTTGGTGACCGCTTCAAAGAAGTCTATCAGGTTTAGGAGACATGATCTGCCTTTTACAAACCCGAAATGGGTAGGGTCCAGAGTTTGGAGATTACCAATGTCATTGTTTAGAAGTTCCATAGCCTTGCAGACCAGGCTCGTCAGGCTAATGGGGCGGTAGTTCCCGGGGTCCATGGTGGCTCCCTCTTTGTGGAGTGGGATAACCATTGATGTGCACCATTCAGTGGGCACAAAGCCTGAGGTGAAGCTATGATTGAACATGGTACTTGGAGGGGGGGGGGTACCAGTTTGTTCTGTAGTTCATGTAGAACGTAGCCTGGGTTGTTGTCAGGTCCCATGGATGCTGTGTTTTTGGCTTTGGAGAGTGTGTTTTTTACCTGTGCAGCTGTGATTGCAGGAACTTTGCATTCTTCCAGCATATAGATTGGCCCTTCAGGGGATGAGATGGGGTTAAAGTTAGCACTGAACCTATCTGCCAGGATGTTGGCAATATCAGTTGGTTCTGTATGTTTAGTGCCATTGTGCTGTAACTCAGAGCAGATCTGAATGTTGCCATTTAGATTCTTGACATAGCTATATAATGCTTTGTGGTTGTCTTTAGAATCAGTGACGATTTTGATTTCGTAACTAGCTTTGGAGGATTTTATGAGGGATCTCAGCTTCTTACTGAGGCTGACCAGGGAGTTCCTCCTATCATGGGATTTTACTCTTTTTTTGCAACAGTTTCTTTCTTTTGTTGTAGAGTTTGTTTATGGCAGAGGATCACCAGATTGGCTTCCTTTTTTTTGGAGGATAGCATCTTGGTTCTGTTAGGGATTGCACGATCCATGCACTCGTGTAAGTGCTTATAAAGTGCATTTGTGTAGGATTCAGCAGTCGTACCTCTATTGTCCATCAGCATGGGTGTCGTGAAGTTTGCCACTTCTGTCTTGATAAGCGTGAAGTTGGCTTTAGAGAAATTTTTTATGGTGGTTTCCCTAATGGGGGGTGGGGGTGGGATGTGTATGTCTAGGGTGATTAGCTTGTGGTCTGATCTGACCAATGAGGAATTGACCTCTGGTGTGGAGCACTGGTTGCCCATGTTGGTAATGACCAGGTCTAGGATATTGCTGCCCCTGGTGGGGGTGTGGATAAGTTGATCCAAGGCATTGGAATTTATGAATTCCAAAAAACGTTGCACACAAGAGTTGGTACATAAGTAGTTTTCCCAGTTAATGATGGGGTAGTTGAAATCGCCCATTATTAGGGTGTTAGGTTGTACCCTAATATTTTCCAGTGTACCAAGAAATGAGGAGTGGGACTCCTGGAGCATGGTGGGGGATCTGTAGCAAGCTACAATTTGGATTGCGGTCTTGCCCAGAGTTAGTTGCACTTGGATAATCTCGGATGTATTATGCTGAGCAACTAGCTTGGAAGTGTGGATATTCTTAATGAATATGGACATGCCTCCACCTTTAGTGTTTCGTTCCAGGTTATGTGGCCTAAAAGTGTGGTATGAATTATAGCCTGGTAATGCAGGGGTGCTCTCTGGAGCCTTGAACCAGGTCTCTGTCACAGATGTCGATGTTCTCCATTTTACGGAGTGCCTCGAGTGGGTGCATTTTGAGGTTTAGACTTCTAGCATTGAGTAGCATTACCCTCAGATTTTGCTTGCTTGTACTTGTTACGGTGGTGAGTTTGTCATTTGAACCTTGCCTAAAAAATTCACTGTAGGGGTGGCAAGAAACTTAGACAGTATCAGGAATCCCAAGGGCGACAGGTGCAGGCCATCTCTGGCAAAGCATCGTGGTATGTCAATCATGTCATCCCAGGCAGACAGATACTCAATCCCCTTAGAATGACACCAGAAGCTTAGCCAGTTGTTGAAATCAATCATTATATCCTTGTACTGTGGTATCATTCTGGGTGTATGGCAGGATGCTACTCAGGGCTATGGTCATGCCTGCCTGGGCTACAAGATCGGACAGCTTCTCCATGTCTCTTTTCATGTAGTCCAGGGAGGTACATTTCAGGTCATTCACACCAACATGGACAATGACAGAGTCATATTTGTACTTGTTGTAGAGTGACCTGAGTAAGTGCGTTATGTGGCTAATCCTGGCACCCGACAGTAACTTTCTCCTTATTTAGCCTGGTGAGTGGAACATCAATGTGCCTGACTATAGAGTCACCTATGACTGGAGTGTTGGGTACGTTGTTATGCCTTATGGGATGTGGTTGAGTGGCACACTGAGTTTGTAGGCTATGTGTCATTTGGGTTGTGTTGGGGGGGGGTGGAGGTTGCTTGCTTTTCTGCTTTGGAGGTCAGTTTAGCTTGGGTAGATTTTTATTGAGAGCCTCTGCGAATGTAGGTGTGTGTTTTATGTTGCTATTTGTGTGTTTTGGTGGTGTAGGTTTTGAGGGACTATGTGATGAGTGTGGTGTGGTGCAAGTGTTTACCTTCTCCTCTTGACTGTCTAGTCCAGTCTTTGGTGAAGAGAGCTTTGCTTCCAGTTTGGCTGTATAAGTGCATCTCTCACAGGTTGTAGTGCTGGGTGGTAGGAGGAGAGAGTTGTCTGTATACATGAGGCAATTGCTGCATTGCCCCAAGATGCCCAGATTCATCGGGTAGGTACACTGGGAGCTGACACTTAGACATGCCTGGATAGGTGCTTATACTGTTTTCCTCTAGACAAGTGAGGAAAGTTGAGTGCTGTAGTGCGAGAGTCACCTAAGGAGAAGTCATTATCCAGGAAGACATAGACTGTGTATGACTTTTCCCCTGGCTTATGTCCTGGTTCCCGTGGGTACCTGTTGTCCATACACATTCAAATTGCTACACCAAGGTTCATGTATGTTCCTGTACACTTGCTGAACACAGCTATGAACTGAAGATGTTTAATTATCCTGGTTGTCACATGTCCCCTGTTGGTTAGGTATTGTAGAGCAAATTAGTCTTATTGGGGTTATTGAAGTAGGTTAAAGGAATAGGTCCAGAGGAACACAGTAATAGCTCAAATAATGGGGTCATTAAAAATATCAGCATTTCACTAGTGTCTTTTGACTGTGTAAACTGCCTGTCAGGTGCAGACTGCAAAAGGAAGAAGTGTAACTGTTATTTTCACCATTCTCTTTGAATGGTCCAGTTATGCACTTTATTGTTAAAAGTATGTGTTGATCACTTATGCAATGTTTTCTGATTCAAAACATTTGTTAACATTCTTTAAAGAGTGTGTTGCTTGGTTCATAGAGCAGAGTTCAGGGGCTGCTTGTAGTTCTGCCACTGCTGTGTTGGAAGAGTAAGAATGTGGTGCATTATTGTGGAGGTTTATTCCATTCTTTTGTGGACAACCACCCAGTTATCCACTTTTTTGCATAGGCCTAATGCACAAGACATTTTATTTCATTTGTTTTGTGTTCAATGATCAAGTAAGTAGACTGGTTCGAGGCCCCTTTTTAGCTGTGCACCTGCCACAAAGGCAAAACTGAAATATAATAAATACAACTCATAGAGAATGAAATCAAAAACATTTTTATCAGTTATGTCAGTAAACTCAGCAAAGAAGTATGGCTAAAGAACTAGCCTGAATTACAAATGTGTGCACAGTTTAGTCATTGCTTAGCTATGAAGCAAATTCATAGCTGTTAAAGAAAATTGCACAGTTGATGAAAATTGTAATATTCATACAAACATTAATATAAAGTATATACATAGTATGAGTTGAAATTAAAAAGTTACCATTGGTTACAATAATATTAACCATTGATGTTGAAGCAGTTACTACTTACTCATTGTTAAGGTGATTGGGTAAGGCAGTCTTGAACCCTTGGAGTGTGTATTGGATTTTTCAGACTGCTTGAATGAACTACAGTAAGAACAGCTGTGCTATTTTCAATGTGTGTGGGATATGTAGAATATTGATTCACATACTCTCACACATGCACATTTGTATATGTATGTGTATGTACTCACACCTGCAGACATACCTTTATGTGTGCATGCAAACGTGTGGGGGTAGGGGTGTGGATGTGTATGTGTATAGTGCTGTTGCTATGTATGCTAAATTGCTAAATACTTAGAACACACTTTGTATAATTGTCTGAAAACATTACAAGGCAATGGCCCAGAAACAACTGAAATTGCTTAATGTATAACAGAATGATGAATGTGAATTTGACTTTTAGGAAAATGGCAGCCTTACAGCCTTAATGAGGTTTCCATAAACTTTTCTGTTTCTGTTCTCTGGAAATGATGATAGAAAATATTGAAACACACAGACATTACTGGTGCAGAAAATATATGAGGTCAGATTAAAATGCTAGCATTCGTCTTTGGTGAGATATACTGCTTTAGGTTGCCGCAAGCAAGCACTATTAGTCTTTTCTTTCTGGCGTTAGTAATATTCAGATGGGGAACAGTTGTTGGCAGCATCTTAGCAGTTCTGATGCAATATTGTTTCTTGCTGAATTTCCTCTGCTCCTTCTGAAGGCGTTCAGTAAATATTTCAGCTGTGTTTTTGGTAAAGAGTATGTACAGTAAACACTTCAAACCAGGTAATGGTGTATCTGAAATGATGGCTGCCCAGTTCAGCTGTTTCTGTGTTTGTTTACCCTGAATCTGCTGAGAAAAATTTAGCAACTCTTCTGAGTTTCCTCTCATTTGTCTCTTGACTTTTTCAGGGTTAGCATAAATTGGAAAATTGTGGGTCACAAAACATTTAAAATCTCTGATGGTTTGAAACATTCAAAGCTGTAGGTAGTAGTATATATTATTCAAGCAGACCACCCCACCCCCACCAAAAATACAGTGTAAAAAAAAGAACTGACAGATACTGGCTATAGATATAAACTTTTTCACTGCCTGTAACAAGGATTTTTTTTTTTTATAAATGGGATAAACCTTGTTAGTGGTAGTGCTGTCTCCCTCAATCATATATATGGTTAATTATTCACATTCAGAATTGGTTTCTTTGGCTCCCGAGTCTAGTATGAAGGTGTAAGTGTCTATACTTAGTTACGAAGGGTGACAATGTTTGTGTTGTCTAAGGATGGCCTGTAACTGCTGACACTGTGGTGCTGCTAGTGATTCTGGAAATAGTATGTGGGAATGAGCTCAGCTTGGTCTCTAGTTGGCAGGTGGGGAATTGGGGTATCTCAGTAGATGTTATGCTCCTTGAAGAAAGGATTAATGTCAGTGTTTCATGGCATTGTTGTGTAGGCAGAGTTGAAAGAACCCTGACAGAATGTAGTGTTAGTTTTCTTCAGTATGGCTAAAAAGATTAACTGCAATCAGCAGTGCTGTATTTTTATGATAAACCATGCAGAGATATGCTTTTCCTTCTGTTATACTCTTACTTGGTCTGTTAATTGTCCCTGTATTCTAATGTGCTTACACTTTATTCCTCATTTCCAGTATCCCAGAAAGGAAGCAACAATAGATCGGAATGTACTTCTCAACATCTGTCATGTATGTGCAGTCCTCATTATTGTGCAGAGCAAAAAGTTTGTATGGCCCATGGAGCAACATGCATACTTGAATGGACTGAATGAGTAGAACGGGCTTATAGAAGGATCATAGGGTTGGAAAACACTACAGAATTTAAATTAAAGCAGATATGTTTGTCTTGGGTCAACCAGTCAGGAGCTTTGGTATATTTTATTAAAGAAATAATGGCAATTTCTGGATGATTTTTCTAGAAAATTTGATTTCTGGTAGATCGTTAAAGGAAAAAGTAGACAAAAGTAATTTAGATTGAACTGCAAGAATGGGAAAGCAGGGCATTTTCCAGTGACTTGGGCGACTGAGGTTTGACAGTAAGTTCCAATCAGTAGATGGTTTGCCAGAGAGGAAAAGACCACAGATCCATTGTGTGCCTGACTCACCTTCTGTATGTATGTATGTATGTATGAGTAAAGGGCAGATGGAGATTATCACTTGACCCCCCCCCCCCTTGAGACTTTGAACAGGTATGTAGACCGAGGTCTAATGCTGAAGGAATGAGACATCACAGATGTTCTTACACCATTTTCACTTACCATATAGCTGTCAGACCCCTCATCAGGTGCTGTTTTAAGGGATCCAGGCACTATTAATTCCTTTATTTGACCATAATGTCTCTGCAGTCTGATTTCCAAAGGCATTTCCAATAGATCCAAAAAAGTCTTAATTCCCCTTTACTTATTTCTTATCAGACCCTTTACTTAATATAATGCACTTTTTAGCATGTATTTGTCTAAACATGCCACTCAACTTGAGAGATCTTAGACACTAATAATAACAAGAAATATAGGGCCTAGCTCTGTACTCAGTCTCTTACAGACTCCTGCATGGAGATCTGTGTCTAGCCTTTTGAGAAATGAAAACTCTAACCCTAAGGATTCCTGTTCCTTTGAAGAGCAGATAGAACCTCAGATATCCGGTTAAAGGAGCTAAACCTTCATCAACAGATAAATAAGACATACTGATAGATTCATATCTTAATGTATTTCTCATCATTGAAACAAACTTGTAATGTCAAGCAAAGTAGCACCTTTAGCACCATCAAGGTGAACCTACGGAACTGGATGGGCTTCTTTAAATTCTCCTCCAGTCTGTCTTGCTTTGCCCACCTTAAAACCAGAGAAAATTATCCTAGTCTTGTAGTGGTATGCAGACTATCTGTCTAGTACTTGCCTGTGAACCTATGAGTTTATGCAGCAATGTGTATATGTAAGAGAGGGCTGCCAGGACAAAATGGAGGATGCATTCACAAAAGAACATAAGCTCTACTTTATTGCTGCCACCAGTGGGACAGTGAAAGAAGGAGCTGATGTGCTTTTGACTGGTCTGGGGAAAGTCAAATTATAAAAGGCAATAATTCTTAATATCATCTTTTTTCCTGCATAAACCTCAGGCACGGAACCAGTTATTGCACTTGCATCCTGTGCTTCTTTTTGGTTTTGATGTAGAAAAACTCTGTTTTCTGCCCAGTTTGTTGACATAGAGATAAAGTGCTCTTCTGCACCACTAGCAGACTAAACCTTATTAGTAAGATGACCAAATGTGCTAGGAATGTTCAGATATCTAATGAAATGTCTATATTCCCAAAATGAAGGGAAGGGAAAGGAAAGCATGAAGCCAGGAGACAATTTCTTTGTACAAGTAGATGAAGTTTTTTTCTGTGTGCATTATATATGTAGTTAGCTGATTTGAGCAACGAGGAAGTGTCTGTCTTTTTTGCCTATGCTGTCCTGAGCTAGCGAAAGCAAAGAAAAGCAAGATGGTTGAGTAGATGAAGGTGTTGGCTGTTTTACAGGTGTTTCCTAATATACTGCTGAATGAAGACTATTTGATGTACTGAGCAATGTCTGTGTGTCTTGTTCTGAGCCAGAGGAAGAAAGAAAAAGCAGAGTGATTGATTAGTTGAGGGTATTTGGTGTTTCCTAATATGTTGCTGAGTGAAGGCAATTGAAAGTAATGAGCAAAATGGTTCACCATTCTTTTGGCACCTGTGAAATATAACCATTGTTTACATGGGTTGTCCAAGCACGAGGCATATAATGTGGGAATATGAAAAAAGAAACAGCAGATAAATAGCACTTAAAAACAAAGTTAATATAGCAGTTAAAACAAAGGTGATATTTTCCACAGTGGACTTTAATTCCTTTTAGCCAACTGCTTTGCCTTTACTTCTGTATCTAGTGATAAGACCTTTTTAATCAACTCTTCATTGCATAGATTCATAGATTAGTACTAAGCTAACTGCCCTTGCGAGCCATTTTAAGCCTAGCCAATTATCCCTTGTGAGACTCAAACCCTGCACCTTGTGTTTGTAAGGCAAACACCTTAACCATTAGGCCACCCTCCCAACCCATTTCTTTATCCTTCCCAAAATACATGTCTTTTGCCATTGCTTCTCTTACCATCTTCTTTAAACACACATTGCTGGATACTTCTGATTTGTAGCTGCTGTGCTGTGAAGATAGCATTTTTTTTTTTTTTTAGCAGCATTGTCCTTTTCATACTGCTTTTGAAGATTCAGCAGTTTCAATCTAGTGTGGTTTTCTACTTCTGAAAGATGTTTCAAGTAAAAAAGATAAGTCACTTCTTCATAGTGTTTTTTTTTATTATTTTGTGCAGTTGCTGCTCCTTCTAAATTAATAATTTCTGCGTTAAGAATGGATCCTTATTTCGTGAGCTTCTTCATCAACTGCACATGAATATTTATTTGCTGATTGATTGACATTTGTTAACCGGGAAAGTCCACTGGGTCAGAAACCGTGGAGGCCAGGGAGAAAACTCTGCAGACATGTTTTATTACAGTGTTATTAATAATAGGCAAAGAGTATGTGGTCATAGAAGACAATTGCATAGAGTAGTAGTGTATAAAATACAGTAGCTCAACAAGTGCATTGCTCTTAACAATATAAAGAATAAAAGGTCATAGCAGTATTTGCATAGAATAGTAGTAAGTTAAATACTGTAACTTGACAAAAATATTCAAGTACATTTGTAGATTAGATTAGAGATACAGACACAATCTTTTACTATTCCTTGCCACATCACCACAACATGCTGTACTTCTTAACCACTTGAAATTCCTACAACCTTTGTGCTTGTTTTCTTCTAAATCTTTGACCATATACAACTTTACTTTATACTGCTTGTTTTGCTTTCTGGCTTAACTTCTTGATTCATCAGGCATAGTGATGCTCCAAGCTTTACATTAAAAACAACATTTCAGGACATAGCTTAATTAAAAAAAGTGTATACTGTGAAGACTGGTAGAGATGGGTGAAGGCTGCCAGCCTAGCCAGATAGAATTTGATACATAATTCTGGCATTTGTAAAAATAAATGTAAAATACAGGCTTGTTTCTTAAATGAAAGAAAACACTGTAAAATGTAAACTTCAAGATTGTGGCAACATTGCTATCTGCTTTAAGGAAAACTAAGCCAAGCATTTCAAATGTTCTTTGAAATCAAAATTACTTTATGTCTATTCCTTTGAAGTTAAAATTTGGAGTCGATGAGTCTGGAGTAAGTATCCTGCCTATTTTTTTAAGGCTAAAGTTAATGATCAGAATTTACATGTAGAATGTCCTTTATTGCTCTAAGTGTAATAGAATGTAAATGCATTTAATGTGTAGCCTGGGAACTCCAGGAAGGGTGAAAAAGATGATGCAATGTTTTAGCAGAACTGCAGTTTCAATTTAAACAGTGAGAACCAGAAATTATTAAGCATTTTGATCTTGGATATCCAACTTATCAGCACTCTGCCTGTGTCTTAAGTAAGTTATCTTAGAAGTGTGTTTTCTTGTAGAAATAGCTAGGACTATAAAGATTAGACTTAGTGTTTTTCTGTTATGTCAGAACTGCACTACTGATTTATTTTAAGTTTCTGTATGATCTCTGAACTCTGGAATAGCAGTGTGGTGTAGTAGTATTGTCTTGTGTTTTTAGCATTTATCATTAAATATTTTTAAACCCTTCTCAACTGTGGCTGGTTTATGTAGAGATAAGTTAATCTCTAGAGTACATTGCATATTTATAGAGTTTACTGTCTAAACCACTCCTATAGCTTTAGCCCTGGGCTATACTACCAATGGATAATAATATTGCACAGTAATAATTGGATGCCCTTTTAAGGGCCTTTGGGTAGCTGATAATTATTAACTGGTGGTGGCAGTAATTACTACCGTATAGTCTGGGTAAAGGAACACAGCTGAAGAATCTGTGTCAGCCTTTCCCAGGAGTGTCTGTGAAGTTGTATAAATACTTATCTCAAAGTGTGTGTGTGTGTGTGTGTGTGTGTGTGTGTATGTGTCAGCTACTTGGGCAGGGACACGAAGCACTGGTTAGACAGAGAGGGTACTGGAGGTTAGTTTGCCAACTAGGCTGAGATCTGGACCCTATAGCTGTGCCAGTGGGGAGTCTTATTGGGGACCTGAGGAGCAAGGGAGCAACCAGCCCCAGACATCTTTGTGTGAACTTAAGGGAAATTGCACTTTACTGTGTGTATTTGTTATCCATTCCTTATATATGAGATGACCTCTCTGGTGTTAGTGGTGAAGATTGAGACTCCTTGATTGCTGGGCCAGGGCACAGGTGTCACATATACATACATATATATATGTATATATATATATGTATATATATATATATATATATATATGTGTGTGTGTGTGTTTAAAATATAGCTTTTAATTTATAAAGTCTGACAGTGAAAGAAATAAGCTTTTATTTTAAATTATGCTGAAAACTTTTGCTGAATGAATGCTGTCAGATTATATGGTCGCTTCTTGTTAGTATTTATTACTGTTATTCCTTTTTTTTCTTCTGTACTGTTTTTCAGTTTTCCATTTAACCATGTTAACACAAGATAAATTAATGTCCTTAAAATTCTTAAGGTTCAATTTTTTCATGGACAAAAGGCAACTTTATTTATATGCCACTTTGTTTTTTTGTTAGAATATTTCATTTTCTTCTTGGTAACTCACCAGCTTTAAAGTATAAACAGTCTCCATAAGCATCACTTTGGAAAATGTGCCTAGCTGGAGCAGCTTACATTGATGTATGCCTGTTTTCTGTGTCTTTCTCATTACAGATGATCTTATGTCTCATTTATTTTTTAGTGTGGACTGTTGATTGGTTTCTGGAAACCACCACATTGATTTTGATGAGGTTTTCCATGTCTTCATTTTGTTTGCTTTTTTACTGCTATTTTATCATAGATCCAGATTTTGCTTCACAAAGGAGAGGTTTGTGGGGAGTAAAACATACTGCAAGTACCTAAAAGGTATAAATATTACCTTAGCTATCACTTTTAAATTTAGGAATAAAATTACAGTAAAGTATTGTCATAGCTTGGAAATGGTGGTGTTACTTTTAAAGGGAAGTCAGTCTTCCCCTAAATTGTGGTACAGGGATATAGAGGTTTCCAGAGGCAGTGTTTGCATCAAAGAGGCAGTGAACAGTTTCAAGAGCAGGTGGAGCACGGTTAATATGATTTGGCCAACAGGACATACTGCTGATCAAAGCGTACTGCAACATAACTGTACATGTCTCAATATCAAACATCCTGGGCAGTATATACAGTTTTCTTTGGAATAATTTAGCCTTCAATTAAAGCAAACTTATATGTCAGAGTATCGTGGTATGATCAGAGTAAGTCAAGAAAACAGTAGCATAGTAATATTTCATACTTCTTTGGAAACATTTGTGTGCTGTAGATTAATTTAAATCTAAAAGGACCGGGTAGGAATTGACTTTGGTTGTCCTCATCTTTGGGAAAAATATGCCTGATCTGTTGGATTTCCTGTCTTGCATTTCTCACCCAAGCTTTATAGTTCTCTTCAGTCTTTTCATTTGGAGGTATACACCTTCATCCTGTGGCGTATTGTATGGTATCCTGCAGCAAGCCAGGAAAGTGCACTTAGACCCTGAACATATAGTTTGTCATTTATATGTTTTAGATCTCAATCCTTTTGTTAGTCATGGCAACGTTTCCATGTTTGATATTATGTAGAAGGTACAAACCATGCAAGTGCTCATGTGACTGCCAGACCATGAGCCAAGATCTGAGCCAGCACAACCCTTACCTCTACTGCCTGAGGAAAGCACACTCAATATCATGGAGTGTAATAAGTGTAGGTATGTTAATTTTGTCTCTCTGAGACACAGGAGGGAGGTGCTCTAGCTCTAACTTATGGTGGCCATCTTGGGTACCCAGTGCTAAAATTGCTAAGATAGTCCCTCAAACAGTCCCAGGCCAGTGCAGGAGCACTGTGAGAAGGAAAAAGATACATAAAATATACATCATTATGACACTTTTTGGAGGTAAGCCTGCCCTCAAGATGGCCTCAGGTTCCACCAGTTCTCCAGTGTCTGCTAGGGAAATCTCACTCCTTCAGTGTGCTTCTGAGTGTGCACAAACTCCTCCCACCCCTGAGGAGAGGCAAGCAGGCCATGCCTATACACTCTTCTCCCTGCCTGATTGGCTGCACTGCTGGGGATGCTAAAGAAACCCCTGATGCCTGAGTCATAATCAGGCTCCATACCTTTTGTGTAGATGCTCACACTGTTTGCCTCTGCATGTGGGTTGAGTCTCTCATAAGCAGATTATGAATAATAGTAATTCTGCAGCACTAATATGCATAATTTTGCATTACTGTTAAAGCTACCACTGCAGGTATGTCCTATAGTTATAGATAACACTGCAGCATTTAGTGTTACAGTATTAATAGTTTTATTATCACCAATGCAAAACACTGTTTCATAATGCATAGAGAAAGGAGCTGATTACAGAACATACTGAGGCCAAGTGTAAGCTAGTGGGAACTTTAGCCTTGAGAAGTAATAGACATCTATGTATATCTGAAGACTGCTTTCTTTCCAGCAGTCAGTGTGTGTATGAGAAAGTGCACAGTTGTGTACCTAATATGGAAGTAAACTGAGACTTGGTTCTAGCAGAAAGTTGAATTATGAGACAATAAATGTAATTGTGTAGTATCAGATTGAAATTAGTAGATATGAAATTATAACAGACCAGAATTCTGTTACATGACTTCATTAAGGACATTTGCATATATTTGTGCCTGATTGAAGCTCTTTGCCTGACTGTATTAAAATGACAGACAGAAGCTTTGCAGATTTTGCTGATAACATGTTAAGCATAGAGAGGGCTCTTGTCAGCAAAAGATATGTGTCCTTTGAAATATCTTATGGGTATTTCATAACAGAATAGCAGAAAATTCTTCATAAACTTCAATCATATTTACAATATCATCCTTCCTAACACCACACATAACCAATTGTAAAGCAAAAAACTTTAAAGTATTGAAAATAAGACTTGATATTTGCTTGAAGCAAGCTTAATATATTGAATATGCCTGGTATGAATGAGTCTTGCCCTTTAAATCCACTTTTGAAGTCAAAGGGTTTACATCATTGATCATGTGAATAATTTCCTTTATTTAAAGAATGTGTATAACGGTTTTTAAATGCTTGATAAAGCGTGATTTGTACGTGAAAGTTTGTATCTCTATTAAATTGTTTATATTGTCATGAACTGTCTGGTTTTATTTTGTTTTATAAGTTATATTTTGAACAGTTAGTATTTCCCGTGAATGTTTTATTATATAGCTTCTTCTAGGTCAGACCAGTTTTTCTTAAAGGAAATGATTCTTAAACACTGTTGATTTCTAAGCATTTGACAGTGTTGCCATCCCACCAATGCTGAGATAAGGCAGTCCCTTCAGAAATTTTGGGATAGGCCCACATATCTAAAAGCAGCTGCAGAGACTGTCCCTCCTCTGGAAGGAAGCAGAGGGTTTTTACTCCTGCCTCTGTTTCATTCTGTTGGGGGTTGGGAGATTTCATCCTGTACTAGAGTTCACTAATTTTAATAAACATGTACTATACACAAGTTTTGGACATTATCTATTTGAGGTTCATGTTTCTCTTCCTAGAGGGTGCCTTGATGGATGGATGTCTGGATATGATATATGTGTTTTGGCACTTGAGGTCTGCATAGAAATTCCTTCATTTCACTTTGGTTAGACACAGCTGTAAGAACAGATCAATTTTATTTGGTCTGCTGTCTGTCAACAGAGTATTCACAAAGGGTGCTGAATGTAGGTGTGCAGTCCTTGCTGGAGAAGGACCACATATTTTATGTCTGGCATGGTAATGTCTCTGGCTTGGGCGCAGGGTGTCTCCATAATTGAAGTCCTCTGTGAGCCCACTCAGAAAATTGCTTCTATTAAGATAGAGCTGGGCAGTCTTTATTTTTAGTTATTTTTGCTTAGAGGGAAAGTTAACTTAGTCTGTACCCTCTTGGACCTGCTGGGTTTAGTGGAGGTCAAAGTCTTTATAGTTTCATTCACATACCTGAGGATGAGGGTCATTAGTGGGTCTAGATTTACAACTGTCACAGATATTGGCATGGTTTCAGACCAGTGACTTCAGGTTGTGGTTCCAGCTGTCTGTAAGTTTAGGTCTTCTTTTTGTGCAGCAGAAACCATCACTGGTACTGATGATGGTTACCTTGCTAATGGAGTGGAGAGTCTACGTAAACTCTTCCATGGCTGAAGGAAATATACTTTCTGGGAAAGGTATTAGAATGGAAAGAGGCCAACAATTTATTTGGACTGCAGGTTAGAGATTGCCTTCCCTATCGTGGATTGATATCAGGGTATAGGCAAAGAGAAGGAAATAGGGGCGTCCTAAACGAAAGACCAGCACTGGTAAAGTTTTTAGAATCTAGAAGAGAAGCTATCATTAAAAAGGGAATAATTAATAGAGCATATAAAATATTGCTCGATAGCCATAAGAATCAATCAGAGGAGGTTAGAAAGGATTGGGAAGAGGGATTGGAGGTTAGAAAGGATTAGGAAGAGAGATTAGATAAGCAATTCACAAAGAAACAATGGGAGGATATATGTATGTCTCCCATATATGCAACAAAATCTAGAAGGTTTACGATTTTTGCTTGAAAATGTTTACATAGATATTTTTATACCCCAAGTAGAATCCAGAGAATTTTTTTCTCAGGTAGAAAGCAAATGAATGTGTAACAGGTAAGAAAGAGCTACTTGAGAAGATATTTTCTTAGAGTGCGGTGGGTTCGTGGACTTTAAGGATTCCCTGTGGGGGGGTGCACTGTCGGAGATGCTGGGTGGGCAGATTGATACGATGAGGGAGATGATTTTTCTGAGCTATGATACAGAATCAGAATTGCCTAGACATGTTAAGGCTTTGCTGTGTCTAATTATAATGGCTGCCAACATAGCAATTACTAGAAAATGGAAATCAGAATCTAAGCCAACTGTATTAGAAGTAGAGGATATAGTAACATAGAGCAAACTACATAGGAAAAAATGGGAATTGCGGGAACAATGCATACAGGGGAGGAATGAGGTTTAAAAGAAGGCAGGACTTAAATGAACTATGTAATGTTTGTCTGAAAATGATTGGGTAGATTCTAAGTGATGTATAATGTTTGCAACTGGGAGTTTGTCAGTGTGGTATACTATGATTGTGTAGTTGTAGTTAGTTGTTATTTATATAAATGTATGATTGCTTATATTGTAAGTGATGGTTTAATAAAGATGTTTCTTTAAAAAAAGAGGGCAGGAATTGAATAATTTATGTAATGTTGCTTAGGTTATATGATATATAGCAATATGTGTGATGTATAATGTTTGTTAATGTTAATTTAATTCACTGTGATTACTTTTGTATAAATGTAAATTTGCCTGTGTCACAAGTGATAATTCAGTAAAAGTGTTTTAAAAAAAAGAACTATACCTTCCAGTAAGCTTTGTATACACCATCAGGAGTTATGATGGTGACCAGAAGGCAGTGGAGATGGGGGACTGAGAGATCAGCCCAATCTGCTTAATTCATGTAACTAGTGCATGATACAGTACATAGGGGGTACTTGCTCATACTCCCTCTGTAGTGAGGTATTCATGTTTGGCAGTGAATGAAGGCATCACTACTACAGTACTACAGCCATTCGCATATTGGGCCATGTGAATATATGGTGGCTCTAAGCCTATGTCTTCTAGTCCTATCCTAGAGCCTTTTATATTGAACAAGAAACATCTTTGAGCTGTCACTTATGACATAGGCAAGCAAACCATATTAACATATTTTCAGTTGCAAACATTGTGCATCACTTATAATCTGTACAGCCATTGTCAGTCAAATATTACTTAGCTCATCCAATTCCTGCTTTCCCTTAAACATCATTCCTCCTCAAAAACATTATTCTATATGTATTGTTCCCATAATTCCCATTTTTTTCTATGTAATTTGTTTTTACCCTTTTCTAAAGATCTCACTTCCAGTTCTTTTATCTCTGTTACTGTATTCACTGCCTCTAGTACAATTAGTTTAAACATTGATTTCTGTTTTATACTAATTCTTTTTTTGGCAGCCACTAGAATTAAACTCACCAAGGCCTTACTATGTCTAGGCAATTGCAATTCTGTATCAGAGCTCAAAAATAATTTCTTTAGATGCACCAATTTGCTCACCCAGTATCTCCTGGCAGAATAGTCTGCAGGGAATTTTTAAAGTCTGCCAGCTTATTACACTCCCAAAAAATATATACCCATTTACCTTTTACTTCCCTATCACAACTTCAACATTTGCAATCTACCTGAGGAAATATTCTTTGGAATTTGCTTGGGGTGTAAAAATCTCTCTGTTGACACTTTGAGCAAAGATCCTAAATCTTCTAGACTTTGGCCCATGTTTGGAAGCCATAAATATGTCCTCCAATTGCTTATCCACTGTCTCTTCCTAGTCCTTCCTAACCACTGCTGATTGATTCCTATAATTATCATGCAGTGTTTTATATATCCTACTAATTATCCATTTTTTAACAGCAGCTGCTGTTGTAGATTTTACTAAAAACTCTACCAATGCTCTGTTTCACTTAGGATCCTCCTATTCCTTTCTCTTTGCCTATGTTCTGATAGCAGTCCTTGATAGAGAAGGCAGTTTCTAGCCTGCAGTCCAAATGTATTCTTGGCGTTTTCCTAGTCTGTTATCTCCCCTACCAGCAGAATCTTCTTCTTCAATTCCAGTGTTGGCTTAGTTCTTATAATACTTTCTGCTGCTTTACGAATATAATACTCTGTATAGTTAGTGTTATTCTCCTTAAGGATCTCCATCCAAAATCCCTGTCTGCCCTTGTTTCTTGAGCTTCCCCACTGTTTCATTATCATTCCTTTCCACTTTGAATTATAGTTTTCTGCTTGTGCAATGTAAATGAGCCTTAACCGTGTAGCTGTGAAACACCCCTTCAAATCAGGTAATCCAAACCTCCTTGTTCTGTTGGAAGGATCAACATATCCCATTTGACTCTTGCCCTCTTCCCCTCCAAGATAAAATCCTTCAACTTTTTAAAAATTACTATCTACATTGTTTCTTCTGGTTGAAAAGAACATGCCTTTCTGTGTATAAAACTAAAGGGACTAAAACTGTTTTCATTGTTTGTATTTTGCTATCCATATCCATAAAACAGAACTTCCAGTTTCTCAGTTTTTGTATTATCTTTTCTTTAGTCTCTTCCCACATACCCTTAGTTGCTGTAACAGAATCCTTTTTAATTATTACTCCTAAGTACTTCATTTTATCATGTCCCCATTAGTATTGCTGAACTAATTCATGTGTGGGTACATAATTTACAGCTATTGTCTTTGTTTTATCTTCATTAATTTTGTATCCTGAAAAGATTTGAAATTGTCTGTGTTCTACAACACTGAAATATTTCTGGTTATATTGGTTATAAAATAATATCTGCAAGTAAGGCCAACTTTTCTTGATTACCATACCAATTATATTCTTGAATTTCTGTGTCTCTTATTTTCTTTACCAGTAGCTCTAAATATAATGCAAATAAAAAAGGAGAATAGGGCACCCCTGCCTGGTTCCTCTGCTTAAACAGAAATTATCAGTGAGGAAACCCCCACATACACTTTAATTTTCACCTCCGATCCCTCATTATATCCTCCTAATCAGCCTTATAATTTTGTTAGGGAATGCAAATGCTTCCATTGCCCTACTAGTACAATCCCAGCTTTCTCCATTGAATGTGCTCTCTGCATCAAGACCTGCCAACAACAGTGGTATTTTTTGACATTCTACTTCCCTCTGGATCATCATTGTTCTATTAATGTTGTCAGATGTTTACATCCCCTTCCCCAAAAATCTCACTGATTCATATTGATCTGTTTTGGCATCATCTTTGCCATTTTTGAGATAAACATTTTATAATCATGATTTAGAACTGAAATGCACCTATATGAAGCTGGATTTGATTGGTCTTTACCATCTTTAGGTATTACAGTCACCACTGCTTTCTTCCAGGATTTTGGTACTTCTCCTCTTAAAGTACTGTTAAACAATATCCTCCCCTTTCTTCCCACCCAGTTTCCAAACTTATTTTATTTATTTTGTTTAACGTTTGTGTACCAGGAAAGTCCGACTGGGACAGAGTCCATTTTCAGTGGAGGCCTGGGGGAAAAGCTCCAGGTGCATGTTGAATGTGGGAGGAAACAGGAGCACCCGGAAGAAACCCAAACGAACGCAGGGAGGATATACAGACTCCGCACACAAGGCACCCCAGCCAAGAATTTCTTGCTGTGAGGTGCTAACCACTGCACCAACCACCTCCACAGGAATACCATCTACCCGTAAAGACTTTCGTGTAGATTGGTTTATACATTACCATTTTTATCGCATCGCCTCCATTCCTAACTATTATTGTGCCTCATCTACCTCTAATCTTGGAATATTTAATTCTTCCATAAACATTTTCATTTGTACCTTTTTTTATTTCCAAATTTCACTGCTTTATATAGATTTTCTTATAATTTCCGAAATATTTCTAATACCTCTACAGGATCTCTGGTTGTTTTCCTTGTTATAGGCTCCTTAAGCTTGACAACAACCCTTTCTACTTTTTGTTGCCTTAGCCTTTGTGCTAAAAGCCTCTTTGCTCTGGAGTTATTATCAAAATACAGTTGCTTAACAGCAGGCTTCCTAAACTCATGCATATTATCGAGGTAATCTCTTATTTTCTCTTTAGCACTCTGCTGTTTCACCTCTTGCTTTGTGAGATTTCCCCTAGCCTGCAATATTTTAACCTTTGACAGTTCCTCTAAATAATTCTTGTTGCTTCTTAACCATATCTCATTTTCTTTTATTTCCACCCTATTTTTAAATTCCACTTTAATTTTATCCCTCTCCCCAACTATATTTTCAAAATAAATTTCTATCGTCCTTAATAACTCTCAAATAATTTCCACTACCTATTCCTTAATTTCCTGTCTATTTAACAGATAGGTGGGGAAACGCCAGTGTCCCTTTTTTATTTCATTACCCTGCATACTTATTTTATTTATCAGCGCGTGATTTGAAATAGTTATTGGATGAGTATCAAAACTTTCAATTAAATGCATATGTTCCTGTGAGATATAATTTCTGTCTGACTTAGCCCAGTTTTTGTACCTTGGGGAATAATATGCAAATACTCTCTGAACTCTTACTACTGAATTCACATCTTCCATATCAACTATTTTCATAAATTTCCTCAAAAGTCTACCCTCTTTTGTTATATTTTCCCTTCTCTGCCCCCAGATACATTCTCACTATTGCAAATCAAATTCCAGTCCCCACCTATAAGTAATATTCCATGTTGAATGCTGATTATTTCTCCCAGAATGCTCTTAAGATCCATTGTAGCAGATTTAGGTGAAATATAAATACATGCCAGTGTAATCCTCCTCCCTTGCTTGTAGCCCCTTTTACTTCAACTCTGTCATTATCTTTTTTCCTCATCTGTCACTATTAAAGCTTCTGTCACACTTACTATAAGTACACCCCTTTTCCTTTGTCCCAGATATTCCACTAATTACCCATCCTGAAATCCTATCTTTATCAAATTCAAATGGTCAGTTCTTTCCAAATGTGTCTCCTGTAACATGGCTTTAAAGATGTTATAGAAAGTGTAGTCATTATGATAAGAAGTTATTATTCTCACCTGTTGTGTAGCAGCTTTTTAATGTGTAGTTTCAGCTCTTGTGTTGCATGCATACATTAATGTTTGGCAGGTTGATCTTTTATACAGTTGTTTCTTGTCAAATCCATTTGAACCTGTCACATCTTACAAGATTTTTATTTTAATGAAAACTGTCACACAAAAAACAAACACCTCCAGAGCCCAATAACTAATATAAACACACAAAACTGTACATGTCTTGAAATAATAAAGTTTAACCCTCCTAATAGGAAAAATGTTCCCAGATTGACAGCCACACTGACAGGCTTAAATTACCGTATAATGAAAGTTATCCATTCTAAGATGGATGGTACAGCCTGTGCTGCTGCTTACATGAAGTACTGTCTGTATTTTTCTTATGTTTATTCCTCTACCAGATGTAGAAAACAACTTGAATGCTTTTAGAAAACACTATCTCCTAGCCATTGAAAGAAGGAAGTGTTCTGTTTTTATTTTCCTTATCAAATTTGTTCCATAGACACGTGAGAACCAGATACACAGTTATTTTCGGCTACAAGATTCTTATGTTGCACTATGAGCATAGAGGAAAACTTACATTATATTTAATGTTCTTAAATTTGCTTGCTTCTCCTTAAAATGTGCTAGATCAAGCCAAGAGCCTTAATCCAGTCATTCTCCTGTGCAAAAGCAATAAAAAGCATATCAGTTTTACTTAATATTACTGATGATGCTCTTTTTTCTAGCTTTCTTCTCTTTTTACAATGCAGTTCCTACATTTCTTAAAACTGAACAAGAAGAAAGAAAGGAGGGAAAAAGGGTACCCGTTTACTTTAGTATCCCTATTACACAGAAAAGTAATTGAAAAAGCTCTAATTTATAGCATGTCCTATACATGTCTGTCATGCTTTATAAAAATACTGTTAAGAACAAAATTTGTTTTACTTACAATTACCTCTTCCCCTCTCCTTAATGTTCTTCCAAACATCAATGACATGAAGTAAGACGTGCTTTGCGGTCCCCTACAAGTTGAAAAAGTCCAATATTTTTTAGGTTTTATTGTTCAGTCATATTCCACAAATGTAATTGATGCTTTGTAATCCCACAATTATTCATTAATTTGTGAATTTCTAGATGTTCATCGTGTTTCACTGTTGCAGTCATTACACTTGGGTTATCCTGCTGGCAGGCTACCCACAGTCAGCCTGAATTCCAAAGTCCTGGTCCGGCGTCGGTTGCTGTCGCCTCCTCCCTGACGTCAGTGCGCCAGCGGTATAAAAGATGCAGCCGACGCCATTTTCTTCAGTCTTTCTTGCTGCGCGGTGCCTGAAGCAAAAGCAGTTCGCAAGTTTCGGTCGGCCGACTACTGAGATTTTCGAAATCGAATTTCAGATCCGAAGTCTTCAATAAAGCTAAGTACCCCGTTGGGGAAACTTTTTTCTTGCTCCAGACCGATTTCAGAAAAAGTTAACAATTGTATTTCTTGTGGGAAGCAAATACCTCATAAGGATTTCCACTCTTACTGTATTCCTTGCCTAGGCCCTGACCACGACGTTGCTAGTTGTCGGTTTTGTGCTAGATTTAACCAACGCACTATTCAGCATCGGTACAATTTTGCTTTTCATTATTTTGGCAGAAGGTTTAACTACATAATGCCGTTGGAACAACCGACGAACGGAATTCATAAAAAGCGCAAGGATAAAGACCAGGACAAGCATCCGAGGTCCAAAACCGACGACAAAACCTCTTCTAGGCCAGTCGCCGGTTCGCCGGTGCTCAGTGAGGTGCTTTCGCAGCCCCTGACTCCCGCTACCTCAGAGCCACAGGCCGGCTCTGACTCCCACACGGAGACAGCTAGGCCTCTGGATACTCAAGGTATTGGCCCTTCGGAAATTAATCCCTCAGATGGGTCCGGAGCCACTGAGTAGGCATCGGCTTCTGAGGGAGTCTTCATACCTACACAACTTTATATAAAGCCTACTTCAGCATCTAAGACAAAGTCTAAAACAGTTTTAAAGACAAGGAAACCAGTACAGCATTTTCCAGGACAGGCTTCTATGCCTAAGAAACAGATGCTCAAAATGGCCGAAGACCTAATTACTTTGATCAGGGGTTTCCATCCCCCTCCTGATAAGAGGCCTAGGCAAGATACTGAATATGATTCCTCTGATCAGGTTTCCATTTCCTCTGATTACTCTTCTGATCAGGGATAGTCTGTTCCTCCCTATGAGGATTCTGATGCTGAAGAGTCTATTCCTTCAGCTTATCCTCCTGAGGACTATTCTTTTGGGGAAACCCTGCATACCATGAGGGAGCATTTCCATTGGGAGAGCCAGGATTATTCCGATTCTAAGAAAAGACTTGGAGACTTTCTTTTACTTCCTCAGCACAGACCTCTTGCAATTCCCCCTGTTCTAGACATAGTAGATGATGTTTTTTTCAGAGTCCGGCCTGTCTCCAGACTCTTTACCTCCTGCCCCTGTTAAGCCGGACAGATACTACAGCGTCCCAGACTCCCATAAATTTCTTTACAAAATCCCTGCTGCTGACCCAGAAACTATCTCACAGGATCCCAAAGGGGTCAAGGCTGCTTCTGCCAAAACCCTGTCCCCTCAGACAGAGATTCTAGGGCTTTGGATAGATGGGAGAAAAAAGTTTACACTTGTGCTACCTTGGCTGTAAGGGCTTTAAATTGTCAGTTTCATATGCTCAAATATCAGCAATATTTAATGTCTTTGTTAAAACAAAAAATGTTGACAAATTCTGAATGTTCTGAGAACAAAGATTTGCAGGATTTATTGCATGCAGCTGAACAAGTGGGAAAACATACTTTGCAGTGCGGCTATGATTCACTGGAGGCCTCATGCAGGGCCGCTGTTACAGGTTCTGTTGTTAGAAGGCATGCTTGATTAAAGGAACAGAATCTGCCTGATCATGTTAAAGCAAAATTATTGGATGCTCCATTACAGCAGGATACTTTGTTTGGTGTTAAGGCAGTGGTGGTGTTAAAGAAAATGGAGGATAAGGCAAAATCTATGCAGACAGTAAAAGATTTCTTACAGATACAGCCACCCAGATTTAGCAGGAACTGGCCCTCTAAGAATTGGTCCTTTCCAGTGTCAGACAGACCACAAAGAGGCAGATTCAGATGCCCTAGAGGCAGGCAACAGCCCTAGGGCTCATACAGGCCCAAACAATGGGGTGCTTCTATGTCCAAAAGCGGAGAAGACAATCACAGCTGGCACAAGATCACCCAGGACAAATGGGTCTTAAATATAGTCTCCCAGGGTTACAGGTTCCATTTTCACACCCTTCCAAAGGCAAAAGGCATGCCAGACCTGCCATGCAGTCAATGGCAAGAGGCACAAAAACAAGTTTCATCTCTCATGGACATGGGGGCTATTCAGCCAGTTCCACAACAAGCGCAGGGACAAGGATTTTACTCAAGACTTTTCTTAGTACCAAGAAAGGACAAAACCTGGAGACCAATTCTGGACCTGTCTATTGTAAATACTTTTCTGGACGTCCTGAAATTCAAAATGTTGACTCTACAGCAGCTTCTGTCCATGCTGGACAAGAAGGCTTGGCCTGTAACTTTGGACCTCAGAGGCATACCTGCATGTCCCAATCAGACAATCTTGCAGAAGATACCTCAGATTCATAGCTGGCTCACTGCACTACCAATTCTCTGCACTGCCCTTTGGCTTATCTACTGCGCCCAGGGTCTTTACAAAATGCCTGGCACCAGTAATTGCATTTTGAAGACAAAGAGGAATTCAAATATACCCCCTACTTGGACGACTGCCTTATTCAAACAAAGGACAAAGATATTCTACTACAGCATCTGGCGTTTGTAAAAAGATTACTAATTTGCCTAGGGTACACAGTAAATGAAAAAAATCAAAACTAGTACCCTCTCAAGAGATAATATTCCTGGGTGCAAGCTTAAATACAACTGCCCAGATGGCTTATCTCATGCCAGACAAACAAAGGCATCTGACTTCTTACTTCAAAGACTTGGCAACAAAGACCCAGTTATCTGCAAGAAAAATTCTGCAGGCTCTGGGCTACATGGCATCCTGCACTCTGCTAATTTCATCTGCAAGACTGCATATGAGGAAACTACAATGGTATTTAAAAAGTGTTTGGACTCAACATTGCCACCGCCTGGAAACAGTAATTACTCTCATTCCCTGCCTGCAACAGGAATTTCAGTGGTGGGCACAGGCCTGTCACCACAACAAGGGACAGCCATTCACCTTACCCACTGCCAGGCAGACACTAACAACAGATGCATCAGATTATGCCTGGGAGGTGGCAGGAAAATGTATTCAGGGCACATGGCCCACAAACCAAATGCATCTTCATATCAATCAAAAAGAGATGCTAGCTGTGCAAAATGCCCTGACAGCCTTCAAGGACCTACTTCGTCCAGGACAACTACTGATAAAGACGGACAATACTACAGTCATGTGGTACATAAACAAGCAAGGGGGCACACATTCCTACCCCCTCTGCAGGCAAGCCATGACGTTGTGGAGCACAGCATTGGCTTTTCAAGTACATCTGCAAGCACAATTCCTGCCAGGAAAGACAAATACTTTGGTAGACGAACTAAGCAGAAACCTCATGGATCCTCACGAGTGGAAACTGGACCCACAAATTTTCAACATAACAGGGAAATGAGGATGCCCAGACATAGATCTATTCGCTTCCCCTTACAACTGCCAGCTACAGAGATTCTGCACTCGGACTTATCACAAGCAAGCATGGAAAGTGGACGCCCTTTCATTCAGCTGGAAAGCCCTTACAGTATATGCCTTCCCTCCTCTGCCTCTCCTCTCCAAGGTACTCCTAAAGGTTAGACAAGAGAAGCCAAAAATTATACTGATTGCCCTAGACTGGCCACACCAGCACTGGTACCCACTCCTAAAGAGCTTGTCTCAAGGCCCAGCCTGGACATTGCCTCTAATACCTCATTTGCTGACCCAACAGAACAATCAGACCCTGCACAGCCAACTTGGAAAATCTGGCTGCATGGCAGATAATGTAATCAATCAGGACACACATCTCTCTAAAGCAGTTATGGATGTTATTTTAGAGGCCAGGAGGCCCAGCACCAGAAAATCTTATGCAGAAAAATGGAAGAGATTCTGTGCTTGGAACCAAGCGCAGGGAATTGACTCGCTTGAACCAAATATTCCTCAGATTTTGCAATATCTAACTGAGATGCTGGACAAAGGCCTATCCTTCTCATCAATTAAGATCCATGCCTCTGCCATTTCAGCTCATTACAATACGGACCCACCTATTTTTTCTCATCCACTGCTAAGACAGTTTCTCAGAGGGGCCAAAAACATAAGACCTCCAAGGAGAGCTCAAATACCTACATGGGACCTCAATTTTGTCTTGGAAAAACTCACACTGCCTCCTTTTGAGCCTGCCAATACAGCAGAGATAAAATACTTGTCATGGAAAACCGCTCTTCTCTTAGCAATAACTTCAGCAAGAAGAGTCTCAGAGTTACAGGCACTAATGGCTGTGGAACCTTTTATTATTTTCCATCAGGACAAGGTTTCTCTAAGGACAAACCCGACATTTATGCCTAAGGTAGTGTCCACCGTGGCTCTTAACCAAACCATACATTTGCATACCTTTTATCCAAACCCACAGAATATGGGGGAGAGACTTCTGCATACTTTGGACATACACAGACAGCTACGCTTTTACTTGGACAAGACTAAAGCCTTCAGAAAGACTGAGCAACTCTTAGTGGCATATGCTGCAGGTTCCCAAGGAAAAGCCATTTCAAAGCAGACTGTTTCAAAATGGATAGGCCACTGCATTTGTTTCTGTTATTCACAACATGGCAAATCAGTGCCCAAGGGCATTAGGCCACATTCTACCAGAGCAGCAGCCACTTCAGCAGCCTTCCTCAGAGGAGTACCAACCAAGGATATTTTGGAGGCTGCAACATGGACTTCAGTGCACACTTTTACAAAGCACTGCCATTTACCTGTCTACTCTAAATCCAGAGCAGGCTTTGCCACTGCAGTTCTGCAGGGCCTCATAGCCACTCCAAACTCTCTTTAGGCCCAGCCACCCAACCTCAGCTTTGGGATTCAACCCAAGTGTAATGACTGCAACAGTGAAACACGATGAACATAGTACAGTTGTGTACCTATCATAAATGTAGATGTTCGAGTGTATTCACTGTTGCAGTCCAGGTTACCCTCCCACCACCCCCCTTTTTCTTTGCTGGGACTTAACTGTACCTATCCATTCTAAACAACCTATGTGGTGTATTTGCTTGTAGATGAAGGTTATGTGCATGCTTTTTTATGATCATAATTTTTACAGCCTAGCCTTTTGGGGGCACCTGACATCTGGGGCAAGAAAAACTGAAGAAAATGGCGTCGGCTGCATCTTTTATACTCTTGGCGCACTGACGTCAGGGATGAGGCAACAGCAACCGACGCTGGACCAGGACTTTGGAATTCAGGCCGACTGCAGGTAACTTGCCAGCAGGATAGCCCAAGTGTAATGACAGCAACAGTGAATACACTCGAACATCTACATTTATGGTAGGTACACAACTGTACTTTTTGTTTTCTGTCTCCCAACTCTAGTCCCTTGTTAATTTCTGACGTACTCCTGCTTCTTCTAGTCAGCTCCTGTGCTTTTTCTATTTTTTCTTTGGAAGAGAAAAAGTATCACTGGCATAGTCTGTGAGCTTTATCAAATGAATAAGAAGCAGAATCCCCCTCTCTTTGATGGCTCGCTTTTTGTTGGACAACCTTTGTATTTCCTCCTTAGCATGTCCTGCATAAAAAAAAATGACTTTGACCCTACAGGAAAAAATATTATGAAGGTAGCTGGATATAGCAGTTTGAATCTCTTACCTGCTTCTCAATATTCCCTGATTGCTGGAATAAATGTACTCCTCTAATGCATGATTTATAGTGAATAATCAATTTCCACAAACACTGTACTGTGTCTCCAGCCTTTAATACTTTGTCCTGCCACAGTTTTGTCAGAATCAACTCTTTCTGTTGATAGGATTGCATCTGTACTATTAAAGGTGTTGGCTGCTTTCACATGGCCAGGTTTGGAGTATGCACACAATGTGCCCCGTCAGTTAACAACTCCTACTGTGAAATACCTGTCCAATTGCTTATTTGTGCTTTCCTTAAAAAAAAAAAAAAAAAAATACAGTCTGTTTCGTCCAGTTTCTCTGGTACATCAGAAAGTGTGAGATCTTCCCTATGTGCTCTGTCCTCTAATTCTACCATTTTATAAATGATTTACAATCAAAAGCTTGAAATGCAATTGATCAAACCTAAGTTGAAGGGAAAGTACAGTTTCAAAGTTGTACATTACTGAAGTGGATTATTACGAACTCACAATAACGAAAGCAAAGTGTGATTCGTTATGAGTTTTGCATTATGAATGAAGATTGCGGTACAATGAGGATCAGGGACTGTCCCTTTTTCCTCACTATAGTGTAATCTCGGCGTTGGTGTATATAATATGCAGGGGGTATGAGGGGTGCAGGAGGACTTGCCCCCCTGCAAAACAGTAAAAACATGTGCTGTGGTAGTAAAATATTCATGGCACGTTAAACTGTATAGTATGGGTGTCTGACATCACCATCTGCCATGTCGAATAACACTGAATATGGATGTCAGAGAAAGGAAATTCGACATGTGAATGTAAAAACATTTTTGTTTTCTTTGTTTTATGTTGTATTAAACAAATGAAGAATTGTTATTCTTTGTTTTGATAGTAAACCTTTTGAAACATCTCTTGAGCTCCCTCATACCCAGCCAGGCTTTGCTTCATTTTGACCTCTGCGTTTTTTGCAGTTTTATCAGCTCATCTGAATAGCTGTTTAAAGATTCTTCCATTTTCCAGTCTTTTGTTTGTTTTAAGCTCTAAGACTTATTTCTTCCTCTGGATTACTGGAAGTCGTATCTTGCACCAAAGCTTGAGCTTGAACTACTGTTTGCTGAACAGCTTCAGAATTCTTCCAACTCTGTGGTTTTTCCTCACCTTTTGTAATTGATTTTCTTTTAGGTTCTCTGAATTTCTTCTTTGCTGGCATCCAGGCAATGCACTTACTAGCTAGTAACTAAAATTTATGCAAAAAGACAAATTCACTGGGGAAATTGAGTATTGGAAGCTTCCCTGGTAATTTTGTTTGAATGCTACTGTGTTTCCAGGGATTATTGAGTATATTTATATAAGTAGTCTGTTGGAATGGAAAACCACTAAGTTGTAATTTATTTAATATAATACATATTTTTTTAAATATTTTTATAACAGTTTTTCTTACATTGATTGTATGCCGTTATGGTGTTTCCTTTTTATATATGCTGCAATTTCATTGTTACAATCATCCTGGTGAAGTCCTGGTATTGGATGAAAGCACTAAATAAATCAACAATAAGTTTTTTTCCTTTGTTGTTGCATTTTATTCTGCCTGACACTGGTAGAGTGGTTGTTTTTGGTTTCTTAGTCTATTTATTGTGCAAAATTCAAAAGTATAAAGACAGAAGCTTTTTCTTTTTGTCTGCTGTGGTCAAAGAAGGTGTGATCTCAGGTGCACATGCCATTAACAGTAATGATGTGTCCCCTAGTATTACCTTACTCAAGTATGCTAACCCTAACCTGCCACTAACCCCATTGCTATACATTACCTTAGAAGAACTCTTTCCCTAACAGTACCAGAACACAAGAAACAAGAACACAGTTCCCTTGCATAATCACACACTCACAACATTAAAACTGTCTTACTTACCTTCTCCTTAGTCTAACCCTAAAGAGTAAATGCTTGTATACACTCTCCCATCCCTAATTTCGACCCACTAACCTCTACAAAGCACATTTATAAGGCAGTACCACTGCACAATAACACATGCACAACAGTAAAACTATTCCTTTACCTAGCCCTTACTCTGAACCTAAACAGCAAACATTCATTCTGTCACACCCCTAATACAGCACCACTTACCTCTTTTGGCTAAATGAGCATTCAGCAGCACTCACATTTCTTAAGTTGTATATTCGATAAAAAGACAGCTAATTTGGTTGAGCAAATTAATGTTTCAATGTGCCCTGCAATCTTACCCACACAGATACATGTATGTTGTGTGAATTTGATGATTAAATGAAATGCAAAAACTTTCAAACATGTCTAATCATCGCTTGCATTTTGAAAATCCAACTTAGTGAAAACACAAAAACATTGCAAAAGGAAAGCAGATTCCTTTTGCAATTCAAAAAGCCAGATCCTACTATTACATTTAGATCAAATGTGTTTGAATAGTGGTAGTTATGATTTTTACTTTGGGGTTAAAGTTAGAGTTCATATGCATTAGTAAGGTGGTGCAGTGGCTCTGCTTACTTGTGTGCTAACCCTGCCCCTAACCCCAAACCTACATCTTGCCTTAGAAAAAATAATTTCTGCAACACTTCCCCTACACAAGATACTTGGACACATAGCATGTACCAAATCAGACACCCACAGCAAAAGAACTATCCCCTACCTTAGCTGTTACTGTAACCTGCAAACACTTGTACACACGCTGCCAACCCTCTAATGCCAAAATGTCCTGTATATCCAAAACACACACTCATCTTCATCTCTCTCACACACACCACAAACATCTCACATGTACAAAACTAAATCTATCCCCTTTTCCTAGCTGTAACTGTAACCCCAACCAGCAAATACTTGCTTACGCACGCTGACGCACACACACTAACACACGCACACACACACACACACACAGACAGACACACACACACATTCACACTCACTCACTCACTCACGCCAAAACATTTGGTCTATTCAAAACTTTAAGCTTCAGAATTCAAAACACTTGCCTTCCACAATCCAACTTTCACCATTCCTCATAGACGTCACTTAAATAAATCTCAGTCAGTTAGTAGTTAGTATCACAAATTTCCACATCCCTGTATGTACATAGTCCTCACTGTCTCGTATTACTGTTCTCAGTTACTTTTCTTTATAGGTTCATAGGTTAGTACTAGGCTACCTGCCCTTACAGGCCATGTTAAGCCTAGTCAGTTACCCAATGTGAGAATCAAACCCTGCACCTTGTGTCTGTAAGGTAAACACCTTAACCATTAGGCCAAACCCCCACCCTTAAAAGTTTGGGACTGACAGTTTCAAACTCACATACCTACTGCTCAAAGGCAGAAGTCCTACCATTAGATCAAAGAAGCACTCTTTATAATTCATTACAACTGCCTCTCAACCAACTGTTCGGCAAAACATTAGGTGTTTGTATGTTCATTATTATATTATAAACTGTTTTTATTCCAAGACAATTACTAATTTGGATTCTTTGCTACAGAACATGTTGGTGTTTGCAAATAAAATGGTACAATGAGATGAGTGCTAGGAGATCGATAGTGTTTCATTGAATTCATTTTTCTTCCTGTTGCTTGAGGCGTAGACAGACAAATAAATAATCGTTGAAAACTAGCCAGATTGGTGGTCACCACTCATATTGCTTGCTGCTGCTGCTGCACGTTTCATATTTTCCAAGGTCCCACCCCCAATACAGTATTATGAAATAATTTTAAGTCCACAATAGGGAGGTTTGAGCTTCAAGAATGATTGGTTGCTTCAAGTTTAGGAAACGTGGACAGTTTTGAAAGCTATGGAAATGTTGTGTATTATTGAATCAAGGGTTGTAAGGTATGAATCTTTTGGTACTGAAGTTACTGTCAGCAAAACCAAGTATAGGAATGGAGAATGCAGACACATCTGGATGCCTGGCCTTATCTAGTCTATTATCCTGAGTTTGCCTACTTTCTGCGTATAAACAACAAATGCATGAAAACTTACTCTTTATAAGTTGAAGATCTAGTGGGCCCAAGTAAAATGGATGAATGTCAGGAAATGAAAAGTCTTTCAGTTATTTTACATTTTCTTCCTTTTTCTTGCAGGTATACACAGACCCACATACACAAAATGGAAGCACTGAAAAGTGCCCTCTTTTGATATCTCTGTATGAGTTTCTAATTACTGTACAGCACAGCAATCTATCGAGGAGTCCCCCCATCCCATCCCCAACACACAGAGAGAGAGAGAGAGAGACACACACACACACATACACAATGTAGAAACTCCTGGATTCCTACCCTTATCTAAAATATGCCTACTGTTTTCTCATAAATGGCAAATGCATGAAAATATGGTCATTAAAAGTGGGAAATCCATTGTAAAGCAGAGGGGAACAAATTAATAACTTGAACTGCTTGGCTATTATGTTCATTTATGAGATAGTGATATCTGTGGAAGACTAAATTAGAAAATAGATTTTTGCAGACCAAAGTACAGGCTGTGAGAGTCAAGCTATATGACTGAAACATGTATAACAATCACAGAAAAACATACATATACTAAAAATAGAAATCTGGTGTGATTATTTGAATAACTGTTGGCTTGTATTGAAGGGCACACAACATGTAGCACATTTATTTGTGCAATGTTTAAATAAAAACAAGCGTGCCATAACATTGTCTGCATCCACCAATTTAGCGCAGGTTATTTTTTTTAGGTGTCATGATGAAGAAAATGTGTGCATTTAGAAGAAGTCATTCACCAGAAGTACATTTGTGATACAAACCTGATATTTTCCATCCCTCAATATTATTGGAAATATACCTAAGAATCAGTTTATATGGGTAAAGGAAATATACAGTAGGGAAGACGAGATTGTTAGAGGAATTAAAAATCTCAAGCATTGATTTAAACACGGGATTTAATGAGACATTATTAAAAAATACTGTCCAAAGGATATCATTTACAAGTAGAACTGATTTATTTGGTTATCAGAAAAGAGAATCATCAAAATAAGATAAAATTAGATTTATTTTAACATGTTCAGAAACAAAATCTGGGCCAAATGGAGAGCTTCTAAAAACCCAACAGATCATCTATAATTTAAACAATTGAGAAATGCTGCTAAAAGATCTATAATGACTGACAAAAAAAACTTCTACTTTCAGCTCCAGCAGACTTGCAAACATAAACCACAAACATTCTGGTCAGGCATAAACAAACTCCTACACCCAGGTCACACCAAAACACCAACCCAATCAGATACCACCAATAACAATCCTAAGCATATTGCCAGTACCTTTAATACCTTCTTTACTGAAGCTATCCAATCACTAGCAAACTCTCTACCCCCTGTTAAACCATGTCTGTCATCCACCTCATCTAGCTTACTACCATCATTCCACCTACAACTAGTCCCTACATCCCTCAGTTGCACCATTCTCCTAAAACTAAAGCCATGCACCCCTTCAGCAGACCTCCTACTAGCCGAATCCCTGCAAAAAGCAGCCAAAGTTATAGCCTAGCCCATTTCTATCCTAATAAATAGAACAATTTCTGAAAGAACTATCCCATCTATCTGGAAAATCTCCCGTATCATCCCTTTATATAAGGGTGGGAACTTCACTGACCTTTCCAACTTTCGATCAATTGCTTTACTCTCTTTTCCACTGACAACTACTCAACCACCTTCTCCAAAATAACTTACTAGCTACCTGTCAGCATGGATTTCGGCCATTCCATAGTACTACCTCTGCCCTTTTATCCTTTTCTGACTGCATCAACAAAAATCGTAATAACAACACTCTATCGTCTGCTCTTTTCATTGACCTCTCAAAAGCTTTTGATATGGTTAACCACCAGCATCTTATTAATCTACTTAAATCTCTCTCTCTCTCTTGATTCACTAGCACTAAAATGGTTCTAGTCCTACCTGGAGAACCGTCAACAAGCTGTGCTATGGGATAACACACTTTCCACAAATCTTCCTGTCTCCCTAGGTGTCCCTCAAGGCTCTATTTTGGGCCCCCTCCTATTCTCAATTTTCATTAATGACCTCAACTTAATTATTCCTCAAGCTACATGCTTACAATATGCAGATGAGTCAACATTAATATGCTCCGCTACTTCCTTAACTGAACTCCAATCCCTCACCCAAAAGGTACTGAACATTGTGGAAGACTGGTTCCAAAAGCGCTGCCTACTCCTGAACCCCCCCCCCCCCAAAAAAAAAAACAAACAAATTACTGCTCTTTAACCCTACAAAAAAGTCCACACAAATAAACTTCACAGTG
This sequence comes from Protopterus annectens, assembly GCF_019279795.1. Taxonomy (NCBI): domain Eukaryota; kingdom Metazoa; phylum Chordata; order Ceratodontiformes; family Protopteridae; genus Protopterus; species Protopterus annectens. The sequence continues at coordinate 19,661,010 of NC_056737.1, read as the reverse complement.
TTATCCAGTAATGGTACTGCTATATCACCTGACCCAACTACCACATTCTTAGGAGTAACAATTGATAATAACCTCACCTTTGACGCACACATAAACAGCACAATAAAATCAGTGAACAGGCTAGGCTCACTTTATAAGATTAAATCCTTCCTTACTCCTACAGCTAGAACTGCTATTGCCCACACCCATCTTATATCTACCCTCCTCTATGCCTCTCCAATTTATACCAATCTTTCCAAAAGTAACCTCAACAAACTTACAATCTCGTACAGCAACATTGCCAGATTTGCCACAAGTTCCCCATTTAGAACCCACTATTGTCATAATCTAAAACAACTGGGCTGGCTGGAATTCCATAATCAACTAGCTTACTATCACACAAAAGATCCTCCATCATCCTAGTAACGCACCTATACTTACTAGACTGGTTACCCCCTACATAAATCTATCTACCTCAGTTCAGCAAAGAAATTGCAAGTATCTATACATAAGTCCCACAATAAGGCTGGGGAGACTCTGTTTTCCAACTCTGTGGGGAAAACCTGGAACCTTCTCCCAAAAGAACTCTCATGTTTATTCTCTACACCACTCTTCAAGAAGCAACTCATAGAATATTTTAAAAATAACTGGCTGTGTCCATGCACTACCCCAGATTAATCACTTCATCCTTCATACTTTGTCTCGCTTACCTCACTACTGCGTTTGCTGTGCACTCCTTCCTACTAACCTCTGAACGAATGTATTTTGCTATCAGGTAACAAAGTTATGTACTAGATAGAGTATCATAGAAGGTACTATAGTAGTTTGTCCTTTCCTAGCATACTCTCTGTTGAATAGTATGTATTTGTCTATATCTCTTATTTATATTATTTCTCCATTTGTCTTGTAAACTTTTATTTGATTTATTGATGTTTACCTATCATCTAAGTAACTTGTATTGCCTTGACTTAAATACATATTGTATTTATATGTCTAGTAACTGTTAGTGGAGCTTTTCTCCCCGGGCCTCTACTGAAAATGGACATGTATCCAGTTGGACTAGCCCAGTCAACAAATGTAAAATAAAATAAATTTAGTGCCAACACCTGGGCAGTTATGCAGGTTTTTAACAGACATTGGAATCTGCTTTCAAAACCATATACAAAGGCAAATGTTTTAAGTGAAGAATGTGAGTTTACATTTAAGAGAAGAAAAACCTGTCTGAAAATCTGCCTTGTTTTAAAACAGTGAATGTTGATAGAGGCATGCCTGCGGTATATGTGGCTCTAAGACATGTATAAAATGCAGCTTGTGAAAGCAAATATTAGAGACTAATTTTTTTTTTTTAAATACAAAGTTGTAGACATTCATTCAATATCTGGAACCTTATAACATGTGATACCATGACCATTCTTGACACAAAATTTGCATGGCAGTTTCTTTATTGGGCAAACCAAATGTTCATTTGAACAATGTATTTCTGCACACTTAATCGATATAACACCGCAAGAAAATAAGTGCTCTTTGTAGACATATTTTGATACCTACTTCTGTACATTTCTCATTTATTGGCATTGATAACATGCATGTCAATAAAAACATTAACTGAGTCTGCAGTTATATAACTTTTATATGAGAAATAAAAAAAGATGGATTATTTTTGCTATTGCTCCTTTTTCTCCTGGGTTGAATGAAACTGGTAATATCTCTGTGCTTTAAGTAATTTCATTTACATGCATTATTTTATGGTCAGGAGAACTGTTCGTTCACTTTGATATTTTGATACTAATGTAACATAATTCTTCAGCATCACTGTATTTAAAGGGAATTGAAATGGATGTGCTTTTAGTGTATTGAGGAAGTTGTCAGGATCATAATGAAACCGGTTTACTGGTGTTAATGTTGGAATCATTATCTGGTAGCATTATTCTCATGGAGTGGTGGAACTATTGTGTGACTTCTATATCTTCAGTGAGGAGAAAGTGGCAATAAATGTACCACCAGCTATTGTTTCCTCTGTATCTCTTGTGTTAATGGGGTTGTATGCCCAGTCCAGGCTGATGTAGCATGGCACTTATCTGTGAGTTCCCAAATCTCCCTGTGGCTGGCTGTGATAGAAAACTGTGCCAGGCTGAGAGCCTGTAGTCAAAGGTACAGATGCAGATGGACAAGAACCTTGTGGCTGGGGGAGGTTTCCTTTTCTGTGCAATAAATGAGCTTAAACCTTTGAATCCTTTTTCAATCTGAGCTACTCCCAGGGTTTCTGCATCTCGTTTACCACAGTTTGCATATCCTGAATAACTGTGGAATCACATTACTTACATAAACAGGAAGAAATTGTGCATATACACACACAGTCAATGAAGCACCTGCATAAATGTATCAGATTTCTACTGTTAACTATATGGGAGATGGATTGTTTATGAGAAAGAAAATGGTGGTGATTTTGCTTTTATTTTTTCTTAGCAAGACACATCTCTTCATTCCTAGTCATCAAGTAATGTGTACAGTGTACTTGCCTGCTTTATATTTCTCTGTTGAATGTGCTATTCCCCTGCATTTGACTGAGCTGCTTTTTGTGCATTAGTGGGATATTCATAAGTCCTCAGAACTGGTCTGTGACTATAGCTTTAGTGTCCCTATTTATTCTCCATAAACAGTACCTGTATTTCAGACTTGGGCTGCTTTTCTGCTCACCCAGCACTGTTAGGTGGCACACTGCTGTAGCCAGTACCTAGTTACAACCTAAACCACTCAGCTAAGCTAAAGTCTGCTTTGCTGCACCATGTGGTCCCTTGCCCCCTCCTCAGAGTACTGCACCCCCAAACATGTAATTTAACAGTGCTAAGTAGAGCCTTGTAGATGCACAGAGTGACTGCAGTGCAACCTACATGTCCACTACTTTCTACATTCTCTAAACATCTCTGCTGGGTACTAAGTTATCCTAATATAGTTTTACCTTAGTCTTTGGTTATGGGTCCACAGAGTACTACTTCAGTATGTGTCGCTGGCTTGTTTAGCTTTATGTACCTTGAGGCAGTGTACAGATTACTTAATGCTCAATGACAACCATTTAAGCCTATCTTCACTACAATCCACTTGACAGAGGTACACATACTTACTGAAGATGTAGGCTAGCTTCTCATCTAAGCATACACACAGCACCTAGAAGGTTGTCAGTAACATGCTTGTCTTGCACCTGTACTCTACTCAACTAAAAACAAGCTTTCTTATGTTGAGTTACTATAGAAGCCTCCTTCTGTGTCAAAGGCTCCCAAGGCAAAATTCTAATTCTAAAACTCCTCATTAACATAATGAAACTTCACATGCTATACCTTTTTCACTGCTTACCATAAACCCTACTCAGAAGAGTCATACCCAACTGTCTGTGCCTGTATGATACCAGGGGCCAGCCAAAATGCAACAAAATGTCTTATTCATGGGTGACTCCATAGTGAGATATATTGATAATTCCTCTTATTAGGTTTGGCAAAGACAGGGTGATTGTGAGCTGTGTCAGGAGCTAGGATGAGGGCTGAGGACATTCAAGTTCTTTTACTCCTCTACACCTACAAGCATGATCATTGTTCATGTGGATGTGAATGACTTGAGACACACATCCATGGATTATGTGAAGAGAAAAAAAATGACAGAGCTTTCAGAGTATACATCCAAGGCAGGTATAAAGATAGTTTTGAGCAGCATCATATCTTCACTGAGAATGATGCTTATGTGTAAACAAATGAAGATTAATTTCCAATTTTGACTTAGCTACTGGCTTCATTCTGTGATGATCCAGTGTGCATCAGCCTGGAGAGAAATGGTTGACTGTTATATTGGCTTTGCAGGGGTGGGTTGCACCTTTCATTTCAAGGCTTTCTTCTATTAGTCAGCACTTTCTCTAACCCCATAGCTTTTTTAAAACTGTGTCATCTACCAAACTAGCTCTCACAAACCAGGGCAGTGGTGCTAGTCAGTGATACAAGCCTAAATAAACAAAACAAATACCCTCCTTAGAAGCCTTTCCGACCCCAGGAAATATGTATGCCTGCATCATTACTGACACATGTTTCTAGTGCAGTGATGACACAGTTTTCCTCCTAGGATTCAGTACATATCATATTTTCAGATCCTCTGCTGAAGGTACCTTTGCATCCAGTGATAGTGTGTCAGACTCCTTCACCTTTAGACATTTACAGCTAGATAATAACTATGAATACCTTTACATCCTTGTGATGATAAATAAGAATGCCTCCCACTTCCTGGCCAGCTGTAGACCCCTTTCAGTGCTACCTGCATCCCAGGAACCTAAAGTTTATACCTGCCTTTATTAGGTCTGCAAACATGATTGTTGGAACCCAGTCCAGAGCACATACGTACTCTATCCCTTCAGAGTTTTCAAAGATAAACTTGCTTAAACTTTATGATGACCTGCTGAATTTCCGGCAGTCCTCTTCCCTTTTAAGACCCAGCATCACGCACTGCTGCTTTCATGGAGGGATTCTGTTCCCACCTCAATACCTGCATTGAAATGTCAGTCCCAATCTATAACAAATGCAGTATCAAGTTTAAGAATAGACCCCTTTGTGTGAGCTACTAACATAAAGAAACTTTGTAATGAGAGGAAAAAATATTTCCTTTCCCTTATTAATGGACTGACAATCCCACACCTCAACATTAAACCCCGGAAAGTTGGACAACAAGCTTAGATAGAAACTTCAGTCTTTCAAGGCCAAATATAAATTCAAAATGACCTCCTCTGACAAAGGCAGTCACAAGTGCTTCTTCAAATATATCAGGAACCCTAGAAACGGTCCTAGCACTAAGTTGAAATGTAATGGATCTACATACTGTACCCCTGAAGACATTGCTGACCTATTAGTTGAAATATTTACTCCAGAGTTGTCCCCTCCCCATTTTCTCCTAGTCTACATATGATTGACCCCTTGTCAGCTCCCCCCCCCGAGATATCTCTGAACAAGTCTTAAAGGGTCTCTTGGAGGTGAAAAATACTGTGCCTGTGGGACCCAACAATCTGCTGAGGTGCTTCCTTGCCAGTATGACGTACTGTCATACTGAACCATGACTTGATCAACCTCAGCATTTCATCTGGCTTTGTACCTGAGGCTTGGAGAACTACAATAGTCTTTGCCTATAGAACAGAGGCCACATCACTCATCCTGTAACTGTAGACCTGCAGACCTCACAAATTTTAATTGCAAGATACTGGCTTGCATCATTATAGACCTCATGAATTATGGACACTGAGTATACACTGATGGATAGATCCTGTCTGCGAAACCTAGTCACCCTCCTTTGAAAAAATTATTGAACCTTGCAAAAGTTGAAGTCTGTACACACAGCTTACCTCAACCTAGTCATACTTTTGGTACCAATCCTTAGTCATCCATCATAGATGTATTTATCAGACTAAATGTAAACACCTGTATTACCCGATGGGTATTAAACTGGCTGATAGACACAACTCAACAAATTAAGGTTGGGGCACAGTCTTCTCAAATGGTGTCCCCTAGGTGTCAGAATTTGGGCCTGTCCTGTCTGAAATCTACTTCTTCAACATCAAAGGCCTTTGGTTGACTGTTTACTAATGACTGTAAACACGGTGCCATCACTAAATTCCTCAGAGACTCAAATTCTATAAGGAGTAACATCCACAAACAAATTGTACCATGACTACGATCTCAAGTTAAATTCTAAAAAGGTATAGATTGTATCCTTAGCAAACAGGAACAACCTTGTTCATAGTTTCATAAGTAAGTGCTAAACCAACTCCCCTTAAAAGCCATTTTAAGCCTAGACAGTTTCCTTTTTTGTGCTCGAATTGACCTATCCCATTTGGTTACAGATTGCCCTTACCTATCCTATGGTTGATAATTACATATTAACTCTAATGAGAATAAATTGGATCATACCATAGATAATTTAAAGGGACCCATTTAGGAGATATTTCTTTTCATTAGAGCAGGGGCAGTCCTTGGGTAAATGTTGAGTTTCCCATTCATAGATCCAAGTTGTGCTTGAAAATGGACAGGGACGCACTTTGTTGTGTGTGGATGAGGAGTCTGCTCCAGAGCAGTGTTAGCCTCTGCAAGACATACCTGTCCCTCCAAACCATTGTGTTGATGTTGCAGAAGAGGAGTAGATCCATAGACCAAGTATTCCTGATGTTATTTAATTTGCTGATGTGCAGTAAATCCATCAGTACTGGATCGGAGGATGCCTTGTAGGTAGTTTGTCTTAAAGGCGTTTGTAGAGGTACTTTAAGTGGAAGAGATTTCTGGTTTCAGTTTTATTTTGAAGGAGACTGCTTTATGATGAGACCTAACAAGTAATGAAGATACACAATGGACAGTGCAAGATGCTGCAGTATTAAAAAGGACAAAATCCAAAATGTTATCCCCCCCTGTGGGTACTCTGACTAATTGTTCCAGGGCATTTATAGTGACAAAGTCCAAGAATCTCTTACTTGTGCACTAGTGGTGGTGTACGTTTCCCAGTCTGTGGTTGGATAGTTTAGATCACCTAGGAAAAAGGTACTGGGTTAATACACTGTGATTTTAGTTCCTGTATGTAGGCATTTTGTCTTTCTTGTGTCATAAAGGGAATTGCTTAGCTAGCTAATATATGGCATGGGACCTTTCTGATGGTTATTTGGACATAAAGAAGCTCTAGTGCATCATGCTGCTTTACCAGCCTTACTGTGTTTCTCTTCTGGATGTAGATTGAGACACCTCCTCTGGTCTACATGTGTAGAAGACAATATAGCCCTGCATAGTCGGAGTACTGCCCACTGTTTTAAACCATGTCTCAGTCACTATGCAGTTAGACCTTTAGCTCTGAGTTGACTGGCCTTTTTAGGTCTATGAATGATTTAGCACCTAGTTCCCCATGAATGTGTGGTGTGCTGTTGGTGAGAGGTGGCCCACTTCCATCCATACACTGACCCAGTGATGAACAGCACTCCTCACTGACCTTGCGGCCAGCTATCCCTGGCCAACCAGTTTCATTGCATTTAGGAGAGATCCTGACTTAAGAGGCATTGAGTCATAATCCCACTGATGGTAGCTTCGCACCATTGGCTTCTCATTCAAGCACATACACAAAATGTCTGAGCTTGCAGTTCCTGTTGTACTGAGCAGGTTTAATATTACAACAACACATCATCAGTGGGTTAAAACTAACCTGTCTCATGACAGAATAATCCTAGCATATAATCCCTATTAGTGGATGAACAGTCCAACGCTTGGTAAATTCTGCTTTACAATGATAGAAAGAGCCGACACTGAAGAATTAAAAAGTGACATTGCTATGAAACCTTGGCCGACACAAGCCAGTTATCCCTGTGGTAACATTTCTGATGCCACCTGCAAACCCAAAAACCCATAAGGATTGTAAAGCCCTGATTCCATGTATTCATACTGAAAATCAAGATCAAGTGAGCTTTTGCCCTTCTGGTCCACAGGAGGTTTCTGTCCTCCCTGAGCTCGCCTTAGGACACTCACATTACTCTTTGACAGTTGTACCACCCCAGTCAAACTCCCCACCTCACACTGTCCCCTGAGTGAGTCGTGCCCAGATGCCCAGGCACTTCGAGCCAGAATCAAGAGCCCCAGTGAAGCCTGATGCTCCCCGCCTCACTGGGTAATTGAAAAAAAATGATAAGATTGTTCTTGCCACATTAATGCTATTTTCCTCAAAACATACACAGTTGTCAATGTCCTGGGCACATTTGTTGACAGTGAGCTCTTCTGTGACCACCATGTAGCTACTGTTATGAAATCCTTCTGTTTAGCTGGGCTGATCATTAAGGGTATTTCCTCCAGATCCAAGCAAGTTGTTATACCTCCTTATAAGGCCCACAGTTGAAAACAGTACTTCCCTTGGAATGCACCTGTCTATACACATGATCCAACTTCAAAGCCTCCAACATTTCCTTTTAAAGGAAATCAAGGGTCTGAGGTCTGTTACCTATACAGAGTACCTTAAACCCCCCCAAATTTTCCTCCGTCTGCTACAGAGTCCTTAGAGGTGACATCTGCTAGGCCTATAATGCTTCAAATGACCCTGTCTTGCATGACAACTTTAATATTCACAAAAAAAAAAAAAAACCCTGCAACAGTATGGATACTAAGGACCTTAACTTCACCGTAACATAAACTGAACATGCCGGCCTGAAATGTATCACAGTCGAGCAATTTCTTGTCACTGGAACAGACTCCTCCTTTATATTAAATAAAGTAGTCTCCTCATAAGCTTTAAACACAGCTTGGATCAATACATTGGTAGCCGCAGATGCATACCCAATCTCTCCCCACAACTCATCATGGAAAGGGAGGTAGAAAGTAGGGAAAATTGCAGAGATTAGGCTACAAATGATCTTCCTGATCAATTGCCTAGAAACAGCCAAGGAGCAATTAATGTTTATCAAGCACTTGTTTCATATTTTTATTATCAGCTTGTTTCATATTGTTATTATCTGGTGGCATACCATACTGATATTTGTACTCATTTACATAATGGCCTACTACTTTGTGTCGTACTGAAGCAATGTGCCAATGCAAAATCCTGTAGTATTTCTCAGTGACAGCATTCTGTATGTTCTGTATTAGTAACAACATTGCCTGTATCATAGGTTGGTACTAGGCTATCGGCCCTAGGGCCTATACAAGCCTAGCCATAACAATTCCTTGGCTGTTTCTTCCCACACTATTTACTTCCCTGGACCCCTGTCTAGCAGGGCGACTGACGTGATCCCCGGGGTGAATTTCCTTTCTCCCATCCAATCATCAAGGTTCTTTTTGAAGAGGGCTAAAGAGGTCCTCTGCTTGACATGTATGGGCAATCTATTCCAGAGTCTGGGGAGTCTCTGGGTCAGGAACCTATCCCTCCAGCATGTTGTGTTTATTGTGATGACAAGGTTTAGATCCCTGGAGCGTGTGGCTCTGAGGGATTGGGATTTCTTTAAGTGTTGCATGTCCAACAGCTCTGGGTTTGACATGGCCTTGTATGTTAAGCAGAGATCGCCTCGGAGTAGATGATATGCGACAGAGTATAGCTGGAGTTTTTTAAGGCGGTCAGGATAGGGCATCTGTTTAGGCCTGTGATTCTTTTGGTAAGGTATTTCTGCGGCCTTTCCAGTTGTTGTAGATGTCTTGAGAGGTACATACCAAATGGGGCGTTGTATTCTATAATGGGTCTAATGAGGGATGAGTACAGTGGGACAATGACCTCCTTTTTTCTGGATGAAAAGCCCTTAGTGATGAGGTGTGCCACATAGAGGGATTTCCTGACTGTTGTGGTGATGTGGTTATTGAAGGTGAGACCACTGTCCACCTGTGTCCTTAAGTCCCTTATCACACTTTCGGTGTTTAGTGTACTGCCACCTATATGGTAATTCACGGGTACATGTTTTTTCGGGTACATGTTTTTTCCCAAAGGGGATAACTATACATTTCTTGGCATTGAGCTTGAGCCCATGGCTCTCGCACCAAGCATCTGTTTTTGTAAGGCCCTTTTATAGAGTATCCACATCATTTGGGGATTCAATAATGCCTCCCAGTTTGCAGTCATCTGTGAACTTTGTTAGCCAGTGTCCCTTAGTGTTGGCCTGTACTTCAGAGAAGTAGACGCCAAACAAGAGACGTCCCAGGACTGAACTCTGAGGTACTCCACTTGTCACTTGTCTGGAGCTGGATTTGGAGTCAGCTACTTTTACAGTGTGAGTTCTGTCAGTAAGCCAGCTGGCAACCCATCGAGTGACATAGGCTTTAATGCACAGCTTAGTAAGTTTATCTATGATTCCAGAGTGGGGGATGGTGTCAAAGGCCTTGGCAAGGTCCAGATAGGCTGTGTGGACTGCCTTCCCTCGTCCACGACTTTGGAGACTGATTCGAAGTAGTCAGACAGGTTCAGGAGACAAGATCGGCCCTTCATGAACCCAAACTGGGTGGGGTCCAGTATTTGAAGGTTGCCAATGTCTTTGTTTATAAGTTCCATGGCCTTGCAAATCAGGCTCGTCAGACTGATGGGGCGGTAGTTCCCGTGATCCAAGGTGGATCCCCCCTTGTGGAGTGGGATAACTGTAGCTGTGCGCCACTCAGTGGGCAGGAAGCCTGAAGTGAGGGTATGATTAAACATGACACTTAGGTGAGGTGCCAGTTCATTTTGTAGTTCATGTAGTACACAGCCCAGGATGTCATCTGGTTCCATGGATGCTGTATTCTTAACTTTGGAGAGTGCGTTTTTTACCTGTGTGGCCGTTATTGCCGGAATTTGGCAATCTTCCGGTATTGAGATGGGCCATTTAGGGGGTGAGAGGGGGGGGTGAAGTTGGCACTGAATCAATCTGCCAGGATATTGGCAATATCCTTGGGATCAGTATATTTAATGCCATTCTGTTGTAGCTCAGAGCAGATCTGAGCATTGCCATTTAGATTCTTGACAAAGTTATAGAATGCCTTGTGGTTGTCTTTGGAATCTTTGGCAATTTTATTTCCGTAACTAGCTTTGGAGGATTTTATGAGGGATCTCAGCTTCTTACTGAGGCTGGTGAGGGAGTTTTTTGCATCCTGAGATTTTCCTCTTTTCTGCAACAGTTACTTCCTTTTGTTGTAAAGTTTGTTTATGGCAGGGGGCCACCAGATTGACTTCCTTTTTTTGGAGGAGAGCATCTTGGTTCTATTTGGGATGGCACGATTCATGCATGAGTGGATGTGCTCGTACAGTGCCTTAGTGTAGGACTCAGCAGTCAAACTTTCAGTTCCCGTCTGCATGGATGTCATGAAGTTTGTAACTTCTGACTTGAGTAGCATGAAGTTGGCTTTGGAGAAGTTTTTTATGGAGGTTTCCTTACTGTGGAGTGAGGGTGGGATGTGGATGTTAAGGGTGATTAGCTTATGGTCTGACCTAACCAGCGAGAGGGTGACCATAGATGTGGAGCATCGATTTCCCATGTTGGTAATGACCAGGTCTAGGATATTAGTGTAGGATCAAGTGTCTCTCTTGTCTTTTTCACTGTTTGTATCTGCATACCCATCTATCCCTATCAATGGACCTGTGTGTGTGTGTGTTTATACACATGCACATATGTGTAGGTGTATGTGTGTGTGTGTGTGTATATGTATATTTATATTTATATATTTATTTATTTATTTATTGCATTTGTTTACCGGAATAAGTCCACTGGGCCTTAAAAGAGCCCATTTTCAGTGGAGGCCCGGGGAGAAAAACTCCCAACGAGATACAGAAAAAGTATAAACATTAATTAGTACAGAAGCAGAAACAGTGTTACAGATAGTAAATATAGTAACATATACAGAATATATGCATAAAAGCAGGAATCTAGTTTGTTTGATTACAACAATATATACAGAAAATATACATTAAAGCAGAATTCAATGAATTCAATCAGATTGGTATAAACAGAGATCAGTATTATTGTACCAGAATCAACAAGTGAAGATAAAAATAAATATGGAGAAAATATCATCAGTCACTAGTAGCAAAAGACATAGGAGTTTAGTAATCATATAAGGAGAGTGAAGAGGTTAGGTTATAGAGCAGGAACATAGCCAGGAAGAGTTGAGATGATTTTTCAGCATTTGTTTGAAGGTGGTGGTGCTGCCTGTGTTTCTTATAGAAGGCGGAAGTGAGTTCCATAGTTTGGCGACGGTGAAGGCATAGAAGAGTTGACCAGCAGGTAATGTGGGCTTATCTACTTTTAGAAGTAGATGATTTTCAGATCTTAGATGCCTGCTGGAATGCTATTTGGAAAGTAGAGTTGAGAGAGCAGGACATTATGTGGGTCTGTAGATTATTTTGTGCACAGTAGTTAGTTGGGTGAATGAGAGATGGTGGGAGAGTTCCAGCCACCCTAATTGTTTCAGTGATTTACAGTGGTGGGATGAGAATGTGGCCTTGGTGGCAAATTTTGCTATTCTGTTGTAACACATAGCAAGTTTGGATTTTGTAGAATTTCAGATATTAGTGAGGAGAGGGGCACCATAAAGGAGAGAGGGTAATAAAAAGGTAGTTGCAAGGGTTTGTCTAGTAGAGAGGCTAAGAAAGTGTTGGTGCCTGTAGAGCATACCAAGCTTTTGGTGTGTGTTTTTGATGTTATTGTTTGTGTAGGTCAAAGTTAACGTTTTCATCTATATTAATGCCTAGTGATTTAGTGTGTGGGACAACTTCTATAGTTGTATTGTCTTAGGCTTGTATAGTGAAGATTTTTTTATCAAATGGAGTGGTTTTCCTAGGAGTAAAAATTACTATTTTAGTTTTTTTTTTGGATTTAGGGCAAGATGATTGTTAAGCATCCAAGATTCAGTAGATGTGAGGGCATTCTGGGTAATTTGCTGGAGTTCATATCTGGAATTTACAGTGCATATTATTGTAGAGTCATCAGCATACTGGATTACTGAGCATTGTGGGAGAATGGTGTGAAAGTTGTTAATAAAGATGCTAAATAAGAGAGGACCAAGTATGGAGCCTTGAGGTACCCCTGTGGATGTACTGAGGAAGGGAGAGTAAGACTGTTGCCATTTGGTGGATTGCTGCCTATTGGAGAGAGAGCTGTTGTACCATTGTAGGGTAGGGGGAGAAATGTGGAGGGTGGATAGTTTAGAGAGTAGGATAGTGTGGGAAATGGTATCAAAAGCTTTGGAGAGGTCAAGGAAAAGTGAAGCAATTATTTTACCAGAATCCCGTGCCTGGTTAACTGTATCAAGGAGGGATAGGAGGGCGGTAGTGGTGCTGTGTCCTTGTCTGAAACCATGCTGATGGGTGATAAAATTTGATTTTCATGCAGGTGGTTGAGGAGTTGGGCACACATAGTTTAGAGCTAACTGCAGCACAGAAATGTTTATTAAATAAAGGGTTGACATTTATCCCGGCACAAAAGACAGAGCTCTTTGAGCTTTTAAAAGAGCTAAAACTTTTTGCATGTACATTGACTCTGAAAACGATTTTTAAAGATAATAGTGTAATGAATATGAATGTTTTTAAAAAATCGAGTTCGTTTATACCAAAACTACATCTGATTATAGAAACCTTTGTCTCTGTTTGTGAGAAAGAGATTAGAGATGAGTTCGAACAACAGAGGACACCTGTGTTTTATAATTTAAATAGAAATGAAAACGAAGCATTGCAGCAATTAAAGAGTTTGTTGAGCATTGAAATTAGACCCGCCGATAAAGGTGGGGGGATAGTGGTTATGGATAGATAATTATATGTACAGCAAGTGATGCAACTACTAGAAAATAGGGACACTTATTTGGTGATCTCTAACAGAGAAGCCAAAGGAATTATGGATAGAGTTTCAGTATTTGTGTTTGATTTATTTATATCTCATCAGATTACTGAAAAGTTGCTGTGATTATTTTCAAACAGAACATCCAGTTATACCTGTGATTTATGGCCTACTGAAGGTACATAAGAGTATGACTTATCCACCTATGAGACCAATTGTTTCGAGTAGGGCTTGGATAACAGAAGCCCTATCTATATGTTGAGAAATGCCTGCACCAGATCTTAGAAAGCTGTGAAACTATCCTTAACGATACAAAAGCTTTCTTAAAATCTTTATACAATAGAATTAATGTTTTGAGAGGTGAATTCATGTTTGTAACTATGGATATTACATCATTGTTCACAGTTATACCGAACAATTGGGGCATTGATAGGGTACGAGACTTGCTCAACAGTAAAAGGGCTTATGACACTGCTAACATTGAATTGATCTCTTTCTTACTTGAATTAATCTTGGAAAATAATATTTTCATTTTTGGTGAAGATCTCTATTTACAGAAGGTTGTTGTGGCGACGGGCACAGCTTGTGCCAATAGCTACGCCAACCTTACTCTAGTTTCATGGGAAACATTTTTTATTGCATGGAAATGAATATTCCCACTATGTTCTATGGTACAAACGTTTAGTCGACAATGTTTTCTTGCTATTGAGGGGGGGGCACTGCAGATGAATTAGGTAGGTTCACTGATCATTTACATAGTACTACAGAATTTCTAAGATTTACCTATTAATATTCTAAAGATGAGATACATTTTTTAGACGTTAAAATACAGAGAACTTTATCACAGAAAATAGTGACTAGTTTGTATAGGAAACCTAGTTGTAGGAATAGTATCCTGCATAAGAGTAGTATGCATCCTGGCTATACCTGTAGGAATGTGATTAAAGGGCAGTTTAAAAGGATGAGTAGACTCCACAGTACAGATGAGGGCTTAGAAAGAGCCACTACTACCCTAGCAAATGGGTTTAAACAGAGGGGTTATAGCCAGAGAGAGATAGACGTTAGCATTAAAGAAATGCAAGATGTAAGAAATTCGAAAGGGACCCCTTTTTTCTCAGCAAATACAAATGCCACACAATCTACAGATAAAAATGGCAGATATAAGGTTAGATTCCATGTCACCTACTCGAGCAATATAAGAAAGTACTGTGGAATTTTTTGAGAAAAATTGGAATATTTTGAACTCAGTCCATGAACTAGAAGGGGTGATAGAAAATAAACCCAACTTCTCTTTCAGAAATAAAAAATCATTGAAAAGACAATTATGCTATAGACCAGGGTTTAATACTGAAAACAAAATACCATCACAGAGAATGGGGACATTTCAATGCAGAAATTGCTCAGCATGCAGATATATTTGTAGTAGATCTACTTACATACACCCAATCTTGAAATTTAAAATTAGTATAGACTTCTATGCTGACTGCAGGACACGTAATTTTGTATATTTTAGTTTTTGCATGTTTTGTCATGCATTTTATATTGGCAAAACCAATAGGTGTTTTAAGGAACGTATACAAGAACACATTAGGGATATTACCAGTATTAAAGAAAGCAGCGTTTTAGCGAAGCATGTTCAGTCAGAGGGAATACAACATGTATTTAATTTTATGGCACTGGAGTTAGTGCAACCTAAAATGAGTGGAGGGGATATCAGCAATATTGTAGAAAAATTAGAACAAAAATGGATTTTATTGTTGAAGGCAGATAGCCCGGGATGTCATCAGATTACCCAAATGTAATGACTGCAACAGCGAATACACTCGAACATCTGCATTTATGGTAAGTGTACACAACTGTACATATATATATATATATATATATATATATATGTATGGGTCCCCTTCAGTCGATCGAACGTTTATAAGTTCAAACCACATATGGCCGAGACCATATGTTCGAACTTGTAAAAGTCCAATCTAACCGAATGGAGCTCTCCGTACAAAGGGGAAAGGGAAGAGTTCGCATTTCCACAATGTAGTGCGATCTCAGAGTTGGTATATTTAAGTAAGGTGGTGTGGGGGGTGTGCCCCCCTGCTATAGACGTTTAGTTTTTTGGTTTTATGTGGTTTTACGTCAATGTTCGAACTTTTATGAGTTCGAACATATGGTCTCGGCTATATGTGCTTAGAACTAGTAAAAGTTCGATGATCTGAAGTAGATCCATGTATATATATATATATATGTATATATATATATATTTATGTATATATGTATATATACAGACATACACATGTATGTGTTTTACTTAATCAAAGAATGGTTAATTCAAAAGCCATTAAACAATGTATAATACATTGAAGAATGGAATACCAAACTGTCATTTGAAAGAAAGAAAACTATATTTTAGCAAACTTAAATATAGCAACTCTGAGATCGCTTACTGGATTGGTTGTAAGCAGTCTGGGGGGGGGGGAGTAGAATCTCGTTATATGATATTTAATCACTTTTATTCAAATGTCGTGCATTTGAACAAAGTGCCCTTTGAACCAAGTAGGTGGATCCTGTGTGTGTGCATGTATGTAAGAGTGAGAGAGATTTGTTAGCTTTTTGCAGATACAAGATTGAGTATTTTTAAGGATCATGCTCTGTGAGGTATTTAGTTGATCTTTTGACAATTGTGGCACTGTTTTACAGAACTTACAAGTATCACAAGTTTCTGATGTAATGAGCCACATTAACTTGTTGGCAGTAGAAGATATGCATATAAAATTATGTGGCACAATTTTGTAAAGAAAGTTGTTAAAACAAGGACAATATAGAGCATGGTGTGTGACAGTTGGTAGTATCATACCTCTCAAGTGTACCTCATTTGAGCTCTTAAAAGTTTATGTTCCTCAAAGTTCCACATTAAAAGAGCCTGTCACACATTCAGTGGAATTTTTTAACCGATATCCATGGTAAATAGAAAATAAATCATATTAGTCCATTAAAAGATCTTTTTTATAAGTAAAACCAACATATGCTGGAGGGATCTGGAGGGATAGGTTCCTGACACAGAGACTCCCCAGACTCTGGAATAGACTGCTTGTACATATCCAGCAGAGTGTGCCTCTTTGGCCCTTATCAAAAGGAACCTTGATGATTGGATGGAAGAAAGGAAATTCACCCTGGGATCACGTCAGTCACCTTGCTAGACAGGGGTTCAGGGAAGTAAATACTGTGGGAAGAAATAGCCAGGGAATTGTTATGGCTAGGCTTGTATAGGCCCTAGGGCCGATAGCCTACTGCCAACCTATGAACCATATTGTAACTATCATATGACCTTCCTAGCTGTAGTTGTTAGTAAGCTCCACATTTTGCCCATTTGTCCCACATTATGAGACCCGGTGTTCCTCATTTTGGAGATGGAGCGTTGAGAGTTATGGGTAGCATCAAACTGAAGCAGACAAAGTAGAACATTGCTTTATCTTTGTTCAGTCTTGCTTTTTCCTGAAGCTTCAAATAGTTTATGTATGGTTTATTTGTGAGAAGAGTATTAAGAAATGTGTTACAGGAGCAGATAGAAAATGGGTTTTGCTTCCGGTGAAATTTTAGAGCAAAGGAAAAAAAAATGCTGTACTTTTGAAGACTTGGACACAGTAGAGAGCAGAGATCCAGGCAGATGGATATGGCTTTAACTGTGGAGTTTAAATTATGTTTAGGATTGACCACTGTGAGTATTTAAGTGGTTTATGGATTATGGTAGGTGAGACTGGCTTTAAAGATTATAGTTAAACCGATTCTTCTTTGGAATCTCAGTTTTTAGAATCTCTAAGCTTAAAATCTCAGCCACATAATAGCATTTGCTATTAATGCTAAAGAATGAAAATATGGAATATGCAATAATGAAAGTACTGTAAAAGATCAAATAAGCAGGCACATTACAAGTAACAAACAAGTGAGTGTTTACTTAGTCTTGAGTACAAAAATATTTTATCTGCATATCATATACAAGTTACTAGATCAGTGCAGTAGTCATCAGCAGTCTGAATGTTTTCTGTTTTGAGAATTTAAATTTGATTTTGAAAATATATAAATGTAATTTTTTTATTCATAAATTAAAGATGACCTAAAATATGAAGTATACATCTGATATTGTTAATCCTCGTTCATTCCTTACGCATGGGGGTATCAGTTCCGACCTCGGAACTGAGCCGGCCATCTTCCAAGCTCGCATCAGCTACAAACTCTCCAGCTAAACTCTTACCTAGAATTCCCCTCTCCCTGTTACCTCAGATTTCGTTTGCTGCATCGCCATTTGGTCGTGTCAAGCTATTTCTCCTGAGCTAAGTATAGATATTTGTTGTCAGACTAGTCTAATATAACTTTTTCTGTCAGAAAAGTTTCTAATTTGTTGTCTCTTACCTTATCGCATTTAGCAACTATATTTCCTTCTCTTTACTCTGCACTTTTTACCGCAAGGTATTTTCTCCCTTACCATCGTTGGTAAACCACTGCGGTGGTGGTGCTGCGGTAGCGTTGTCGCCTCACAGTTAGACGTTGCCCGTTCGATTCTCAGTTAGAGCGTCTGTTTGGCGACATGTGTGAATGGGCATTCCTTCGTTGAAGGTTGTGCACTAGGCCCGGCAAGCCAGCACGTAAAAATCTACTGCCAATCATTAGCGGACCGGAGTTCCGCTGTGGCGACCCCTAACCGCCACATAAAAGCCGAAAGACACAAACAAACAAACCATCATTGGTAAACCCTCCCATGTGAGAGTGTTCAATCTCGCCGTTTGTTCTTACACCTGGGTTCGGAGCCGATCCTCTGCTCCGTGTCGGCCGCTTGGCAAGCACTGCATCGAGAAGAAGCTCGAGACCAACCTAACTCCCACAATCCCCCTCTGCCTTTACCTCAGATCTAGTTTGCCGCTGCAACGTTCGCATCAGATTGATGAGCTCGAGCAACCTCAAGCTAAGATTTATAATTTTCTTATATTTCTCCTAAATTTTTTTCTAAAAAAATTGTCTTTAAGTGACTGTGTGTGTGTGTTAGTAGTGTTTCGAGGAATTCTCGGTTCCGTATAAAGTCTTTTTATATACTTTATTAGAGTTTTCCCTCGGGGCCTACCCCACCCTTTAACTTGGATTGACTTTTTTACAGGATTTGACAAAAAGTTTTCTGGATTAGACAAAATTACTGGACTTGACATAATATTGACTATTTTACTGTTAGCTGTACCTAAATTTGTGACATGTCTGAGAAAGCTAAGTCTGGCTTTAAACGCTGCCAATGTGGGCAGAAGATGTCGGTGACTGATAATCATAGTTCCTGCGTCTACTGTCTTGGCCCTCTCCATCTGCAAGAAGACTGCTCAATCTGTCATTCTTTCAGTGGAAGGGTCATGACAGATAGGCGCAGGAAACTTATGGATAGGGGGCTTTTGAAGCCTGCTTTTCAAGAGGCTCTGGATGCATCAGACCAGACATCCAAATCCTCGAAGGAATCGAAGACGTCGGAGCCCAGGTCATCGGCTCCGAGCTCTTCAGTCAAAGTTCGATCACCGGTTCCACAGACTTCGGGGCCGAGTGTTGAACTGTTGTCAGTTTCCGAGCCTCGAGTCTTGGAACCGGTGACGGAGCTCCCTCCCCCGGCACTGTTGAGGTTGGCTCTGTCTTCGATTCCTTCGACGCGCTCTTCCAGACCCCTCTCCGACACCGATGTAGACCGCGTGGTGCAGAAATTAATGGAGAATACGGCCTTATCCAAACTCATCTCTGTCTCCTCCCAGTTGGTGTCGAGACTCAAAGGCCTTCCCTTATCTCCACCTGTTCCTCTTCCGAGACCTATCCAGTCTTCGGAGCCGGGAGAGGCTGATCTGGTGATTGTGGAGCCCTCGGTGCCAGAACCGTCTTTTTCTCGGTCGGCTCCATTCACCTCGACTCCGTCAGTACCGGTACCGGAGTCTCGGAGCCGAAGATCCATCCTTGGATCCGGGACTGAGAGTCCGACGCTCCCTCTCGGGGCCTCGGCTCGGATCGACTCGGCTCCGTCCTCGGGGTCGATGCCTTCGGTGCCTGTCTCGGGGATTCTTCCGATTTCCTCAGAACCGGGAGATACCTCGACTCGGGACCCAGAGGCCTTCGACCTCATGAGGAAGGCGTTGTCTACTCAGACAACCACGTCAGCAGAAACAGCTTCTCCTTCCCATAAAGGACCGTTATCCTCCTCTGCACCCACGGCTACATCTAAGCGTCGAGCACCAGTGTCTCAGCCACCCCTGGAGGGTGCCCCCTCTTCCTCGGAGGCTTCTTCGGATGCCCCCCCCGAGGAAGTTCGAAGGAAAAGATTGTGTAAGAGGAGACACTTAGATTCTCCACAAGAATCATTGACATCGGACACTGACTTGGATGAGTCAGAAGGGTCCCCAAAGTCACCCTCAGAGGATGTCTCTTTTTCTGACATCCTGGAGATCCTAAAGCAGAGAGGTGATTGGCAATCCCTCCCCCCTTCTGAGGATGAGTCAGTCTTGCTGAAGGCATTCGGTGCTCGCCCTTCCTCCTCCTGGGTCACTCCGCCCTTCGATGAGTTGATGGAGCTGATTGGCGTGGGAGACGCCTGACATGGTGGAGCCAGTCCCTAGAAAGCCTAACAAATATATTACTGCCCCTCAGGATAAGGCTTATCTGACAAAGGGAGTGCCAGTGGACGCTATGGTGGTGGCAGTGGCCACGAAAAAGGAGATGTCTGAATCTTCCTCATCTGTCCATCCGCCTAACAGAGATTCTAGGACTATGGACAGGTATGGGAAGCGCATTTTTAGTTCAGCGGCTTTTTCTATGCGATCCCTGAACTATTTGACCCACTTCACACGGCTACAGAGGGATCTAATCAAAGAGTTGGGAGATACCCTCCAGGGTACTGCAGATGCTGCTGTCTCAGAGAAGGTTACAGCACATCTCAATACCCTTACATCTATTGTGAACTCGTCCATGAGGCTGATCTCATACGCAGCCGAAGGATCGAGTAGGGCAGCAGCTTCAGCGATTGCTCTTCGTAGACAATCCTGGATGCGCCTATGTTCATTCTGGAGGCCTTCAAGTCTTCCTTTACTAACGCCCCATTTGATGGTGCCACTCTCTTTGGCCCCAAAGTAAAGGAGACCCTTACCCGGTGTGAGCAAGAGGGAAAGACTCTGTCTGCTGTCGGAGTCCGTTTTTCCACCCCATCCAGACCGTACCCCAAAGGGCAACGTGGTGGAAAAATGTGGTTTCGAAAACCCCAAGGTTCTTTCCCAGGCACACAGGGTGATGCCCCCTCTAGAGGCAGAGGAGGGGGCTGAGGTGGAAGACGCCGCCCTGGCGGCAGAGGGGCTCCGCAAAACCAAGTTGACAGGGATACACCCCCTGGGAAACCTTTCCAGCACTCCTGAGAGGAGGCCCGACTGTCCTGCTCTGGAGGCAGTCGGGGTCGCAGCTTTATACCCTCAGGCCTGGCAAAGTCTTACATCAGACAATTGGGTAAAAAGCGTTGTTACCAGAGGCTACAGAATACCCTTCCTATCGCCCCCAATTCCGCAGAAAAGACTCCCAGATGTGCCACCCCATCTGCGAGGCCCTGCAGCTATAGAAATTTCAAAGCTGCTAGAAAGAAGAGTCATCCAACCAGTCCCAGCGGACCAAAGAGGATTCGGAACTTACTCAAGGTTCTTTTTAGTTCCAAAAAAGACAGGGGACTGGAGGCCAATTCTGGACCTGAGCAAACTCAATACCTTCATCAAGAAAGAAAAGTTCCGGATGGTCACGCTTCAATCGATCCTTCCATTTTTACAGAAGGACGACTGGATGTGCTCAATAGATCTGAAGGACGCATACTACCACATCAAAATGGCCAGGGCGTCCAGGGATCACTTGCGCTTCCGGCTGGGAGCCAGTCACTTTCAGTTTCGAGCCCTGCCCTTTGGTCTGACCTCAGCCCCCAGGGTTTTCACCAAATGCATGGCAGTGGTAGCGTCTCACATGAGACGCCTGGGATTCCAGGTGTTTCCGTATCTGGACGACTGGCTCCTTTCTGCCACCACCCAGCGTCAACTGATTCTGGCCAGGGATTACACACTTCAGCTTTGTGTTCAACTCGGAATTTCCGTAAATTTCGAAAAATCTTTACTACAGCCATCACAGCATATCTTATTCATAGGAGCAGAATTGGATACGCGTTGTTTAGTTCTAAGGCTTCCTCCGGAAAGGATAGCCTCACTACAAAGCCACATATCTCTCCTTCTGTCATCCAGAAAATCCCCAGCAAAGCTGGTTCTGAAGGTCTTGGGTCTCATGGCAGCTTCTCTCATTGCGATACCCTTGGGAAGACTGCACATGAGAGTTCTACAATGGCTACTGTTTGCACAATGGTCGTTCCAACAGCTACCTCTGACACACGAAATTCTAATCACAAACACATGCAAATCACACCTAGCCTGGTGGCTCGGACTTGCAATCTTTCCAGCGGAAGACCATTTGTGCCACAAACCAAGACAGCTACGGTTACCACGGACGCTTCCCTGATAGGGTGGGGGGGCATCTTTCAGGGACAGACAGTCCAAGGCGAATGGACCAATTTAGAGTACAATCTGCACATCAATGTTCTAGAGTTGAGGGCAGTGTTTCTAGCGTTGCAACACTTTGCTCCCCTTCTTCCTCTAGGGACTATTGCAGTTCAGATGGACAACATGTCCGTAGTCTGGTACATAAACAAACAAGAGGGAACCAAGTCTTATCAGCTATGCAGAGAGGCCATGAGAATCTGGCAATGGGCGGAGTCCACGGGTCGCTTTCTGATAGCAACGCACATCCCGGGGTCATCCAACGTCATAGCCGACAGGTTGAGCAGAGCAATCCTGTTGCCTCACGAGTGGTCCCTCAAACAGTCAGTTGCGAAGGAGATTTTTCGCAAATGGGGCCAGCCTTCCTGCGATCTTTTTGCGTCTCCAATGAACGCCAAATGCAGGAGCTATTTTGCCCTATTACCCTCTCCAGGGGAAGTCCCCAGGGATGCTCTGGTTCACGATTGGCCCCCGGGTCTCCTTTACGTTTTTCCTCCCTTTCCCCTGATTGCAAAGTTTCTGCAGAAAGCCAACAATCTGCAAAGGACGATTATCCTCATTGCCCCATTCTGGCCTCGTCAAATCTGGTTTCCCTTTCTTCTGGCACACTGCATTCGGGAACCCTGGATCCTGGACCCGGAGCCGGATCTACTGACCCACTCGTCAGGGGCTCCCCACCCCTCGCTACTTTCACTCCAACTAGCAGCTTGGCTGCTCCGCTTCCCTACTTAGCCAGGTCTGATCTTCTTTCACCTGCAGTTCAGAATATACTAGTGGTTTCTCATAAAGCTTCCACTACAAAGACTTACACTAGTAAATGGAAGCGTTTTGTTTACTGGGCAAATACACAGCAACTGGACCCTGTTATAGCTCCGTTAAATAAGATCTTGGAGTTTTTAACCGAATTGTTCCACCAAGGAGCTTCTCCTGCCCCTTTGAGAGCGCAATTGGCTGCCATTTCCAACTTTCATGTGGAAGAATGTGGGGCTCCTATTATGGCTCACAGACTTTGTAAGGCCTTTCTGAAAGGATCTTTCCATATTAGACCACCAGTTAGAACTCCTACATCACCTTGGAACTTGAACCTTTTATTATCTAAATTGATGCTACCACCGTATGAACCAGCCTCTAATTGTCCATTGAAATATTTGTCGTGGAAGACCCTCTTTTAGGTGGCCATTATATTGGCTAGACGGGTGTCAGAGCTTCAGGCTCTTTCTATTAAACATCCTTATTTGATCTTTCACTCTGACAGAGTATCTCTTCGCACTAATCCTTCCTTTCTTCCCAAAGTTTGCTCCGTTAATAACATTAATCAATCCATTGAGCTCCCTACCTTTTTCAAGAACCACTCCAATAAGTTGGAGTATATGTTACACAAGTTGGATGTTCATAGACAACTTAGATTTTACCTGGATAGAACAAAGGATCACAGGAAAACAGATCAACTTTTTGTAGCCTTTGCAGACAGCAGGAAAGGTATAGCAGTTACTAAGCGAACCCTTTCCAAATGGCTAACTGATTGCATTATATTTGGTTATGCTACTTGAACAAACTTTACCTGTCAAACCCAAGGGGCACTCTACAAGATCAGTATCTACATCCCTGGCTCATGCAGCTCGCTTACCATTAGACACTATTTGTGCAGCTGCCACTTGGTCTAAACCACATACATTCATTTCTCATTACAAGGTAGACAGGGTTTCTAGGGACAGGGCAACCTTTGGTTCCACTGTGCTCAAGAACGTTCTCCTGTGAGTTCCTCAGGAACATGGAGCTAGGGACGCTACCCAGGTGTAAGAACAAACGGCGAGATTGAACACTCACATTTAGAAGTTATGTCCTTACCATAACGTTCCATGTGGAGTGTTCATCTCGCCTTTGTTCTTACATTCACACCCTCCCACCCTCAGGAAGAACGTCCAGTTTGGTGTCTGGTTTGGTTTCTCCTGCTTCTGCATTACGCAGTTGTTTTGTATATATGTATATATATATATATATATATATGTATATGTTTCTTTCAGTTATGTTGTTTTTGGCATGAATGTGTTACTCTCTCTGTTGACTTCTGGTTTGCTTGCAAACTAGATCTGAGGTAAAGGCAGAGGGGGATTGTGGGAGTTAGGTTGGTCTCGAGCTTCTTCTCGATGCAGAGCTTGCCAAGCGGCTGACACGGAGCCGAGGATCGGCTCCGAACCCAGGTGTAAGAACAAAGGCGAGATGAACACTCCACATGGAACGTTATGGTAAGGACATAACTTCTAATTTCTTCCTCACCTTCGGGTATTCTTTCGTACCATTGCTGGTACCCTTTCTTCTTTCTCCTTTTCTATCATGGCAGATAAAAAAGGTAGTCCAGGATTTAAAAGGTGTTCAGATTGTGGACACAAATTACCTACATCAGATGCACACTCTGTGTGTCTATTGCTTGGGTGTGTGTCACTTATTTGTTGACCCGCCCTGTGGTATTTGTAAGACCTTTTCCAACAGAACTTTGAAAGGAAAAATAAATTGTTACTGAAGGAACTTCTTAAATCTCCATTTTCAGAGGCTATTTCTAGGTCGTAGGTTTCAACCCCTCCTAGAGCCCATAAGGAAAAATCGGATGATCCTACAAAGGCCAAGTCTCTGCCTTCGTCCCCGGCTGGGGACTCCCTCCAACTAAGACCTAAGAAGGCTAAGATTTCTGCTGCGAGTTCACTCTGTCGGCCCCAGCGCTTTTGGTGCCTAGACCATCAGCACCAAGGCCTTCGGCGCCATCAGTGATTTCAGCTCCGTCTACTCTAGCCTTTACTGTATCAGTACCGAGGGGCTCCTCAATTCAGACTACTACTACTACTACTACATCGGCACCGACTGTTCAGTCGGCACAGACCGTAACCGCATCGGCTCCGACATCTTACCCAGAACCAACACCTCAGTTATTGACACCAATTTTGTCGGTTCCAGCTTCGGTACCGGCAACCAGTTTGGCACCGATCTTTTTGTCAGTGCAGACCGTGACCTTGGCACCAATGATTTCCTCGGTGCAGACACCCGTAGTACAGTCTCTCTCGGCACCATTGTTCTCAGTGCGGACTGGTGTGGTGGGCACCGAGCTTGTCTCTTCTGTGGACAGACCTGTTTCTCCCTCAGCTGTGTCCATGAGGTCCACTAGAAGCCTTTCTGAACATGACGTGTTGCGTCTTGTGGATCAAGTGCTTCTGGCCAGAGGTATCCCGCCCCCCAGGACCTATCCTTCCTTGGGAGGTGATCACCCATCGCCAAAGACCCCTTCTTATTCTCCTTTTTCATTGCTTTTGAAGCCCCTTGATATAGCACAATCTTCCCTCTCTACGTTTCCTTTTATGGACCTCACTAAGGAACCGCAGTTGCCTTTGTGGCACAAGAGTTTTGCTGCGACCCAGGATAATAGTTGTGACATGCGTAATTTGATGTTTCACAGCCATCCAGGCACTCCGGGTCGGCAGACTGAGCCACTTAGGGGAGGGGTGACCCCTGTCCTGGACACTCACCTCTCTTCAGGTGGACCAGCCTTCCAACTGATGGAGAAGGCTCTGGCATCTGCTGGTGATACTGTGCTGTCTATCTCCCCGCCCTCCTCTGGACCACCATGTTCACAAGTCGAACCTAGCGGACACCGGGCGCAAGGGCCTCAGGACGTATTCCCACAGGAAACCCCCTTTCCGTTGTCTTCCCCAGCTTCCCCCTCTGAGGACGTTCACCAGAAAAGTTTGTGCAAGAGGAAGCACATGGACTCCACAGAGGAGTCCCTCACTGAAGACACAGACTTTGATGATGGGGAAGGATACCCTCGGTCACCCTCTAAGGTATCCTTTGGTGATATCCTTAAAATCCATAAACAGAGAGGTGACTGGCAGCCCTCTAATCCAACTTCTGAGGAGTCTGGTTTCCTGCAGGCTTTTTGCGCCCGACCCCCTACCTCTTGGGTTATTCCACCTGCCGATGAACTGGTCCGACTCATCGTGCAGCATGCTTGGAAGGCTCCTGACACCGTCGAGGCTATTCCCCGGAGGCCAGATAAGATTTTGTCCCCTCCTGCTACGGATCCCCATTGGTCCAAAGGTCTTCTTGTGGATGCTGTGGTGTTGGTGGCTGCAACCAAAAAGGATCTGGCGGAAGAAGAAAGCCAGACTGTCCATCCACCCAACAAAGAGTCCCGGGCCCTGGACAGAATAGGGAAGCACACCTTTGCATCAGCGACCTTTGCTATCAGGTCCCTGAATTATATGGCACACTTTACCAGGCTTCAAAGGGATCTAATTTCCGAGCTCTCTGAAACCTTGGCTGTGCCGTGTCTGATGAGGTCCTTGACAAAGTGGCCTCTCAGCTGGCCACCATTGAGTAAATATCTAACTCCTCCATGTGACTGATATCTCACACATCAGAAGGAGCAGCTACTGCAGCGGGTTCAGCTGTGGTCTTGAGATGACAAGCCTGGATGCGCTTGCGCAATTTCACGGAACCCTTTAAGGTTTCCTTTCTTAACGCTCCCATTGAAGCCTCTTCGTTGTTTGGACCCAAAGTTAAAAGCACACTGGCCAGATGTGAACAGGACAGTAAGACCCTTTCTGCCATAGGTGTCCATTATTCTTCCCCTCAACGTGCTTTCTCCCGAAACCAAAAGAGTGGGAAGATATGGTTCAAGAAGTCTCAGGGTCCTTTCCGTGACACACAGGCCGAGTTCTCCCCTAGAGGCAGAGGGGTAAACTCACAGGGAAGACACCCCTTTCAGGGCAGAGGGTGTCCGCATAACCAGAGTTCCAAGGACTCTTCTCCTGGCCAATCCTACCAGCGCTCCTGAAGAGCGGCCCAACTTCTTTCCTCTGGAGGTGATTGGGGTTGTTTCTCCTTGTACCCTTCTGCCTGGCTAACCATCAACACCGATTCTTGGGTGCAAAGGATTATAATCAGAGGTTATCGTATCCCCTTCAATCTTTGTCTTGTCCCTTCAAAAAACCTACCTGACATTCCACCCAGTCAAAGGGAAGAAGCAGCACTAGAGATAGCAAAGCTGCTAAGAAAAAGAGTCATCCAAATGGTCCCTCCAGACCAGATAGGATCTGGATTCTACTCGAGACTATTTTTGGTGCCAAAGAAAACCAGGGACTGGAGGCCAATTTTGGATCTCAGTGTATTGAACAAGTTTGTAATAGTACAAAAATTCCAGATGGTCACAATACAGCCTATCCTCTTGCTTTTGGAAAAAGACGATTGGATGTGCTCGATAGATCTTCAAGATGCGTACTACCACATAAAAGTGGACAGGCCATCAAGAAGATTTCTGCGCTTCTGTGAGGGAGCCAGTCACTACCAGTTCAGAGTACTGCCCTTTGGACTCTCTGCAGCCCCCAGAGTGTTCACAAAGTGCATCGCAGTCGTCACAACTCACTTGTGACTACAAGGATTCCAGGTGTTTCCATACCTAGACGACTGGCTCATCTCCGCCCCCACCAGACATCTATTGGAAGAAGCCTTGGCATACTATCTCCTCGCTGCACAAAGGCTAGGCATAACCATAAACTGGCAAAAATCCAATCTCACCCAATCTCAGTCCACAGAATTCATAGGGGTCATCTTGGATACAAAGAATTGCAGAGCATCCATTCCAGAGCACAGAATTCTAAGGATAAAGCAACAACTGATCCCAATCCTTTCAAGGGAGAAATCCACAGCTCACTCTGTCCTACAGCTTTTGGGTTCCATGGCAGCCTCCATCACCATTGTCCCCCTGGCCAGGTTTCACATGAGGCTTCTACAATGGCTACTGCTCACCCAATGGTATCCTTTCCAATATCCTCTTTCAGCCAAGATTCTAGTAACTCACATGTGCAAACAGGATTTAAATTGGTGGATGACCCACAACCCGTCACAATGGTCTTGCCCCTTCTCCTCCCAGCAGCCCAAGGCTACAGTGGCCACAGATGCCTCCCTGATGGGGTGGGGGTGGGGGGCTATGTCAGGGACAGACAGTCCAAGGCATTTGGTCCAAATTGGAGGCCCAACTGCATATAAATGTTCTAGAGCTGAGAGTGGTGCTTCTGGCGTTGCAAGCATACCATCACCTGCTGCCGTCTGGGATGATTGCGATACAATTGGACAACATGGTGGTGGTCTGGTACATCAACAAACAGGGTGGAACCAAATCTTACCCCCTTTGACGAGAGGCCATGAGGATATGGCAATGGGCGATGGCTACCAACTGTTTTCTTCTAGCAACGCACATTCCCGGGAGTTCCAGTGTGATAGCAGACAGACTCAGCGGGTGCATTCCTACAACCTCACGAGTGGTCCCTGAATCCTTTGATAGCGGAGGAGATCTTCCACCGCGGGGGCCGTCCTTGCTGCGACCTCTTTGCATCCCTGACCAACTACAAATGCAGCAACTACTTGGCCCTGATTCCCCCTCCGAAGCAGTCACCCAGGGACGCTCTAGTCCACGATTAACCCTCAGGTTTTCTTTATGCATTCCCACCTCTTCCCCTCATCCCCCATTTTCTGAAGAAAGCCCATCGGTTGAAGAGCAAGGTGATCCTCTTAGCACCATATTGGCCTTATCAGATTTGGTTCCCCTTCCTTTGGTCTCACCTGCTAGATCAACAATGGATTCTCCATCCAACCCCGGGGTTGATCTCACATCCACAGAACCTGATTCATTCCAACTTGGACAGCCTGAAGCTCACAGCTTGGCTCATCCAATTCCCTTGATTGCCAGGCAGAATTATCTTTCTTTACCAGTACGGGACATTCTTATTGCATCTCATAAGTCTTCCACTAGAATTACTTATCTAAGCAAAGTAGAAAAGATTTACCTGTTGGCTGAAAAAAAAAACAAGTAGATCCCTTCTCAGCACCGGTGTCGATAATACTAGAGTATCTGGCCGACCTATTTCAATCGGGTCTATCGGCCTCTACCATTAGAGTTCATTTGGCTGCAATATCTAATTTCCATGAGGTTGTCCAGGACTCCTGTCTTATGTCACACAAATTATGCAAGACCTTCATAAAAGATGTGAATCATCTGAAGCCCCCTTTTAGAGAACCTATTCAACCATGGGATCTGTCATTAGTTCTACAAGCTCTGACAATGCCACCTTTCAAACCAGCTTCTTCTTGCGACCTCAAATATTTGTCATGGAAAACCTTGTTTTTGGTCGCCATTACTTCTGCCAGACGTATATCTGAGCTTCAAGCCTTATGCATCAAGAGTCCATACTTGATTTTTCATAGAGATGGAGTGTCTTTGAGAACTAATTCTTCATTTCTGCCAAAATTGATCTCTGAAATGTCCATTAATCAAACCATTGAATTGCCAGTTTTCTTCCCCAATCATTCAAACAAAGGAGAGTATTGCCTACTTACCCTAGATATTCACAGGCAAATTCGCTTCTACTTGAACAGGACTAAGGCCTCTCGTAAATCAGACCAGTTATTTTTGGCCTATTCTAGGCCTAGATTAGGATGTGCTGTTGCTAAGGTCACATTGGCTAGATGGTTGAAAGACCTTGTGACCTTCATTTATACACAACATAATATTCTATTGCCTACTACCATAAAGGCTCATTCGACAAGGTCAGTGGCAACTTCTGCTGCCTTCCATGCCAGATCCTCTTTACATGACGTGTGCAGCTGCAACTTGGGCTACGCCTCATACCTTCATCAATCATTACAAATTGGATTTGGCCTCCAGGGGAAGAGCATCTTTTGGTCCTATGGTGCTCAGGAATGTCCTTCCATGAGAGGCTCCCAGGAATGGAGGTAGCTGGGGACTCTGTCCCATGCGTAAGGAATGAACAAGGATTAACAATATCAGATAAAGAAGTTATGTCTTACCATAACGTTCCATCTGTATTGTTGATCCTCATTCAGTCATTACGACCCTCCCTCCTTCCCTCTCTTGTGGCTTCTAGTGGATCTCACCATCCGGTTCTTTTAGGTCATTTGACCAGAGGTAGCCTCCACCTTCTTTTGACTTGCAAACTCAATCTGAGGTAACAGGGAGAGGGGAATTCTGGTTAAGAGTTTAGCACGAGAGTTTGTAGTTGATGTGAGCTTGGAAGATGGCCGGCTCTGTTCCGAGGTTGGAACCGATACCCCTATGCGTAATGACTGAACGAGGATCAACAATACAGATGGAACGTTATGGTAAGGCATAACTTCTTTATCCTTTACAAGGGAAGTCCTTTAAACCCCTCCTGCCAAATTATTCTCTCAGTTTGAATAATGATGAAAAAGAAGAATACTCGACTTTCCATGTTATTTCTCATTCTTCAAGTTATGTAACCTTGGAGATGCAGTAAATTAGAAGTGGGGATGTAGAGGGTGCCTCCATGGGGAACTCAGTGATGCTTGCCCTTCATCAAAAATAATGATCATAGATGATCAGTCCATTCCCTTCAGGAGTAGGATGGGTAGCTGCAAGCAGCAGTCACTTGGCACCTTTGAGACACTCATAGGCTCAGAACTCCTATCATTCCCATAATGTCCCACACCTCTTTCGCACCAGATCTTTTACACTGTATTTCAGCAGTCATTCACAGGTGCTTACAGGCTCATATTGTTGATACTGGAAGGCTTTTTTTTTTTACCTCTACAGGATCTTGTCTGATGGTTGTCTAGCCACACCCAATCAATCCATTTGTCTTGCAGGGTGGTTGATAGTTATTCCTTGTCTAGGCAAGAGCTTTGTGGCCCATTTGTTCCTATCTGGGAATCCCAGTTGGCCCACTGCTCCGTGGTAAGGAGTAGGCCAGTTTGTTGGTCCTTTGAGATGGACTGTCCTTTGCCAATCAAAACATCTCCCTCAGCAACTGTTTCAAACTTCACTGTTGCCGTCTCCCAAGGGGACGCATGCATCTGCATACAGAGTTCCCCCTGGTTTACAAGACTGAATTCATGAGATATAACAGCTGGCCATCTTCCAAAGCTCTAGGGCACCTTCTACTCACCTAAACTGTTAGACATCTTGAGCTGTGCTTATTAAAAGACAAGTTTGGGTGCCAAGCCCTCCAAGAAATTTACTACTGCCAAAGATTAGGCTGCTCTGAGGCTTTGGGGATCAACAGTTGGCTTATGGTGTTCCTTTGCTGGGCAGATAAGTTTGCTTTGGGGAAATAAACTTCTTCACAATTATTTTTGTTGATTATTAATACTTTCCTCTTCGTGAGTTATTTTAAAACTAGGAGTTTGTGTTTTAACAGATTGTCGCAAACCTGTAATGTACTTTTAGGTCTGTCATTTTGTAAGTTGTTTAAAATAAACTTAAGACATTTTTCTGTGGAGAAATTGTATTTATTTTTCCTTTTCTCTCTGGCAAGTTGAGTTTTTGTGTGAAAAAGGGTGACTTTTAAAAAGTTTAAAATTTTAATGGCTTTTTTGCTAGTTTTCCCTTGGAAAGAGGCGCTATTTTCAGTTTGACCATGGAACAGTATGTCAGTCCCAAGGTTAGGCCTTATTCCAGGCGCAAAAAGAAAAAGTTAAGCTTACAGTCTTTGCCACTACAGCAGGCTATCAGTTTGCCTCAGCCACAGGTGGGTGAATGTGTTCTGCCCATTTGTTGAACCTCAGACCACTCATCTTTTACCCCAGGTCCTGCTGGTGTAGCCTGTACAGCCACTATGGATTAGGGTTTAGCCACCTCCTCTACGGCTGTTGGGTTTCCCTCACTGAGCAAGGGAGAGATGCTTATTGTTGGTCCTGGAGAGAGAACAGGGAAGATTTCCCTGTTTTGTCATAATGTTGTGCCTATCCTTGGGGAAGTTATTGCAGCCATTTATAACACTGTTGGCCTTACTTTTCTGTCAAAAAGAGAAAACTAAACGTGTATTGCCCCTCCTCATATTTCCTAAATACAAATGTAGTTTACTGAGTCTGGCTTAGGTTTTTATTCATGCTTTTAATCCTTATTTATGGCTTTCTGGTAAAAGAAAGATACCTCCTTTTCTGATGATACTCAGGATTCTGAATTTGGACTGGAAGATCAAGGGAGAGATACAGGTTTTCTGATAACGTGTGGGGTCCTTGCTCTTTGAAACTATTTCCAAAACTTGCCAGTGTTTTCATTGCAAGTACACTGCTGTTTCTCAGTCCCTTAGAACCTTTTATGAGCTGTTAGAGAAGGAATTTCCTGAACTTTCACCATTTTCTCTAGTTCTGTCAGCTTTGGAGGATGTGTGTTTTGCTGCCTGTATTTTTCATGAGAGCCAACTTACTGTCCCTGAAAAAGCAGATACGTTCCTCAGTCTTTTTAAATGTTTGCACACTTTTTCCAAACCTGGCCCAGCAGCTATCACTTTAGTTATCCCTACTGCTGCTAAACAGTTCATTCCTACTCTACTGTTTCTTTTAAGGGTGGGAAGATATTTCATTGGTACAGGAAAATAGGGTGCTTCTGCAACTTTGATTTTCAGAGTTTTGACTTGTCAGGCTCACATGTTAATGTTTATTCTATTTGGGAAAGTAAGAGGAATGTTTGATAATGCAGTTTCTTCTTCAAATTATTTTGTTTTGTTCTTGTCATTTCTCTTTGCTTACAGTGTGATTATGAGTCAAATGATGATTCTTCGTTGGCTATGTCCTCTGGTACTGTTTTGAGGAGGTTACCCTCACTGCATTATCAGAACCTCCCAAGAAGATATAAATAATGAGATTTTATTTTCTGTTTTGGATAGAGTTTCACTTTTTGGTTCCTTTGCTGCAGAAGTGATCAGAAGTGTGATGAAAAGGGTAAGTTAAGTCAGAGAATTACTAAGATTTCCTGCCCTCCTTTTCCTAATTATCTAGGGATTCTGTAACCCATCATACATTTTTGGCATAATGGTTAGGATGTTCCAAAAAGAATTCGGGAGCCTCCAAAACCAAGGGCAGTCAGTCTAGTCAGTTTGACTATTTAAGCGACTTTGTCTCCACCCCCTTCTCCAGTCACGGCAGTCCTTTTTCCTTTCCAGAAAGTTTGAATCTCCTTTTTTTTCTCATTCATCAAGGTTATAGATGGCAATGAGAGGATATTTCCCTTTTCCAGGAGGTTATTCCTTACCTCCCCTGACCAGACTCTCTCGTTTCCACTTGTGTTTTATTGCATACTGTTTCAGGAACCGATAAAAACATTTTCTGCTTCCCAAGTTGAGAACGTTTTTTTGTTCAAGGTTGATTTTAGTGCCAAATGAAGAAGATGTTTGGAGTCAAGTTCTGGATCTTTTTTCTTAGACCTTTTTGTGATAGTGCCTAACTTCAAAATGATGTGTTTTTATAATCTATTACCTTTTCTTCATCATTCAAGTTTCTTGGTAACTCTGCATTTAAAAGATGATTTGATGATGTCAGTTTTCATTCACCATCAACATATGGGCTCAGATCCGATCCTCGGATCAGACTCTGCCATTATTTTTAGCTTGTGGAACCCTAGAAACTCCAAAGCTCTTTTCTACCCAAAATGCCTCACTCCTATTCCCCTCAGATCTCGTTTGCTGCTCATAAAGTCAAGACGTGGTTGTTGACTTCTCTCAAACTCTAACAGTAAGATTTTCTTCAGAACTTCTAAAATTTAGAATTTATTCATTTAACCTTTCAGTCTTCTTTACTGTATTCATCTGTCAGTCCTTTATACATTACTTCCTGTTTGCTGAGGTTATAAATTTTTCTTGTAAATGCTCTTCCGTTTCTCTCTGGCATGCCTTAGTTTCTGTATTTTGTCTGTCGTTACGTGTTTGCTTTGTTCAATTCACTTCTGTACTTTCAGTACCTTTAGGATGTCAGAAAGGGGTTTTAAGCAGTGTGTTAAATGTGGTCACAAGATTTCCTTTTCAGATGGGCATACTTTGTATGTATACTGCTTAGGACTGGAACATCTAAATGGGCAGTGCAATATCTGTGAGGCATTTAACCATCGGCCCTGACAGGAAAAACAAATTGATTTTAAAATGGTTGCTGCCTATGACTTTTTCTCAAGCCATCACTTGGGCTCAACCCTCCACTTCTTACCAAACTCAAAGTACAGGGTCCAAGGCTAGGGATCATGCTAACAGATCCAGATCTTTTGATGTACCCTCCTTTGTGGAACCCAAAAAGAAACTACTGAGGTCGGATCAAACTTCCCGGGCTCCACGCAAGTCTTCGGATCCAACAAAGATGGTTTCACTGGATCCTAAAAAGAAAACTACATTGGATCCTAAGTCTTTGGATCTGAAAACCATTCCTAGGACTGTCTACTCGCCTTCCTTGGATCTGGTGCCTTCTAGTGTACCCTCTTCCTTCCTGGAGAGCCGCTGTAGGCCTTCATCCTTGTTTTCCTCACGTTCTTCAAGAAGCCTAAGTAAAGCTGATGTAGCTAGAATGGTGAAGGAGCTGGTTGCGGAACAAGTGCAGAAGAGTGCCCTTAGAGTCCCTACCCCATTGGCTCAGCAATCTCCATCAACGTCCACTCCTCCTCCTCTGACCCAACACTTGGTTTCAGAGTTTTTGGATCCATGTGTTCTGGGCCCATCTGGGTTGTATCTGAGGAAGCTGAATTCGTCAGATCTGACTATGACTCCGAGTTTGTCGGCTCCAACTCTTTCGGATCCAGATGGCTGTCTGAGCCGGGGCTTCCATGTCAGATGCAGGGGGGGGGGTACAGTCAACTCTGAGGCTTTTGGAGCTGTCTCTCAAACTTGTAGCTTCGGCATTCAATACTTCAGCTCTGGCTTCCTCCTCTGGTGGACAGCCTTCAAGGGGGGGAGCTGGAAGTCCACGGACCAACATAGTAGAGCAGGAAGGTCCGTGGACCTCAACAGTCCGTGGTCCATGGAGGTCCACTGACCTTCCTGCTCTGCTGTGTTGGTCTCCTCTTACCTAGGGAGGTCATCTTTTGAGGTAGGGAAGAGGGTTTTTTCTTCAGCTTCAGATCATGTGGGCCCCCCCGGCACCATCCTTAACTGCTCCTTTGACTTTGTCTTATGAGCCTCACCACTCCATGCCACAGGGACAGTCGGACTAAAGTTTCCAGACAGCCCAGTTGGGGATTTCTTTCTCTTCTGACACTTCCCCGGATCATCCATAGGAAGAAGTGGTGTGACAGGAAACACCTAGAGTCACCCCAAGAGTCTCTCACCACTGATACTGATGTCGATGAAGGAGAAGGGACCCCCAAATCACCATCAGATGTCTCCTTTGGAGACATCCTTGAACTCCTAAAACAAAAGGGTGGTTGGTCTGTCCCAAACCCTTCATCCAAGGAGTCTGTATACCTAGAAGCTTTCAGGACTGGCATGCCTGCCTCCTGGGTAGCTGTGCCACCCCAGTGAATTAGTGGTCCTAATTGGTCAGAAGGCTTGGAAGGAACCTGACTGTACTGAACCCTCCCCAGGAGACCAGATAAGACTATCGCACCACCAGTAAAGGAAGTTTTGGAGTAAGGGTGTACCAGTTGATACCATGGTTGTGGCAGCGGCCACAAAAAAGAAACTCACCGAGGAGAGTTTGACTGTACATCCTCCTAATAGTGAGTCTAGGGTGATGGTCAGAGTGGGTAAGTGAGTGTACGCTTCAGAGATTTTTGCCATTCGATCGCTGAAGTATGTGGCCCATTTTATGAGATTTCAAAGGGATCTATTCGAACTTTCCAACTTGTTGGCAAGGACCATGATTGAAGGTATCCAAGTGTCTGTGTCCCCTCAGGTGGCTACTTTACAATCGGTTGTGAACTCTTCCATGAGGCTTATCTCCAGTGCAGCAGAAGGTGCCTTAAGGCCGACGGGTTCAGGCATATCCATGAGGAGGCATGCATGAATGCGCCTGTGTGATTTTGAGGAGCCTTTTAAGTCTTCCTTCATCAACGATCCTTTTGATGGCTCCTCTCTTTTCAGACCCACTATTAAAAAAAGCACTTACCAGGTGTGAGAAATGTAGATTATTGTGTGTATTGTACCTAATCAGCCACTGTAGCTAGATAGCACGTGCATATAAGTTACTGAGCACGTGCAAGATCAGTGCTATTTTGTATAGTCAGTCAGAGTGAATGCAGGCATGAATGGAGATACACATGCGATTGTATTTGAAGTAATGAGTCAGTCAGCTTAAAATACATGTTACGGTTAGAGCTCCTGATGTGTTTATGTAAAATAAACAACTAGAACCCATCACATTGCCTTAGTGTCTCATTTGGATACATGAGACATGGTGTTAGAATGGGATCCGTAGTGAAGCAACTCACAAGCCATGAGGCCCAAAGTTAGAAGTGGAGGAATATACAGGAGCCAACTTGGAAACAGTACAGCAGTTATTCAGAGGTAATTAAACTCATTTAAATGATTTTTCAGTCACTGAATAAGTGACGAAGCATTCAAAACATTTGAAATAATTACCGAGATAAACAAAATGTCCGAAATTGCAACATACTGATAAAAGTATTCGAAATAAATACAAAAGTGCTCTGAATAGTTTCCAAAGTGTTAAAATGTACAAAAAGGCTAAAACAACTGCATTTTTTTGCAGTGTACTACTTTTTCACATTAACTGAAACTTTCCAAACTATCCAAATTATCTGGAGTGTTTGCAGTGTTAAAATGAAGCCTTTTCAGAGAGATTGTTGTGCATTTGAGCATAATTTCAAGTACCTGGTCTATGTTTATATTTAAACAAATTTTGTTGTTGCGACAAAGGGATTTCGCAGACCTGGACCACTGGTGTTTGATAATAATATTGCTGAGAATTGGCGAGTGTTTGAGCAAGAATATATTTTCATACAGGCTGCATTTTCTGATAAAGACGCATGTACAGCATTCATACTTCTTAAATTAACTAGTTTGGAAGGCATTGAAAAGGAACATTCATTTGTGTATGCACCTGCCATTTATGCAGGGGAGGGGGCTGAAATGCAGGAAGACCCAGAGTGCTTAAAATGTAAATTTAGAGAAATGTGTAACCCTCAGACGCACATTACAATGTGAAGGCACATGTTTTACATAAGAAATCAAAAGCTTGGTGAAACTATAGCAGCATGTATTACCGACTTAAGAAATAAAGCAAAAATGTACAAGTTTGGTGCTCTGAGAGATGAGTTGATAAAATATAGGCTTGTGTGTGGTGTTAATGATGCACTGAGAAAGATTTTGCTTTGAGAAAGATTTTGCTTCGAGACAGTGATTTAACATTGAGCAAAGACATTGAGATTTGTCAAATATATGAGCTTACAGAAAACCATGAATATGCACACAAATGAGAAATATATGCATGCAGTGTCTGCCAGTGCGAATGTTGTGTAATGTACAACATAAAGCTAAGTTGAAAAAGAAATATAAGCTGAAGGGTGTGGCAGTACCCAACCTGAACTATAAACCAAATGGGGCCATAACACCCAACCTTATTGTCAATTGTTAACTGTCGTAATTGTGGAGGTAGTCATGAACCTAAATGAGAAAAGTGCTTTTGGACAGCAATGTCAGAAATGTAAAATGTGGAATCATTTCAAAAGGCTTTGCAAGTCTAAAGTGGCACATATTTTTATTAAATGGGAACATCAGAAAGAGAGCTGTGAGCAAACTTTCTATGTTGATAGTGTCTCTGTGATTGATGAAACAGTTAATTCAGTAGATTATCAGTTATCAGCAAAGAGTGAAATATTTTGTAGTGTCTAGTTAATGGGAAATCTATAGAGCTTAAAGTAGACACTGGATCCAAGTGCAATGTTATATCAACACAAATGTTTGCCAAAGTAAGAGCTAGTGAGAATCTTTATTCAGCAAAGTGTACAAAACTAGTTGCTTATGGTGCTGAAGAGATTCAGACTGATGGTACAGTAGTTCTCACATGCCATTCTGCTGGGAACAGCTATGACTTGCAGTTTTATATAATCAGAAGACATATGCAGTCACTGTTTAGACCTCAAAGACAGTTTGAGAATGGGACTGATTTCTTTTAATAAAGAGGTCCACCTACAAGTGTGAACAACAACGATAGTTTTACACAGAGTATTTTTAGTGACTATGCTGATATTTTCACAGACAAGCTTTGCAAACTCCTAGCCACATAATCCATGAAGTTAAACCATGAAGTAAGCTCGGTTGTCAGATTAGCAAGGAAAGTTCTAGTAGCAATGCAGAGCAAAGTAAAAGCAGAACTTGACAAAATGGTGAATTGAGGTGTCCTCTCCCCCAGTAAAAGAACTAACTGAATGGATATCCTCTATGGTCATAGCTCATAAGAATAGCTCAGATGATATTCAAATATGTATTGATCCGAGAGACTTAAACAAAGCACTTGGTGTCCTCATTACCTGATGGGCACAGTAGAAGTAGTAGCTGCTCTCATGCCTAATAACACTATTTTTTTCAGTCTTAGATGTAAAAAGTTCCTTTTGGCAAATTTCACTGGATCACAAATTTTCAATGCTAGCCACCAAGTACATCATTTGGAAGATGGATATTTTTGAGAATGTCATTTGGGATAAATTCTGCCGGTGAAGTATTTCAGAGTGCAGTGGAACAAATTTTTTCTGGTTATGCATGTGCTATTGTAGGGGACAATGGTGAAGACGAACATGATAGAAATCTCAGGAAAGTTCTAGACCATGCTCGTGAAATAATTCTTAAACTGAATCCTCAGAAGTGTAAAATTCAAAGTGAAAGAAGTTACTTATGTGGGTCATTTGTTTACCAGTTCTGGCTTACAACTAGAGCCATCTAAGTTCTTCAGATGCCAGTTTCAGAAAATGTTACATCTTTACAACGTTTTCTTGGTATGGTCAACTATTTAGGAAAGTTCATCCCAGACCTGAGTGAACTTTCAGCACCATTACGTGAGTTGACACGCAAAAATGTAAACTGGTCCTGTTTGGAACAACACCAAAGAGCATTTGATATTCTGAAACAGAAAATTGCCAGTCCACCTACTTTGAGATATTATGATGTTTATAAACCTGTAACTCTTTCGTGTGATGCTTCAGCGTATGGTCTTAGTGCAGTATGTCTTCAAGAAGGCATATCATTAGCCTATGCATCCAGAACTTTAACCCAAACTGAAATGCAGTATGCACAAATTGAAAAAGTTTTTGGCAGTAGTGTTTGCATGTTCGAAGTTCAATAGTTACATTTATGGAAAACCTGTTCAAATAGAGACTGATCATCAACTTCTAGTGACAGTTCTGAAAAAAACCCAATACATACAGACCCAGCATGTCTGCAATGCATGATGTTAAAACTGCAAAAATACAAATTCAGTATCGTCTATAATAAAGGCAAATATCTCTACCTTACTGATGCTTTGTGGAAAGCACCCAGACAAACAGAACAGCATAAGAATGA
Organism: Protopterus annectens; assembly: GCF_019279795.1. Lineage (NCBI taxonomy): Eukaryota > Metazoa > Chordata > Ceratodontiformes > Protopteridae > Protopterus > Protopterus annectens. The sequence goes on along the minus strand of NC_056737.1, from coordinate 19,621,885 downwards.
GAAAGCAAACTTGGAAGTAGGAAATTTTTCCTGATCATGTCTTGATGAAATCAGAAATCACACAGCCTCAGACCCGATTTTCCATAAGCTGCAACATTTTATCAGTCAAGGATGGCCAGCACGACAAACTGGTCTACCACTTGACATACAGACATAATTTCCTTACAGAGATGAGCTCATGATGGACAATGGAATCATTATAAAAGTTCCCAAAGTGGTAATTCCTACAACATTACAATAGGAATATATCAAAATTTTGCATCGTGGTCACCCAGGTACTGATTCAACCAAAAGAAGGGCAAAAGGCATAGTATTTTGATCTTCTGTGTCAAAAGATATAGAGAAAGAAACTCTAGCATGTTCTATTTGCAATAGTACTAAATCGCAATTACAAAAAGAACCACTTCAGCTAAACCATTTTCCTGAATTCCCATGGTTGACAGTTGCTACTGATATTTTCGAATGGAATGGTCACTATAATTTTGTGTAAGTAGACTCTTACTCGAATTAGTTTGAAATTGACCTTCTTCCTAACTTAATGTCCAGCGCTTTCACTATAAAATTTAAGAGACATTTTTCTGTCCATGGTAGTCCACACAAAGTCATTTCTGACAATGGTGCATAGTTTACAAGTCAGCAGTTTAAGAAATTTGATGAGTCTTGGGATTTTTTCCATGGTACTAGTAGTTTTGAGTATCCACAGTCCAGTGGATTAGCTGAGTGTGCAGTTCATAGTGCAAAACATTTGTTGGAGAGATCCAAGAGAGATGGTACCAATGTTTTTCTTAACTTACTCAATTTCAGCAACATTCCTTGAGATAACTTGCTTGGTTCACCTGCTCAGAGATTAGGTTCACCTGCTCAGAGATTAATGTCCAGACAGGCGGGAGCAACTTTACCGATCAGTAAACAATTGTTAGTACCAAATATAATGAACAACACAGTGGTCAAGGCTCAACTTTCGAGAAAACGTCAGTCACAGAAGTTATAGTAAGATAAGTTCAGCAAAGCTCTTAGACTATTAAGACAAGGAGATGATGTGAGAATGCAAACATGTAAAAGATATGACCGAATGGGTATCGTCAAAAACCTTTGTGAAGAACAAAGATCTTACATCACACAATCTGAAGGAATGGATTTCAGAAGGAATCAGAAACACTTATTGCCAGTCTCCAAACCGGTAATGCAGCAGATTGCCTGTGCCAGATACTGTGTTTCTCAGAGTGATTCTACACTTGTTCGAATTCCAGAGAACAGTGTACTTTCTTCAAGTAATCCTGCTGTAATCCCCGAAGTTCCAGTCGTAAAAGATTCCCCAGAGACTGCCCCTGTTGCTAAACCTAGTCAAAGTTTTTATGTGACCAGATCAGGTAGAATTTTCAAACACATTACAAGTTTCACAGTGACTTGGACTTGAATTAATTTGTTTTTATATGTTGATGTGATATCTAGCTTGTTAAAAATATCTTGTTCTCCTATTGTATGTTGAACAAATCAAAGAGGGAGGATGTAGATCATTGTGTGTATTGTACCTAGTTAGTCACTGTAGCTAGATAGCACATGCATGTAACTTACTGAGCACGTGCAGGTGCCATTTTGTTTAGTCAGTGAGAGTGAATGCAGGCATGAATGGCGATGTACATGTGATTGTGTTTGAAGTAATAGGTCAGTTAGCTTAAATATATGTCCAAGTTAAAGCTCCTGATGTGTTTATGTGCAATAAACAACCTGAACCCATCACAGTACCTCAGTGTCTCATTTGATACGAGACGTATAATAAGGACATTAGACCTTGTCTGCCATTGGAGTGCGTTTTTCAACACCCCCCCCCCCCCAAAGAACCTTTTCAAGGAATCAGCAGCGAACTCGCAAGATTTGGTTCAAAAATTCTCAAGGAAATTTCCCTGACACATGTGGAACTGATTCTTCCAGAGAGAGAGGGAGAAATGCTAAAAATAGAAGACACCCTCATGACAGGTAAGGCCCGCAGAATACAGGGTCCAGAGATACTTTCTTTGATGGGTCCTGTCAGTGCTCCTGAAAGCAGGCCTGATTTTTCTACCTCTGGAGGCAGTCGGGGGTCGTCGTTCTCTGCATCAAACAGCTTGGCCAAGTATAACAAATAATATTTGGGTGGAGAGAATTATTACCAGAGGTTATACCATACCCTTTTTCCTTCTGCCCCCTTCAGTAATGAAGCTCCCCAATGTTCCATCCAATCAAAGGGAGCCAGCAGCTCAGAAAATTCAACAGTTGCTCGCAAAAAGAGTCATCCAAAAAGCCCCACCAGACCCAATAGGATCTGGAACTTACTCAAGGTTCTTTTTGGTTTCAAAAAAGGCAGGGAACAGGAGACCAATTTTAGAGCTCAGCATGTTAAACAAGTCGATCACACACACCAAGTCCCAGATGGTCACAGTACAGTCCATTCTACGTTTTTTAGGGAAGGACGACTGGATGTGCTCGATAGACCTCCAGGATGCATGCTGTCACATAAAGACGAACAGATGGTCCCCTAGCAAGGTTTCACATGAGAGTGTTACAATGGATGCTACAAACCCAGTGGTCCGTCTTCACTGACCTATGTTGATAAAGATAAGTGTTACTCTGATATGCAAAAATTACCTCTCGTGGTGGACACAGTCAAGTCAGCCCCAACAAGGTCACCCATTCATACCTCCCCAGCCCAAGGCCATAATGACCATGGAAGCATTGGAGATTGGGTGGGGGAGGGCATTATCTGGGGAAGACAGTCCAAAGTACTTGGTCCCCCACAGAGGCCAACCTGCATGTCGGTGTTCTGGAGATGAGAGCAGTACTTTTGGCACTGCAAGCATTCCAAGATTCTCTCCCTCTTGGGACAATTTCAATTCAAACAGACAGTATGTCTGTAGTGTGGTATATCAACAAGCAAGGAGGAACCAAGTCTTACCCCTTGTGTCAAAAAGTCCTTAGAGTGTGGCAGTGGGTGATAACCTCCAATCGTTTTCTGGTGGCAACACACATTCCAGGGAAGTCCAATCTGATTGACAAACTCTGCATATCCATTCTATTACCTCATGAGTGGTCCCTCAACCAGAAAGTGTCGAAAATGATGATTTAGTCATTGGAGCCAGCCTTGCTCCGATCTTTTTTACATCTCCCCCAAACAACAAATGCAGCAGTTTCTTTGCCTTAATCCCCTCAGTGGGGAGTCATCGAGGGATGCTCTTCTCCACGATTGGCCTCCTGGTCTGTTATATGCCTATCCCCCAACTCCCTTGATCCCCAGCTTCTTACTGAAAGTAGCTGTATTGAAGAGCAGAGTAATTCTCATTGCACCTTACTGGCCTCGACAAATGTGGTTCCCATTTCTTTGGCCTCACCTATCTCCATGTTAGATTCTGGATCAGACTCCAGATCTTTTGTTCCATCCGGCAGGACTGATTCACCCAGACATTCCCAACCTCAGGCTGACAGCATGGTTTCCCCAGTTCTGTTGATGACCAGGCTGCTTATGCTTTCTTCCCCAGTACGTTCTATATGGGTCTACTTCACCTTATCGCATGTTGAAAATATCGAACGGCAATAATGTCGTAAGTGCAGTACATCGAAAGTGTTGTTGCGGGATCATGGTACAGTGGGGATAAGAAAATTTGCTCTTTCCTCACTGTAGTGCGATCTCAGAGTTGAAATATATAATTAGCGGGCCCCCCCACAAGAACAGTTTCGATGTACGGCATTTTCGATGTTTATGCCATTCGATATTATCATCTTTCGACAAGGTAATATAGACGCTTCTGTACTGTTATCTTCTCATAAGCCGTCTACTAGGAAATTGTACAAAAGCGAGTGGCAAAGTTTTGTTTACTGGGCAGAGCAAAATCACATGGAACCCTTTACAGCTCCTGGAATTTCTAGTGGAATTGTTTAATGATCGAGCAAGCACATCTACTGTTAAAGTTCAGCTTGTAGCAATTTCAAATTTCCATGTGGGATTACACAGTTCTTCCCTGACTTTTGCAAAGATTTGTAAAGTTTCTCTGAAAGGTGCTGTTCTGCTAAGACATCCCTTTAAAGACCATGTTTCCCTATGGGATTTAACTCTAGAACTACAAGACCTAACACAACCCCCCCCCTTTTGAGCCTTCAGTCAACTGTGATTTGAAATTCCTGTCTTAGAAGACTGGTTTTCTGGTTGCTATAACAGCAGCCAGGAGAATGTCAGAGCTTTGGGCTTTATCCTCAAAACCCCCTTACTTGGTCTTTCACAAAGATAGGGTTTCCTTATGGAGCATTGCTTCCTTTCTAACAAAGGTGGTGTCAGAATTCAATATTAATCAGACCATTCATCTTCCAATATTCTATCCAAATTTCAGTAACCAAGGAGAGTTTTTGCTGCATTCATTGGATGTTCATAGACAGATGTTCTTTGTGTTTCACTGTTGCAGTCATCACATTTGGGTTATCTGCCTGCAGGTAGCCCTCATCTGAATACCAGAGTCTTCGGATTTCTGCGTCGGATGCTGTCTCTTCTTCCATGACGTCAGGTCGTCAGAGGTATAAAGCATGCAGCCGATGCCATTACATCAGTCTTTCTTGCTGTGCAGTGCCCAAAGCAGAAGCAGTTCACAAGTGCCGGTCGGCCGACTCCTGACATAATCGTTTTCGAGTTTCAGATCCAAAGTCTTCAAAAAAGATAAGTACCCAGTTGGGGATCCTTTTTCTTGCTCCAGCCGATGTCAGTAAAAGTTAACAATTGTCTTACCTGTGGAAAGCAAAAATACCTCATAGAGATTTTCATTTGTAGTGCATCCCCTGTTTAGGCCCAGACCACAACGTCCCTCGCTGTCGGTTTTGTGCCTTGTTCAATCCCCGAACTATTCGTCGTTGAGCTATTTTGCAGCCAATTACTTTCATACTCGGTCTCAGTACTCTGAAATGGCTTCGTTAAGTCATCCAACTACCGATCTTCCGAAAAAACTTAAGGATAAAGTTATTATAAAAAAATAAAAATATTAAAAATTATAATAAAAATATTAAAAATTATAAAGTTACTATTTGCATCGTATGAAGGACTTCAGGAAGTCAGATCAAATTTTCGTTTTGCCCACCATAGTTTGGGACAACCCATTAAGAAAGTGACTATAGCCAAATGGATAATGGAATATATTTCCTTGGTGGATGCAAAATTGAATGTGCCCCTCCCCAAACCTGTAAGAACTCATGCCACCAGATCTGTAGCAACTTCCACTGTTTTTCTGTCAGAGCTTCTATGGATGATATTTGCACAGTTACTGTTTGGTCTACATTACGTAGCTGGGGACTCCATCCCATACGATGATGGTGAATGAAAATTGGCAACATCAGATAAAGAAGTTATGTACTCACCGTAACATTCCATCTGTGTTGTCAATTTTCATTCACCATCAACTCCCCACCCTCCTTTCCCCTGTCCATAGACCAGATGTGAGGATTCAAAAGACATCTTAAATATTGATCTCCAGTGATGGTTTCTGTATATAATTGCTAGCATCTTCTTTCCTTTAAAGCTATATGAATTATCTGAGGGAAATGGGAGTGAGGCATTGTGGGTAGAGAGGAACTCGAGAGTTTGTAGGCTTCCACGAGCTAAAAATGGGTCTATATTAGAACATCAAAGTTTCAAAACTTCGAATGTTCTAATATCGACCCCTATTTAGCAAAAGCTGAAAATATCGAAGCAACAGAAAAACGAAATTTTTCCTAGGGAAAGAATTCAGTTTTCTGTTTCTGTTGCTTTGGTATTTTCAGCACTGTGGTGGAAAGTTACGGGTCGGGTTCAGGTAAGTGTGCGATTGAGTGCGGGTTAGGTTAGTTAAGGTTAGGGTGCAGGTTAGGTATGTGTGCGATTGTGTGGACGTGAGGGTTAGGGCGGGTTAAGTGAGTTAGGTTTAGGGCGCGGGTGAGGTGAGTGTGCAATAGTGACGGACCTTAGGGTTTAGGGTTTGGGTTAAGGTAAGTGGATAGTTAGTGGTGTGTGTATAGTTTAGTGTAGGGTTAGGTGTAAGATTTTAGGTTTAAGTGTATGGATTGCTGTTTGTTTGGTGTGCTTGTGTTGTGTGTGTGTGTGTGTGTTTTGGAACAGCAATTTTTTTCCGTAGGAAAAAATTCGCTGTTCTGTATATTCGATGTTTTCAGCTTTCGCTGAATAGGGGTCGATATTAGAACATTTGAAGTTTTTAAACTTTGATGTTCTAATATAGACCCGCTAAAAATAGTGGCCGAGTCAGATTCAAGCTCATACACTGATAGTGAATGAAAATGGACAAAACAGATGGAATGTTATGGTGAGTACATAACTTCTTTTTTATATCATTCCTCTTCATCCAGACTTGAGGTGTTTCTTAAGACTTGTGTGTCTGGATCACTTATCAGTTTTGTGCTGTACCCTTTGGGCTGTCCACTCTACCAAGAGTGTTAAATAAGTGGGCTAGCTCCAGTTATAGCTTATTGCAGGCTACAGTTGATCCATTTTTGTTTTTCCATATTCAGATGACCTTATATTTGCAGAGTTTTTTTTTTCAAATTGTTGGGAATCTCTCACTTGGGTGAGAGATCTCTTATACAAACTGGGATTCCAAGAGAACATTCAAAAGTCATTTTTGATTCCCTCACACAGGATAGTCTTCCTGGGGTTTCAGCTTTCAAAGAGTTTTTCTTCCACAGGGAAAATAATAGATCTATTTTTCTACTCAGACTTTGGACACTGCTAGAGATTAAGTCAGGAATTTGGGTCTCATGGTATCTATGATTCTTATGATAACCCAGGCAAGACTCCACATGCGAAAGATACAGTGGTATCTGAAGTTTCGTTGGTTTCAGCATCAACATCTCTTGACTTTTCAAATCCCAGTGCTGGGGTTTGTCAGTAGAAAACTTACTTGGTGGTGATGGCATAAATCAAAAATTTGGGGCTGCCATTCTGTCTCCCTGTTCCATAGCAGTCAGTCATTTCAGATGTCTCGGGCTTTGCTTGGGGAGCAGTTTCAGGAGGGATAATAGTGCAATGTATATGGAACATCCAGGACAGATGCAAGCACATAAATACCATAGAGATACTTGCCCTGATCGAGGCGCCTCACCCCTGTGAATCATCTTTGGTCTCCAGAACCTCTTCAAGTTGTTTCAGACAATACCATAGTCTTAACATACATCTTCAAGAAGGGGAGAAACCAGATTGTACTCCTTTTGCAGACTATCCATTTTAGCTTGGAATGTAGTGTCACAGAACTGTCTTAGTGTACATATATCATTCATTCCGTCAGAGCAATATTGTGTGGCAGACAAGCTGAACAGGACTGGGCAGACCCTCATATATGCAAAGTAGATATGGTGGTCTTCCAAGATTTGATAGATCTGTGGGGAGTTCCTCTAATAGACCCATTTGTCTCCTCTTTAAACAATCAGCTGGCAAGATTCTGCTCCAGACATCTACGCCAGAAGGCCTGGAAGACAGTTGATGCCTTCTTTTTCTTTGACAGGAATGTTCCTGTATGTTTCTCCAGTGATAACAGTGGTATTTTCAGAAGGAATCCTCCAAGGTTTTTGTGGTGACTCCCTTTCTGACCCTGGCAATAGTGGTTCTCACTTCTTTTGGAAATAGCCAAGGGCAGTTACCACAAGCTTCCTCACAGAATGCCCCTGACCCCAATCAACTTTCACTGACTGCCTGGATGATAGGATCGTATCTTCCATTAGGCACCTGTTTATTGAGGAGGTGCAGCAGGAACTAATGGATACAAGAAAGCCTGCTTCTAGAAAGTCATACATCAGCAAATGGAAAATGTTTTTTAGTTGTTGCCAACAACAACATAACCAGCACCCATTCATGGCTAGTTGCTCTCTGGTTTTTCAGTAAATGAACCTTGACAGAGGAAAGGCAATAAGAAACTAACTCATGCAAATACTGTAAAACCAGAGAGCAACTAGCCCTGAATGGGTGCTGGTTATGTTGTTGGCATCAACTAAAAAAAAAAAAGAAAAATAAGCCACAGTAGCATTGTTTTCTCACAGCAAGAGGTTCTCCTGTTCGATTCTTGGCTGGAGCGCTTTCTGTGTGGAGGCTGCACGTCCTCCCCGTGGTCGAGTGGCATTCGAAAGACATGCGTGAATGGGAGTGCCTTCATTGAAGGTTGGGTGTTGGGCTGGCAACTCGGCACCATAAAAATCTACTGCCAATCATTAGTGGACCGGAGTTCCACTGTGGCGACCCCTAACCGGGAAAAGCCGAAAAGACAAACAAAGACAAACTCTGTCAAGGTTCATTTATTGACCATATTTTCATGTCTGCCAGTGAATCCTCTACTTTCAAGGCTTTCTCGTGTCAAAATATGTTTTTGAAAGGGATGAAAACCAGTGTCCCTTCCTTGGGATCTTAATTTTATGTTAGAGACGCTAATACTTGCTCCATTTGAACCAGCTAATCTGGCTGAATTAGGTTCTTAACCTGGAAAACAGCTTTAATGATTGTTCTGACCTCTGCAAGAAGAGTATCTGAGTTGTATGCTCTTATTGTGAGTCAACCCAATTTCATTTTTCACAAAGATAAGGTTTCTTTGTGGACTGTTCTGTCTTTTATGCCTAAAGTGGTGTTTGTCTTTGTCAAACTATTCAGTACTCCATTTTTCTTTACTGATCTTAAAAATTAGGCAGAGGATACCTCATACCTTGGATGTCCACTGACAACTCATGTACTATCTTGACAGAACTAAATCTTTCATATCTTCAGATCTGCTGTTCTTTTCTTATGAAGGTAAGTAGAAGGGACAACCTGTGTCAATGCAGTCTATTTCCAAATAGGTGTCTAAGGATATTACTTTTTTATAGTTACCACAACAAAAATTTTTCCAGGTAGAGTCAAGGTCCACTCTTCCAGGTCCTTGGCTTCATATGTTGTTGTTTGGAAAGGACTGGATTCTAGATGCTGAATGTTGGTCCTCTGCACATACTTTTACAAAGCACTACAAGCTTGATTCCTTTTCTAGGTCTAGATGAAGCTTTTCAAGGACCATTCTTCAGGGGCTTCTAGACTCTTCTTCTTCTACCTCCTAAATGTACTAAGCTAGAGTAATCTAATCATATAGCTAAGGATACTGTATCAGTGATCAGTATGTTGAACATGATACAGTTGTGTACATAAACTTACCATAACAGTAGATGCTCTAATGATTACTGCTGAAGTAGCTGCTCCCTCCCTCCACCCCCCCTTATTGAGTGTGTTGTTTGTACCAGGGTGTGGTTGTTTATTTTTTGTTCTTCCTAGCATTATTTCAGAGCTTAGCATCCCTCAGTCTGTTGGCAAGATAGTTTGGTGCCCAAACTTGTCTTTTAGTCAGCTCAGCTTGAGCTGCCTGACAGTTTGAGTACGTGGAAAGTGCCCTGAAGCTTTGGAAGCTAGCTCGCTGTTATATCCTATGCAAAATATAACCTGTATAGCTAAGGTAGCAGTGATCATTTGAACATCTTCTGTTATGGTAAGTTTATTTAAATAACTGCATTTTCTTGACACCAAAGCCTTCCTCAGTGCCAGCATCTGCTGTGGTGCTTAGACCAGGAGTCATTGACTCTGTGGCCATCCTTTTGGCTGCATGTTGATATGGCAAGTGGTCTTCTTGTTGTTGAGGTACTTGGTGTTGATCATTAGGAAATATGAAATAATGCAGAGGCAACCTGTGGCTTTGGTAGATGCCTGTATGGAGGCAGCGCATACATTTGTTTATCCTGCCCTTCAGCATACCTTCCAGTATGCAGACATTGACAGTCTGGACAAAGCACCTTGAAAAGTATGTACATCTGGCTAACAATCTGGTCAGTTAACTAGCGTGATAGTTACATATTTAATAGCTTAACTCGTCCAGTAGAGTCATGGGATAGTACCACTAAGAAACACAAGCTTAAACAACATGGTTGCCAAATGATGGAGGACAAATTTCCTCTTTCCAGGTAGTGCCCTTGGCTGAACTATACACGTCTGCTGCTTTGCAATCGTCGTTAATGTTACGAGTCATCAAACTCACCACATTCCCAGCAAGAGAAGCAGCGCATTTCAAACCCCTTTCCGTGTCCACTCCGTAATCTGCAATTGTTAAATGTGTGCCTATGTATGGGAATCATTCACCATTTACAGCGTATGTTGTTACTGCTGTGAGTAGACAACCTCAGATTTATGCAAGTATGTGTGTGAAGCGGGATAACATTTAACACCCCTACCCCACGAGTCTCGCTACTGAGAAAGGCTGTGCCCTGTTACTTACTTGTCCTTGCAGGCACCTTTCTTTGTCATGATCACTGGCGAGTAAAAGTCACTCCATATATTCATCAGTACCTTCTCTTTGGTAAGATCGGAATCAGGAATGCAGGATTTTTTATGTAGTGTAGCACTGTGAATGTATGCTATATTCTTTACAGTTATAATGTAGAAATTACCATTCTTTTGCTGTTGCTACTGTTGTGTACTCAGTTTTCTACAAACTTCTTTTGGTCTATGAAGTTTTGGTCCCAATCTGTCTAGTAAAGATTTAACAAAATGTCAAAAAAAAAAACAAAGTGTCATTCTTCACCGCACTGAGAAGCAGCAGGCATCTTGATTGCATTATTCATGAACTTACGTCAGTAAAGGACTTTACCCACAAGAGGAATTTGGCCGTTATTCCTCATCCAAACCCATAAACAATATCACAGAATTCTACTTAGCACTTTACCCAATACTTTTTAAGTTAACATACATAGTTTGCCTCAAACATTACGAATTATCGCAGGTTGCAAATCTGGTTGCGATAATACGTAAGTACCGAATACACTTTGCAGAGTGAAGAAGCCAAAAAATTCATGAAAGTTTTCTAATAAAGTATTATCTGGTAAATGGTGGTCCACTTTATTTATTAAATATTTATATACTTATGTCTTGTAAAACTGATTTTGATAGTGGATGGTTGCAGTAAAACAGATTTTGATAGTGGATGGTTGTAGTTTACAAATGTTTTATTGCTCACTTGACTTAGATGGATAACAGTGCACTTTTCTCAAAAGCTAGCAGAATTTCTGAAGCAGAAAGCTAGGATGGAACAGTTTGATTAGCGAGACCAGTGACATATGCAAGGACAAAATGAGTACATTAGTTAAGGTTGATTTGCCCTCTGAGAACTGATGATGACATTCCCATTTCTGGGTTAGAATGCCCCTTACCCATGGTATTATTCTTAGGTTAAAGCAGTAGCTCTACCAGTTAGCCTGATAGCAGTTATTTGAAACATAGGGATAAACTCTCGACTCCTGAGAAATTCAGCATAAATATGGAGAGAAAATGCAAGTAAGAGGTACTGCCCACGCTCAGAATCAAACTTGGGATCCATGCATTGTGGAGCAGTAGTGCTAACCACCATATCTTTCAAGTTACCTAATTTATTATGCAATTCAAAAGTCATTTCAGCAACTTCTAATAATTAACTGTACAGATACATGTATATGTAGCACTGCGTAAACTAAACAGACACTAAAATGGTAAATTGCCCACTCCAAGATTGCAATCAAGAGAAATATCTAATCTCTATCACTAAGCAACTGCATTCACATGGAAGGAGTCCGAAAAGATGTCTGAACTGAAGTTATTAAAATACAAATCAGTCACAGACTGAGTTGTACTAAAATTATTTTTCCAGTAGCACCAAAATTACTGAAAGGCAGATGAAAGTAGTATACTTCCTATTTATGTGTCTAGTTTTAGAAAAATTGGTATCTTATTTCTCATTTTATTGACTGGGTTAGTCCCACTAGTCTAGTAGCCCCTTTTCGGGGTAGACCCGAGATGGTATTTATACTGTTTGGTGAAATTTGACCAGGGCCTCAGGGAACTTCCCCTACTCTTTTCGACAGGTACCTTGGGATCTTTTATATCCAGGTGAGCCTCTACCAACTCAGGCAGATGGAGTCTCAGTTTAATGGCTCATCTGAAAGATGACTCAGAATGCCTCACCCTCCTTAATCTGCACTGCACCATCAGCAATCCATCTGCCTGGTGTGGGAATAAAACCTACAGCCTTATGCACCAAACACATGAGTGTTACCTGTTGTGCCACTGACAATGACACTGTGAGCAATGCATTTCCAGAAGAAGCTGCAAATGTCTTTATGAAACTGCTTTAAGCAACCAGAGAGTCTGAATTCCACACAACATATAGACACCAAAATATTGATCCAGAGAATGTTTAATCTGGGGGATATTAGTTCTTTAATATGAGGAGGTAGTTTTATCCATATTATTATAAACTGCTGAGTAGTAAAAGTCTCCCCCCCTCTCCCTGGCATCATTGAAAGGAATGCTGCTATGTACAGAGTTACTAGTTAGTTTCATAGTCAGTACTGTGACAAAAGTGATCCCAAGATGATATCTTATTTAAAGGCAAGTGCAACAGTGTGTGCTGTAAGAAATGATAATGTTTTATGCCACAACCTAATTCAGAACCTTAATATACAATGGTATGGAAATGTATTGTTTTTGATTGTTTGCTTTTTGTCACTGAATATGATACATCTGTTAGTAAATGAGTCCACTTTTCCCAAAATATGTAATCAATTAAGGAAAAAAGACAAAAGACACTCCCTTGCACGATCATACTCAAATCGTGTATGCTGCATTATGGCAACAAATTAATAAAAATGAAAGACCCCTTGTGAAATGAGATTTTGCTGTCAGGTGGGCTGCCCTGTATAAACTGTGCTGTAGTTCTCATTTAAAGACTAATATTTTGCAGCTGGAAGGAGATGACACGTCATGTAGGCTGTGCTGGATTAACATATGATCTACAGTAAAACTGAGCACTGAAAAGCTGACATCCCATTTGAAATAAACATCAAGTGCACTTACATCAATCATGCCAAAATAAATAACATTTTCATGTCGGTTTTGTCTTGTGTCACAGCATGAACTATTAGGCCATGGCTTGATCTATTAATCCATTTTCTTATGGCAGCTGGGCCCAGAAGGAAGGTTCTATCTTACAGGCAGTAAAGGAGAAAAGAAGCCTGTCTTGCTAAATGTACTTCTTGGTTTGTGTTATATCCAACCTGCATAAAGAACCTTATGATTTCTCCACCCACTCGCCATGACATTAGGGCATCTATTTTTTTCCCTTAACAGCTTGCAGTGAATGAGCCTAGAAATTGTATTCCTGTAATAACTAGAGCATGCATTATTATAGTTTACACACCTGTCCTTGAAGGTGCTTTTTAGGCATCAGTAACAGGAAGAAACTCTACAAAGATGTGACCATTACTGTTCAGCACACTTTCACTGTGTAGTTTATTGCGTATTTTCTGAGGAATAGGAAGTCTGAAAGTCAAATGTCTTTTATTTAGTGACAGTCACTGCAGTCTTAGTGATTTGCCAAATCAAGGATGTTCTGTGAAATCAAGGACAGTTGAGATGTATGGTCTACTGTAATGCTACTTCGGGACATGGCATGCTTGCTTGTCAGGGTCCTGTTTGTGTTGGCGATTCAAGAAGTCTCAGATGGCTGGTACGTAACTGCCACCACAGCTAGCTGAACAGCTCACCTGTCCCCAAATCATCTGCATAAAGTGGAAAGAGAGATACTCCCCCAACTCTACTCCAGTGCACTGCGTCTTGTTTTTTTGAACGCATTTATTAAATTATCACTTAAAGGAAAACTCAGACTTGAACTAAAAAAATCTGTTTTTTACTCTACCTCTGTTTTCTGTGTTATTTTAACATGTTAAAATCACTCTGACTGCTTCTTATAGAATTTTGATATATTTTCTGCAAAATGGCTGGCAGTGGGGCGTGACCTATCAACATGAACTTATTTTTCTTCAAGCCTTTCTCTTTTCTATGATTCATTTCTAGTCTACTTTATATGAGTCATGCCAGACGTAAGGAAGTAGTGGTGTATTCCCATTCCATTTGCATATAATGGGATTAGTGTCGGTCACTGTCATCTTGCATATACTGTCTGTAACAGGGACTGCCTCTGTTATTTCTTGAATGGCCCTCATTTGTGTCTGAGGGCTTGTTTTATAGTATACTATGGAATTATACAGATGCAACCAAAACAATCGCTAAACTGCAGGCCTTTGTTCGAAGTATCTTTTTGTAGTCCAAGATAAATTGACAGCCCCTCCCCCTACACTTAGGTAAATGTGCTGATACTTTACAAGAAAAAAATATTTTATGACTTTTCTCTAAATATCACAGACATCTCTGATACTACATTCAAGTCATCATAAAATGTAAAATACTATAAATAAACATTTAAAGTTTGAAGCGTAGGATTTCAGTATTGTAATGCTGCTTGTGTAAATTTGTCAAAAGATGTAACAATGCCTTTGATCCATTGACTGATTTAATTGCTCTGTTGTGCTATGAAAGGCATGACTATATTAGAAACAGCTATGAATCAGTGTATGTTCTTTTCCTGTCTGCAGTGGAAAACAGTTTCACACCTCTCTGTCTTGTTTACAGCAGACCGAGCTCCTGACTACAAATTTTTGGTGTCTCTGGTATGTCATGTAGCTGTAGACAAATTCCTCTGCAACATATGTGAGAAGTTGAGCTTAAAAAAGTGTGTGGTCCTTTCCTTCCTTTGATACCAAAGTGACAAAATGAAAGTTTTATAAAGTACAAGCAGGTTTCAGGTACCTACACAGTACTGAAATCATACTGCAGGGAGAAAATCGGCTTAGGAGTTGAGTTAAACTGTAGGAGAAAGTGGAGTTTTCCTTTTAAGACATAGATGCACATGCATTAACAGACAAGAAAACAAACATTAATAACATTTTTTCAAGCATTATACATTGCATATGGGTTTTCTTTCTTGATAACTGTCATAAACACCAACATTATATGTGTATGTATATATATATATATATATATATATATATATATATATATATATATATCTTGTATGCAAAAAGGACACAGCACAAACTCGCGGTTCCCAGTATACTAATCCCACTTTAATAAAAAAGAAAATGGTTAAACATTCAAAGTCAAAAGACAATGAACTAGAAACACGATAAAAACAATGAATGCTAATATAAGTGCTTTTGTTTCGTATTATGAAACTTCTTCAGTTTTCCTTTGTATATATTGCACAATTGCTGCCCTCCCTTAAACCTCACTTCTCCTCCTTAACCATTATTCTGTATGTAATGTTTCTACAAATTCCATGTACTTATGTAATTTGCTCTTTCCTTATCCCTGGCTGCTGTGCGTTCCTGACTTTGGCGTTTCTTAAAACCCCTCTGACCACCTAGAACACATCACTGTATAAACCTAAAGCAACTACACTGGCTGGAACTCCCTAACAAGCTCATCTTTCAACAACTCTTAATAAAACTCATGGCAAAAAATATGGAACAATCTTCCATCCACTTTGTCCTTCAACTATTTAAGAAATTTCCACCATACACCTTAATAAATTCTGGCTTTGCTCTTTTTGCTGTAAATATTGTATAACTCACAAAAAAAAAAAAATTTTGTGTTATTATATATATATTGTTTAGCTCATGATTTCTAACCTATGACCATATAATTAGCTAAGATATTTATTTGTACTTAACATTTCTTCCCTTTCTATAATACAATTGTATTTCCTATAACTGTTTCAATCCTGGTAAAAGATCTCACTTACTTTTTTATCACTTTAACAATATTCCATACTTCAATTATAGTTGGTTTAGATTTTGGGTTTCCATTTTCTAGTAATTGTTTTTTGTCAGCCAATAGCATTAAACATAATAAGGCCTTGCAGCGTCTAACCAATTCAGATCCTGTGTCCCATTTCAAAAGAATCATTTCCTTAGTTACAGCAGTGTGCTCCCCAAATTTCTGGCAGAATACTTTGTAGTGTAGTTTTAACAATCTACCAACTCATTACACTCCCAAAAACATGTTTCCAGTTACCTCTCTCCTTCCCATCACACCTCCATCATTTGATATCTACCTGAAGAAGCATTGTTCGAAGTCTACTAGGGGTATAAAAATGCTCTTACAAAAACTTCCAAGCAGAATTCCTAAACCTACTTGATTTTGTTACATACTTGGGAATGCATATATCCTTCAATTGTTCCTTTGTAAATTGATTTTCCAGTTTCTCTTCCCAGTCTTGTGTAACCTCCTCTGAATGATTGTTATAGTTATCATGTGATATTGTTTATGCCATACTAATTATCCCCCTTTTAACAGCAGCTCCTGTTCTAGACTCTACTAAAAATTGTACTAGAACTGATCTTTCACTTAAGACTTGCTTATTTCTTTCTCTTTGCCTGTATTCTGATATCAGTCCATGGTAAGGAAGGTGATCTCTTAACCTGCAGTGCAAACTTCTCCTTAACGTCATACCACTCTATTACCTTTATCTCTCTGGTTATTGGCTCCCAGTATCTCAGTTCCTTTGCCAGTTTTCTCCAGTAAATTCCAGTACCATCTTACTTATTTCGTTATTCCTTCTTGCAGCCATCCCTGTTGACAAAATCTCCATTCTGCATTCCCATGCTGACTTAGATCTTGGAATATTTTCTGAAACTTTATTAATATAATTCATGTTTGGCTGAACGTGGGAGGTGCAGGGCTGTTATGCCCAGCTGATCTCCAGGACTCAGCTGGGCATGGCAACCCTGTGTTTTTTGTGCTTGGTCGGGTGCTGTGCTTGTGCTGTGCTGATGAGTTCATGGCAGGGTCGGGGTGTGCATGTCCACAGCTGGTGGGGTTTGGCTTTGCTGGCCTGGGATTGTCCATTGAAACTACTTGAAGGGAGGTGAGTCATGGGCATTCAAGGTTGCCGTGTAGCTGAGGCACCTGATGTTCTTGGGTGACATTTGCATGTATCCCTTGTGCCTGTGATGCAGGGGGTTGGGGGTCTCTTGGTGGAGGTTCTGGCTTGGCTGGAGTTTTCATTTAGTTTTTATTGAGTGTGGAATATGGAAAATAGTGGCTTGCTGAGAAAGCAGTCCATGCCAACTTAACCTAACAGTTTGGGAATACCCTGCAAGAACGGCTGTTCATTTGAATTGGCGGTTTTGAAGGAACACTGCAACTCGTGTTCTAAGTACTCACTTCAATACTGTACATGTGTTGTATGCCTAATGCTTTCTTTATAATATTAACAGGTATTCTGTTATATTGAATTTTGATAACTAAGTAAATTATAGTTCCCAAAGTCAATGTGTATCTATAACACTGTAGTATAGCTTCCTGGTGACCCAGCAAATGACAAGATTTGTAGAGTAAGCTAAACATTTTAAAATGTTAACAAACTCTGTAATCTAACTTTAGTAGGACTGGAGTAAGTTTTAAGATTAAGACTTTGGAGTTTTTATGTTAGTCTTTTTTCTGCCATCAACTGTATAGTAGCAAAACCAGAAAAAGAAAGAGAGAATTTTATTCTGTTTCCTTTGAGTTTGCCATCATGTTTGCTTTGAAGTGCTGCATTGCTCAGGCATTCCATTTGTCACCCTCTGCATCATCTCTTCTGATGACCACGCTTCCGTCCTGAAGCACTTCTGGAAACCTTGCACTGATGTATTTTTGGTATCACTGCATCTTGCATTTTTTTGGTAATTTCTGCTCATATTGTTGACATCTGCATTCAGCCTATATGCCCACAGAGCTGTACTTTGAGCTTCTGTAAAGACAGACTTTCTCCTCTTAACTGTTTGATTGCCACAACCTTACCAGTTTAAAGTTGTTCTTGAAGCCATTTTACAGAGGAATGACTCAAAATTCTCACAATAGTCAAAAGATAACTTTTTTGGAAGTCATGCTTGCATTTGAAGACCATTACTTTGAAATTAATATTCAAATGTCCAGACTGAAAAGGGTATTTGCTTTCCTGGGTGTTTCAGCAGATTAAAGATAGTATATTAAAGGTATTGGCATGGTATGCTTTGATGTTTAACTCACCATTTTTCACAGTTTAAGTTTAAAATACCAGGTTTCAGGGGTTTGTACATTATCC
This sequence comes from Protopterus annectens, assembly GCF_019279795.1. Classification (NCBI taxonomy): domain Eukaryota; kingdom Metazoa; phylum Chordata; order Ceratodontiformes; family Protopteridae; genus Protopterus; species Protopterus annectens. The sequence goes on along the minus strand of NC_056737.1, from coordinate 19,603,892 downwards.
CAGGAGTTCGTTTAGCAACTCCTCCCTCTCTTCCACGTTTTGTAGTCACTGCACTACCTCCTTTTTTTAAATTTCATTGGTGACTGTTCAGCAAGCTCTGAAGCTATGTGATGACCAGCCCATTGCCTAGTTTTGTGTTTTACTAGCAAGGTGTGACGAGTATACAAAGATGATAAGATTTGTTTGTAGAAATGTCTGAGGAGGAAATATAATATTTGTGGTATGTGTGTAGTTTATTTGAAAACTGAAGAAAAAAAGTGTTGACTTGCCTCTTCTTTACTGTGCAAGTAAGGTGGTCTATACCTCTCACTGATGCTCACTTGGAGTAAAATGCTATTTTTATACCTTACAATAAACTGAGCTACGTATGCTTTTTTTTTCCTTCAGTTAAAATAAGTTGCAGGTTAAATAGCCTTTCTCTTGCAAACATGCTAACCATGGTGCAATTCAGAAGTTGAATGTTGTGTTTAGGTACAGTTTTCCTTTAATAGGAATTCATTTTTCAGGCTGGAAAGGAAAGATTTTGTGCTGCAGATAGTGCAACTTGAATATAATGCATAGTGTTTGGGTTTATTGCACTGCAAGTTATCATAGATATAATCATAATATTAATCAAAGGTGGTTTTTGCTGAGCTTTTGGAAGAACAGAGTAATTAAATTACATCTTTTAAAGAAGAATAAGCAATATTTCCTAACTTGTATTATCAACATTCCTGTATTAGCCAAATCAAATCTATTGCCTGTCAAACTTGTGCACAGCATGAACTGCCCATTATACCCTGCTGTTTACCAGTTTTAAGTTTCAAATACTAAAAAAAACCCCTCAAAAATAATAACTCGTTATAGTTTAATATGTTGTGTTCCTGTTAGTCTTATTTTTATTTCACAAGTGACAGCAATGTAAAACTCTCCGTCAGTGCTTGCCTAGTGGAAGGGATTAAATGTTTGACACATTTGAAGCATAATACTGTCCCTTCCCTTGTTAGGTGGCTGATTTTGTAAATAGTGGTGTTAGCGCCTTCTCCACCAGCACCACATTTATTGAGATAAGGAAGCTAGTAATAACCCAGTTCAGGCACTGGACAACACCGTGGTGCAGCAGTAACATTGTCACCTCACAGCAAGAGGTTCTCCACTTCGATTCTTGGCTGAAGTGCCTTCTGTGTGGAGTCTACATGTGCTCCCTACGTTTGTGTGGGTTTCCTCTGGGTGCCCCGGTTTCCTCCCATGTTATAAAGACATATGTCTGGAGCATTTCTCCCCAGGCCTCTGCTGAAAATTGGCTTTGTTCCAAGTTGGACTTTCCCGGTTAACAAATGTTAAATAAATAAAATAAATAATACTTTGGTTATTGTTATTTTCTTTCAAAGATCTGCATCCAGAATCCTATTCTATCCCTATTTCTAGATCTCTCCTTTGCTTCATCATCATCCTTTTCGTTTGATTTACAACTTTCTGCTTGTGTTATTTATACAAGTCTTAACTGTGCAGCTCTAAAAGTATCCATACAAATTAGCTTATAATAAACCACCTTGTTCTAGCCTGCTAAATATTTCCTACTACTACTTAAGCATATCTTTCTCTTTTTATTCCTGCCCTGTTTTTAAACTCTATTTTCATTTTATCCCACTCAGTAGCTATCTCTTCCGAAGAAAATTCTATGTTCCCTAATAACTCTTGAATAATTTCTACTACCCATTCTTTAAAATCATTTATTTTTAGCAAGAATGTAGGAAAATGAAAATGTCCCATTTTTACTTCATCGTCTTTTTGTCTTTGTTTCAATCAGTGAATGATCTGAAATAGTTATTGGATGTATGCTGAAACTTTAACTAAATGCACATGCTCCTGTGAAATATAATTTCATTCCAGTCTAGCTGATTTATTGTACCTTGGGGAATAATATGTAAATTCTGTCTGAGTTCCTACTACTGAATTTAAGTCTTCCATACCAAACAGTTTCATAGATTTCTTCAGATGTTTACCCTGTTCTGGTTCCCTTCTAGCCCCCACCCCCCGATACATCCTCACTATTGCAAATCAAGTGCCAGTTCTCACCTACAAATAATCTCTGCTATAAGTTGGTTATTTTTTCCCAACATTTCTTAAGCTTCATCATGCCAATGTTTGGTGGAATAGAAATACAAGCCATCATAATCCTTCTCCCTTGCCAGTAGCTGCTTACTACCACTAACTTACCATTTTTTGTCTTTTTTCCTTCTTGTATCACTCCAGTCACTGCTTCTTGTTCAAAATTCTTTTGCCTTCTATGTCTAGGTAAGTACAAGCAGCAGGGCAGTCTTTCTACCACCCTCCCACATAGTTATGCAATGGCATCATAATTAGTAATAATGTCTTTTTTTTGGGGGGGGGGCAAACAGATATCTGTATTTTTTTGTCTTTAAATGGGACTCTTGTAATTATGTGGCACCTTGTTGTTTAAGTTAAAATTGGTATTTTCCTGAAAGTAACAAACATTTCATAGGTTCATACTAGGCTATCTGCCCTAGGGCATTTACAAGCCTAGCCAGAGTGTGTTTGGCTTTCGCCACCCCTTGGAATGAGTTTACTGTGCCCTTTTTAAGGTTGTGTTTACTGTGCCTCTGTCTAGTAGTGACACAGAAGTGATCCCCGGGGTAAACCTACGATCTCCCATCCACTCATCAAGATTTTTGTTGAAGAGAGTCAGTGAGGGGCTCTGCCTAACATGGACTGGGATTCTATTCCAGAGTGAAGGGAGCCTCTGGGTTATGAATCTGTCCCACCAGCATATCCTATTTATTTCTGTGCTGAGGTTCAAGTCACTCGATCACGTAGCTCTAAGGGATTTGAATTTTCTGAGGTGGAGCATGTCCATTAATTCAGGGTTGGACATGGCTTTGTACGTCAGGCATAGATCGCCTCTGAGTAGGTGGTATGCAACTGAGTAGAGCTGGAGTTTCTTTAGCCGAGCAGCATATGGCATCTGTTTGAGTCCCTTGATCCTCTTAGTGAGGTACTTTTGGGGTCTTTCTAGTTGCTGCAGGTGTCGGGTAAGGTACATCCCAAATGGGGCATTGTACTCAATTATGGGTTTGATAAGGGATGAGTAAAGGGGCACAATGACCTCCCTTGATCTAGATGTGAATCCTTTCATGATAAGGTGAGCTATATAGAAGGTCTTCCTAGCCACTTTGGCAATGTGATTGTCAAAGGAGAGGTTACTATCAACTTGGGTCCCCAGGTCTCTAATTACTTCTTCTGTACTTAATGGATTACCTCCTATGTGGTAATTTGTGGGCACTTTGTTTTTGCCAAAGGGTATAACTATACACTTTTTGGCGTTTAGTTTAAGGCCATGGCTCTGGCACCAGTTATCTGTCTCTATGAGACCCTTTTGGAGGATGCTTGTGTTAGCTGGAGAGTCAGTTATGGCGCCCAGTTTGCAGTCATCTGCGAACTTTGTCAGCCACAGTCCTCCCGTGTTAGCCTTACCTCAGAAAAATATATTCCGAATAAGAGAGGTCCCAGGACTGAGCCCTTTGGGATGCCACTTGTAACTGGTTTAGTGTCTGACATGGCTCCAGCAATTCTGACCATGTGGGTTCTGTCCTTGAGCCAGTTTGCAACCCATCTTATGACACAGGGGTTTATATTTAGGCTGGAGAGTTTGTCTATGATGCCCGAGTGGGGTATTGTGTTAAAGGCTTTTGCGAGGTCTAGGTAGGCTGTGTGGACCACCTTACCCTCATCAATGGCCTTGGTGACTGTTTCAAAGAAATCTACCAGGTTCAGGAGGCAGGATCTGCCCTTGACAAAGCCAAATTGGGTAGGATCCAGTGTCTGTAGGTCTCCAATGTCTTTGTTTATGAGCTCCATAATGATCCTCTCCATAGCTTTGCAGACCCGGCTACTCAGGCTTATGGGGCGGTAGTTTCCAGGGTCCGTAGAGGCGCCTCCTTTGTGGAGTGGGACTACTGTTGCTGTACGCCATTCTTTGGGTACATATCCTGTAGTAAGGCTAAGATTGAATAGCAGCTTTATGTGAGGGTATAGCTCTTCTTGGAGTTCATGTAGCACGCAGCCTGGGACACCGTCCGGTCCCATTGATGCTGTGTTTTTTGCTTTGGAGAGGGCGGCTCTCACCTGGGCATCTGAGATGTCAGGGAGGCAACACTCTGCTGGGATAGATATTTGTCCTTTTGGGGGGGGGAGTTTGCACTGAACCTGTCTGCCAGGATGTTGGCAATGTCTGAGGGTTCAGTGTATTTTTTGTTATTATGGACTAACTCTGAGCATATCTGGGAGTTGCCACCCAGGTTTCTAACATAACTAAAGAAAGCCTTATGATTATCTTTTGTTGCTTGTGCAATTTTTCTCTCGAAAGTGGCCTTGGATGTTTTTATGAGTGACCGTAGTTTTTTGCTAGTACTGATCAGAGATGCCTTCCCTTTTAGAGATTTTGCTCTATCATGTAGTACCTTCCTCCTTCTGTTGTATAGCTTATTTATGGCTGGGGTCCACCAGACAGGATGCCTGCCTTTGGGGGAATGGGTCTTGGTTTTATTTGGGATTGCATGATCCATGCATTCCTGAAGGTGTCCATAGAATGCGTTTATAAAGGATTCAGCAGATAGGGCCGTGGTTTCCACTGACTTGGGGGCCTTGAAGGATTCCACTTTAGTTTTAAGAAGTGTGAAGTTAGCTTTTGAGAAGTTCTTCACAGTGGTCTTTTGTGCTGGGGGTGGGGACGGGATGTGGATTTCTAGTGAGATTAATTTATGGTCCGATCTTACCAGTGAGGGGTATACTTTTGGTATGGAACATTGTGTTCCCATGTTGGTGATGATCAGATCTAGTATGTTTTCCCCTCTTGTGGAAGTGGTGACCAATTGTTCCATAGCATTTGAGTTTATGAATTCTAGGAACCTCTGGGCTAGGGTGTTGGGGCTTGAGTAATGCTCCCAGTCTATGTTTGGATAGTTGAAGTCCCCCAATATGATGGTGTTTGGAGAGACCTTCATATTCTCCAGTGTCTTCAGGAAGGCCGAGTGGGGTTCCTGAGTTTGAGAGGGTGGTCTGTAGCATGCTACAAACTGAAAGGCAGTTTTGCCCACTGTTAGTTGCACATGGATGGTCTCCGATGCTTCGTGCAATGCCACTAACCTGGAGGTGTGGGTGTCCTTGATGAATATGGATACTCCCCTCCTTTTGTGGTTCGGTCTGAGTTTTGGGGCCGAAAAGCATGATATGAGGTATAACCTGGTAGTGCTGGGGTGCTCTTGGGAGCCTTGAACCAGGTTTCTGTCACTGCACAGACATCGATATTTTCCATACTGTGGAGGGCTTCGAGAGCGTGCATCTTGAGGTTTAGACTTCTGGCATTGAGCAGCATTACCTTTAGTTTCTTTCTACTTGTGTTGTCTAAGGAGGTGGGTTTGTCTTTTGAGCCTTGCCTAAAAAAGGCACTATGGGGGTGGCAAGAGCCTTTGCCAATATCCGAAAGCCCAGGGGTGACAGGTGCAAGCTGTCCCTTGCGAAGCAACGTGGCTTTTCGAGCATGTCATCCCAGCAGACAGATACTGGATCCCCTTTGAATGACACCAATACTTAAGCCAATTGTTGAAATTGATCATTTTGTCTTTATACTGAGGCATCATTCTTGGTGAGGGTAAGATGCTGCTCAAGGTCAGGGTCATACCGGCCTGGGCTACATGATCAGAGAGCTCCTCTATGTCTCTGTTCATGTAGTCCAGGGTGGTACCTCTCAGGTCATTCACACCAGCATGGACAATGACTGAGTCATATTTGTACTTGCTTTGGAGTGACCTGAGTGCTTGTATTATGTGGTGGATTCTAGCGCCCGACAGGCAGCTCACTGTGACCTTTTCTTTGTTCAGCCTGGTGAGCGGGATGTCAGTGTGTCTGACTGTAGAGTCACCTATTACAAGTGTATCAGGTATGTTGTTGAGCCTTAAGGGCTGTGGCTGTTTGGCACACTGACTTTGTGAGCTATGTGTTGCCTGTGTTTTGTTTTGGGGTAGCGGGCTCTTGGGTGTCTGCTTTGGAGGTCTCTGCTGTTTTGGCAGATTTTTATTTAGAGCTTCCGAGTATGTTTTTGTGTGTTTATGTGTTTGGTCTGCAGTTGTGGTAGGACTATGTGAGACTGGATTTGTGGTGTGTGTGGTTACCTTCCCCTCCTGACTGGTTACGCTAGTACTGAGTCGAGAGAGCTCAGCCTCCAGTTTGGCTATATGGTTGCATCTCTCACATATATTTGTACTTGTTGGGAGGAGGAGAGGGTTGTCTGTGTACATGAGGCAGTTGTAACATTGCCTCAAGATTCCCAGATTCACCAGCTGGACTGGAGAGGAGACCAGTAACTGACCTTTGGACATGCTAGAATAGTATAGGGAACAACTTTGCAACTGAATCAGAAAGGACCAGTGGGGATAAAGTACTCAAGGGGAGTATATGAGGCTGTAGTGCTTATTTAGATTATTAGTGCTTAACTTATAGAAATTGCTTATATGAGCAAGTGCAGGGTTTTAGATTTAGAATAGAGTTAAGAATGATTCCCTTCAGCTGAATGCCTTAGCTTTTTCATCTTTGTTTCAGCATGCTGGAAAGCATCAGTAAGATATTCTGATCAGAATTTTCCCCTGAACGCTTGTACGAGGCCTCTCCGGGTATTGCCAGGGAGAGGAGATGCTAAAGGAGGCATCTGGACTCCTTTGCCAAGTCCCTACTTCAGGTACTGATTTGGATGAAAGAGAGTCTTTCTGTGTATTCATGAGGTGACCCCAAATTTAGGGAGTTTCTGGAACTAATTTATCAGAGGGGAATGTGACATGTTGACCTTTTTTTCTCTGAGAAAAATATACTACAATAGACCTTCCACTTTACCCCAGCTATATCTTGGATAGTTCTGTATCCTGACAGCATGCTCTCTGTCATGAAGAGGGCTTGGTAAGAACCTAACATTGTGGCACCTATGCCAAGAAGATCAGATAGGATCCTCTACCTCCCAAGGAGTGAAGTGTTGGAGTAGGATTTCCCTGGCTGACTGCTTTGTGGTGGGAGATAACCTAAATAATAACATCTCAGATGACAATGTAGTCATCTAGCCACCTGACAAGGAGCCCAGGGCTTTTGGACACTTTGAGAAGTGCTTGTACATTTTAAGGTGCCTTATCAATATATGCCTAGAACTACCTGATACATATGGCTTGATTTGTAGATCAGACCTTGAAAGCGCTGAAAAAGATGCTGCACAAGACACTTAGACAATCCTGTGTGGCAGCAGTGGGCATTGTATCTACCCCCTCTGCATGAGACTCTTACATAGAACAGCTGGGTCTGGCTTTGTTATATGGAGTCATTTATTAGTCTGGCACTGTAATTTTGCACACAGTTTTAAGGCATCTTTTTCAGTGACCCAAGTGGCATTCCTTTCTTTTTTGATTGTAGATGAAAGAAAAAGTGCAGAAGAGACAGCAGGACCTGGATGCACACTGTTCTTGGTGTTAAGTTCTGCATTCCATTATAGGCTATTGTACTATAACCAGAAGAATGGTTGGATATGGCGGCAGCAGCCATTTTATTTATTTATTTATTTATTTATTTTATTTTACATTTGTTAACCGGGCTAGTCTAACTGGATATATTTCCATTTTCAGCAGAGGCCCGAGGAGAAAAGCTCCACATGTAGACAAGACGGATACAACATAACAAAAAAAAATTCATAATAAAAGATTAAAATAACAGATTAAAAAGTGGTAGGACTTTCACTCCAAGGCAAGAATGATTAATCATATTATAAAGGTATAAACAACATGTTCAACATAATTTCATCTTTGGAACCATTTAGAGAAAGCATGAAACCAAGGAAAAGAGAGAACATTAATCGAAAGAAGGTGCAGATTTAAAGAGATATGTATTGCCAGAAAGAGAGAGACAAATAGCCATGAGGAGGAGAAAAACAAGAAAATTGTAATCAGGCTTAGAGCAGGAACATATCCAGTGGTTTTTAAGGTGGACTCTTAGTTTTTGTTTAAACAGAGCAGTAGTTGCGATTGAAGTAAGTTCGGGAGGAAGTTTATTCCAGTGTTTCCCAATGGCATTTGAGAAAAGGGAATCACCAGCAAGGTTATTAGATTTGGTTAAGGTAACTAGCAGTTTGCTAGAAGAGTGGAGTGAGTTCAGGTTTGAGTAGGGGCTTAAGAGGTTAGAAAGAGCAGGTGTATTAAGAGGTTGGTAAAAAGCTCTTTGGACAAACATAAGTTGGGATAGAAGCAACATGTTTGTCAGTTCAAGCCAGTTAAGTTGTTGCAGATTCAGACAATGGTGGGTTCTAAATTGCTTCCCAGTAACAAATCTAGCTATGTTATTGTAAGTGGTAGACAGTTTAGAGAGATTGTTTTTCTTGAGATTAGTGTAGATAGGTGAGGCATAGAGAAGTGTGGAAATAAGATGTGAGTGGGCAAGATTAACTTTTGCTGGGAAGGTTAAAAAAGTTTTGATTCTATATAGAGAGCCAAGTTTCCTGTTTACAGATTTAATGGTATTGTTGATATGAAAGTCGAAGGAGAGATTGTTATCAATCGTGACACCTAGCAATTTGGTAGTAGAGTCAGGTGATATAATGGTTCCATCATTCGACACGATAGTGAAGTCAAATGTAGGGGATCTGGTAGTAGGCTTAAAGAGTAGTAGTTTGGTCTTTTTTGCGTTTAGGAGTAGACAACGTTTTAGGAACCAGGTTTCGACTTTAGAAAATACAGCTTGAGTGTTAGTTTGAAGTTCGGAAATGGATCTAGCAGAGCAAATAAGTGTGGAGTCATCAGCATATTGAATGCAAGTAGCCTGTGGAATGGCTAATTGTAAGTCATTTATAAAGAGGGAGAAAAGAAGAGGTCCAAGAATAGAGCCTTGGGGGACCCCAAGTGAAATTGGTAGAAGAGATGAGAGTTTGTTATCCCAGAGGACAGCCTGTTTCCTGTTGGTGAGATATGAACTGAACCAGTGGATAGACTCAGGTCCTAATGAAAGGGATTCGAGAATTTGTAATAGGAGAGAGTGGTTAACCATGTCGAAGGCTTTGGACAGGTCAATGAAGAGAGCAGAAGACAGGATATTATTGTTGCGATTATTGTTAATAATGTCTGTAAAGGAGAGCAGAGCAGTAGTTGTGCTATGATAGGGCCTGAAGCCATGTTGACAGTTTGTCAGAATGTTATTTTGTATTAGGTGATTCATTAACTGATGGTGGACACATTTTTCCATTATTTTTGCGAGTGGGGACAATAGGGCTATGGGCCTGTAGTTAGAATGTTCAAAGGAGTTTCCTCCTTTATGTAATGGTATGATGTGAGAGATTTTCCATATATCAGGGATGGTTTCTTCATTTATGGTCCTATTAATGAGAATAGATATGGGATAAGCGATTTCAGAGGCTGCTTTTTGAAGGAATTCAGAAGGAAGCTGGTCAGCTGAGGGGGTACAAGGTTTAAGTTTGAGAATGCATCTCTGTATAAAGGTAGTGGAGATGGGTTGTAGCCTAAAGGTCGGTAGTTTGGAGGATGCATGGTCATGGATGCTAGTATTGTCACTGGAGAGATGGGAGGCCAAGGAATTAATAGTATCAATGAAGAATGAGTTAAAAGCATTGGCAGTATCAAGGGGAGAAATTCTATCAGACCCAGAAGGGGAGGGGGTGGTAGTCTGTCCAGGGTGAAGAAGTCTGTTTAGGGTTGACCAGAATTTTTGAGGGTTATTGTGATTCACTTGCTGAAGATTGCTATAATAGTTCCTTTTGTCAGAGAGGATTGCTCTTTTGGTACTGTTTCTCAGATGCCTGAAAGTCTGTTGGTCTATGGGAGATTTGCTAGCTCGCCATTTTAACCAAGATTTGTTTCTAAGTGACATTTTTTGTCTAGTCTCTTTAGTTAGCCAGGGGGCTGGCTTAGCTTTAATTCTAATAGAACGTTTTGGTGCATGATAATCTAGAATAGTTAGGAATGTGGTGTTAAAGTAATTAACAGCTTCTTCAAGAGGAAGTGTTTTTAGTGGGTTCCAGTTACAGGCCTTTAGTTCAGTTTTAAATTGGGTTGGGTTAAAGCATTTGAGGTTACGTAGGGTCCTATATAAAGGAGAGTAGTTAGAGGCATTTTTTTGTCTTATAATATAGGTCAGGTTGTGGTCACTAATGTCATCAGGTAGCGTTCCAGACTGATATTTAACTAGAGGTTTGTTTACCAAAATCCAATCAAGAATACTTTCTTTGTTATTAGTTTTGTTAATCCTAGTAGTGGTGTTAATTGTTTGAGTGAAGCCATGGAGATTAATATGAGATGCTGGGTTGTTAGTGGATATTGAGGACCAGTCTAGGTTGAGGTCTCCTAGTATTATGGTTTCTTGTGGGTAGGTGGATGAGGCCCAACTGAGGATATTTTCTACGGTAGTAGAGTTATTTCCAGGAGGTAGATATATACAGATGATATAGATAGATTTTTTGAGGTTTAGTTGCAGCTTTGAGATAAGAAGTTCAGTTTTAGTAAATCCAAGGTTCTCATAGGGTACTAATGTTATTTTTAGTTCAGTTTTGAACAATAGTGCTACTCCTCCGCCTTTTTTACCATTGCGGTCGAGTCTCAAGATATTATAACCTGGTGGTATGATTTCAGTGTCTTTAGTAAAGGGTTTTAACCAGGTTTCAGTTAAACAAAGAATATCAAAGGAGTGGTGATCAAGAAGAGAGTGGAGTTGGGTGATTTTGTTATTGACGCTTTGGATATTAAGGTGTCCTATGAGTAGAGTATTTGTATTGGAGGTTGGTAATTGAAGAGAAGTGTTTAGAGGAGCAGGTGTAGCTTCAGCTGAAAAATTAGATGGACCTGGGTTGGGGTGGATGTTGCCATCTACCAAGGTAGAGTGGTTGTATTCCAAGTGAGATTTGTTAGGGAAGTTCAGTAAGTATTTTAGTTTCCTAATCAAGAGGTTCTGAATTTTTATGTGAGACAATCTGTGATATTTAGCTAAGAGGTAACAAGAGGTAGATGTAATGTTTAATTGAGTAAAGTTTAAGCTTTTGTAATTTGAGGTTGTGTGTTTAGGAGAGTAGTTGAAGTGGAAATTGAGTTTAGTTTCATAGGAGGTTAAGAAATAGGGCATAGTGAGAGAAAAGGAAGTAATAAGTAGGAGTATTAGTATTTTTAGAGTATTGTCTTTTACAGAGATCATGGAAGTAGGATTGTGGATGTCTGTAGACATGTTGAGGTCTGAAAAAGAGGAATAGACTAAAAGACTTTGGTAAGAGTATAGTTTAAGGATGTGTAGCTAGATGGAAGAGACAAGATAAGAATATACCTTTAAGTATAGTCAGGTGATAGGAGAGGTGATTGAGGAAGGTATAGTTGAGAGGAAGTTGTAGATGAGGTATGAGCCAGTGATAGGTGAAGTTATAGAGGGGGTGTGGTGTAAGGGGTATAAAGCTAAGGACACGTGGGGTGGGTGGGATAAGGGGGTAGGGAGCGGAGCGGGGCAGAAACAGTTAGAGAGGAGAGCAGAAAACAATCAGCTAAGCAGGGAAGTTAACACCACGAGTTGCCTATACTACGTAGTTTAAAAAGCAAGAAAGGGAAAGTTAGTTAAGGAACCTGAGAGGGTTCAGGCAGTATACAAGTAAATTTAACAGGTGCAGGTATAAGTGGGAAAAAAGTATAGTTTAGGTGAAAAAAACATGAAAGGGTACAGTGAGAATACAAGGAGACAGTAGGTGCAAGGTATAGAGAAGTAATATATACAGTTTGCAGAGGGACACAGGGAGGAAAAAGTAGAAAATAAGCAGGTATTAATATGTAAGACCCAGTCATAAGTGAACTAAAGGTAGGAGAAACAGAGAAAAGGAGTGCAGCAGCCAGAAAGAGGTAATTGAGAGATAGAGAGGAGACAGAAGAGGCAAGGCAAGCAGGATGTCTCAGTTTTGGGAAGACTAGCAGGGACAGGTGAGTAGTAAGAAATAAATACTAGGGGATATGGTGACTAAATAGTATGCAGGTGAGTAAGGGATAGGGGCAGCTTTAGCTTGTACTGCGTGTGTGCCGCTCACAAGAGGATATGAACACCAAGTAAATTAAACAAAAAATGGACATACAGCCAATGCAGGTGAGAAAAGGAATTTAACAGCCTTTACTCAAGAGGAGATAGGGGTGCTTCCTGGGTGCCAGTACAGATAGCCAGCTTCGTAGCTTCAGGGAAACCGGGAGAGATAAGCCAGCAGGGAAGGGACAACCCGATGAGGAGCACTAGGCTTTAATGCTGGAATACAAAGAAAAAAATAACAATAATTGAAAGAGCAGCTGTGGTTAGAAAAATAGGATGTAAGGAGAGGTACCAAAGTATACGAAATACAGGTAACAGGTTAAAAAACAATATTTGCAATTCCCAGTATCAGTTATTCAGGCAATATTCAAAGTTAGCAGCAGTAGGTATAATACATTTGTACATAGAACTATGTATGAGATACATTCAGCAGGAGGTAGATTCAGTAATAGTGTACAATAGTAGGGTGCTAAACAGTTGTTAGTGGAAGGTTCCTTCTCTTTCCAAGCAAAAGGTATTTAATACATACAGGTCTAGTAACAATGCAGTGTATTTCCAAACAGTAGAGTAGGAGTTAACGCTTTCCACACTATACTGGGCACTAACTACAAGGGAAGCGTTTGTTTGTATCTATACTATTAAAAAAGGAAACCTCTCGACGAGGTTAATCCCTAGCCCCTTAGTAATCCTTGTGCTGTACACACTATATTGGGCCCTAACTACAAGAGCAGCGTTTGTATGTAACTGTACTATTACAATAGGAAACCTCTCAACGAGGTTATTCTCAAGCCCTTTGTAAACCTTGTGCTGTCCACACAAACTATCCCGTGTACAGTCTATAAGAGCTGCATTACATATACCTGGGTTAATTAGAAAGGAAACCTCTCAATGAGGTAAACTTCTACCCTTAGAGTAGAACATTTGAGCAGTGATATGACAGAAACCAATGAAGGTATGTAATATTCAGAACATGTGCCACCCCAGGGGTAGAGGTGTTCTACTGTGTATGGGATTTTTGCAGTCCTCTTTCTGGGGGCCTATTGTAAGATCCTTGAAGAAGTTGCTTGACTTTCCCATTCTGGAGGCAGTCAGGAGGTGAATGTCCCCCGCATCTTTCTGCAAGGCAGGTCATCATGCAAGATGGGTGTACCAGGGATGTAGTATATGCTGGCTGCATTGTCCCCTTGGTATCATCTCCAAGACGCATTTTTCTCCTGACATCCCAGTCCATCAGAAGGTGGCAGCCAAACTAGAAGTGATAAACCCATTAAACAAAGTAATGGTCTGTGGTTTCCCATCAGACCAGAGGTGGTCCAGAATTTATTAGATTATTTTTGATTCCCAAGAAAAATGAAGATCTCAGTTTTAGCCTTTATCTAAGCATTCTAAACCAAGTTATGTCAGAGAGAAAATTCTAGATGGTCACAGTACAGTCTGACCTTCCCTGCCTATAGAAAGGGGAATCAGATGTGCTCCTCATACCACCAAGATGGCTGTCTGCATGCATGACTGCTGGAGCTTCCAAGAGGATTCTGCAGTTCAGAGTTGGAGCCAGTCACTCTTAGTTCAGGGCTCTCCCATTTGGTCTAACTGCAGCCCACAGAGTGTTCCCCATATCTGTGGCAATATGTGTCAGGTTGCTGGTAGTAAAACTGTTCCCTTGTCTGGACAGCTGACTCTTGGATGCACTGAGTTGACTCAAGTGAGGAACTGTTTGCTGCAGCTATTCCAGTTCTTGGGAATATCAGTAAAAACTGTGTAGTCCCTGTTGAAGTCTTCTCAAGGTCAGAATTTCATTAGATGCCACCTAGATACATTGCCATGTTTAGTCAGTCTCCGCAAGACAGGATCTCATCTCTTTAAGTTGGTGTTCTGTTTCTTTTCTCTTCTATGTCAGCCACCACAACTCTATGCCTTAGAGTTCTAGGGCTCATGGCAGTGGCAATTTTTCTGTTACTCCTTCATGAAGTACCATAGGAGTGATTTTCATTGGACCCTTAGGGTCCAGCAGCAGCAAAATTTCAACCTTGAGTTTCTTCCAGTCTGGATTTATCAGGTGTGGCATCAGCATCTGCATTTGTCTTACAGCTAGAAAATGCTTCACAGGGCTATCTGTTTTAGTCTCCCACCACCAAAGTGATGACCACTACAGGTGCATCTACCTTGGAGTGGGCAGGGGCATTATTTGGCAGGAATTTCATTGGAGTTGGCTACGATAAGAGCATCCCTACTAATGTTGTAGACTGTGCAAGACCTCCTTCCTCAAGGTATGATTACATTCCAGTCAGACTGTATGGGCATCATTTGGTATAGCAGCAATCAAGGGGAACCCATTCTTATCCCACATGTCACCAGGTCATGTTCATAGGTAGGTACTAGGCTATTGGCCCTAGGGCCTATATAAGCCTAGCCAAATGGTACCCTGGCTTTCTCCACCCAAGAAAATTATTTTCCTGTGCCCCTGTTGAGTAGAGCCACAGAAGTGATCCCCGGGGTGAATTTCCTATCTCCCATCCAATCATCAAGATTTTTCTTGAAGAGTACTAATAAGGAGCTTTGTTTGATATAGATAGGTAGTTTGTTCCAGAGTATGGGAAGTCTCTGGGACAGGAATCTATCCCTCCAGCATGTTCTGTTTATTGTGGTGACAAGGTTTAGGTCCCTAGAGCGTGTAGCTCGGAGGGATTGGGATTTCTTTAAGTGGAGCATGTCCAACAGCTCTGGGTTTGACATAGCTTTGTATGTTAGGCAGAGATTGCTTCTGAGTAGGCGATATGCGACGGAGTAAAGCTGGAGTTTTTTTAGGCTGTCTGCATAGGGCATCTGTTTGAGGCCAGTAATCCTTTTTGTGAGGTATTTCTGCGGCCTTTCCAGTTGTTGTAGATGTCTTGTGAGGTACATACCAAAAGGGGAGTTGTACTCTATAATGGGTCTAATGAGTGACGAGTAGAGGGGAACAATGACCTCTTTTTCCTGGATGAGAAACCTTTTGTGATGAGGTGTGCCACGCAGAAGGATTTCCTGACTTCTGTGGCGATGTGATTATCAAAGGAGAGACTACTGTCCACCTGTGTCCCAAGGTCTCTTGTTACACTTTCGGTGTTAAGTAAACTACCGCCTATGTGGTAGTTCATGGGTACAGAGTTTTTACCAAAAGGGGGATGAAAATGCACTTTTTGGCATTGAACTTGAGGCCATGGCTTTGACACCAGGCATCTGTCTCAGTGAGGCCCTTTTGTAGGAGTCCACATCGTTAGGAGTTTTGATTATGGCTTCTAGTTTGCAGTCATCTGCGAACTTCATTAGCCAAAGGCCTTCTGTGTTAGCCTGTACTTCAGAGAAGTAGATACCAAACAGGAGAGGACCCAGGACTGAACTCTTTGGTACTCCACTTGTCACTGGTCTGAAGTTGGATTTGGAGTCTGCTACTTTCACAGTGTGGGTTCTGTCAGTGAGCCAGTTGGCAACCCATCTTGTGACATAGGGATTTATACCTAGTTTAGTGAGTCTATCTTTAATTCCTGAGTGGGGGATGGTGTCAAAAGCCTTGGGGAGATCTAGATAGGCTGTGTGAACCACCTTACCCTCATCTATGGCTTTGGTGACCACTTCAAAGAAGTCTATCAGGTTTAGGAGACATGATCTGCCTTTTACAAACCTGAACTGGGTGGGGTCCAGAGTTTGCAGATTACCAGTGTCATTGTTTATAAGTTCCATAATGATATGTTCCATAGCTTTGCAGACCAGGCTTGTCAGGCTAATGGGGCGGTAGTTCCCCCTTTGTGGAGTGGGATAACCGTTGCTGTGCGCCATTCAGTGGCTTTGGGATTGTGCATGTCATCTCAATGCTTTTTGACAGAAACACATATCCCTGACCAGGCCACTTAGTTTGCACACAAGCACAGCAAATGTCTGTGGATGCCTAATTTGAGTAGTCCGTAAGTCTTTCTGTGGCAAATGCCATATTTCAGTGTTGCGCAAGCTGTCCTGTGACCTGTTTGCATGCCTGGCTGATAGCAAATGCAGAAGTTATTCTCCCTCCTTCTACCTCGGGGTCAGGTTTCTTGGGATGCTATCATCTACAAGTGACCCTATTTCCTTTTTTGTGTGTTCTGGAAGAAAGCCAGATTGCACAAGGCTAGCCTCATTCTCTGGAAATGTTCTCCATTTTGGCCCAGACACACTGATGCAGCCTTTCCCCTTGGGAAAACCTGTATTCCTCAGACCTCATAAAGGTCTCCTATCCTAACCATCTTGCAGGCTTCACCTGAACCTTCAGTTCCTCATGTTAACTGCATGGTTTCTCCATTTTTACTAATGGCCAGGGATCCTTCTTAACTTGCATGGATGCTCCAAAGCCTCATTACTGCCCCAAAGTACTTCAGTAGAAAGGTTTATAGAAGTAAATCAATAAAGATTTCCTGTACCACTATCCAGGGACTCGGTGTTTTTGTAGGTCTGATCCAGACTATTCTTGCAGCTTTTGGCTCACATATTTGAGCAGGACTCTAACTACTCAACAGTCATTTAGCTGTATTGTATAGTTTTCATTACTGGATTAGTGCTTTCTGTGTAATATATATTTAAAAGTCTGTAAAGCTTTCCCAAGAGGCATCATTCTGTTGAAAACTCATGTTAGCTTATCTCAAAAACATGAAGTGTATGCAAATGAACAGAGCTCACAAAGTAAAAACATTAGATTCACAAATAGTAAACATCTGAACAGCAAATGGAAAGACCAGCGTTTTAATAAAGCAAAACTTTCAAGTATAGGACATTTTCAATGTATTACAAGACTAAACCCAGGACACACTTTTAAATACATTCTGAAGTCCAATAGAAATTAGTTTAAAAAAAATCACTTGACATAAATTGTATATTTAGTGCAACCTAGAAAAAGTAAATAATAAACATATTAAAATGTATAAATAAGAATAGGTAGTGATATGACACTTAACAAACACAGTTTCAGTTTTACTACTGGTTTTAACACTATTTAGTGTATTGAAGCCTGGTGCATAATCAGCTCTAGAATAAGAGATCCATTTGTATTCTGCTAATTAATTTGTCAAAATGAAATTACCTCCACGTTTCTTCTTGAACAGACAGTAAGTTTAAACATGTGCTCACTGCCCATATTCTATATGTGTTTATATAGGGCATTACTTTCTACATGCCTACATATATCTCAAAGATGGGAGGAAATCCTATCTTTTTAACTTGCAGTTGTTTTGTTCTGTATAAAAAGACGAACATCTCATACATTGCAAGATGAACGTTTTCAGAATAGCATGTTGCTAAAATGTTTAAAATAATTTTTCTCATAAGAGGATGTATAAAAATATCTGTCTCAGTCATATCACAGTACTGACAGTTATGACATGGTTTTGCTCCATAAGTATCACCAATAGGCATTTGTTGTTCATAAAAAATCTTTATAACATTATATGTTAAGTTGTCAATCTCGCCTTCATTCTTGCTGGATGGGTTCGGAGCCGATCCTCGGCTCCAACTCGGCACTTGCTTTAGCTTGAGAACTCCTTTTACCAGCTCGAGGCAACCCTATATCCCATGATGCAAGGCGGAACTACCCCAGATCTCGTTTGCCGCTTAGCGAAAGAGGTCTCCTTTGCCAGCTGAGGTAAGTAATTTTCTTGTCAAAAGAGAAAAAGCTTAGTTAGGGTTTTATTTCCCCCTTGTTTCCATTTTTATAGTCTGTAGTGTGTTACAGCCCACCCTATTCCCTTATATTTCAAAACTTTTTATTTCCTTTACTATAAAAGTTTAGTTAGGCCTAAACCCCATTGGTTAATCCCTACCTGTGTGTTGTGTGTTAGGGGATTAATTGTGTGTGTTTGTTGGGGTTTGTGTGTGACTTCCTCCTAGGATAATGTCTAAGGAAGGCAAGGTCTCAGGCTTCAAGAAGTGTGACTCGTGCTGTCAGAAAATGTCTCTGACAGACGGTCACACTTCTTGTGTTTACTGCCTGGGGCCTTTGCACCTGCAGGACTCCTTTGCTTTGTGTCACTCTTTTAGCCAGAGAGTCCTGCAGGAACGGAGGAATAAGCTAATCCTCCGTGGCTTACTTAAGCCAGAAGGTTCTCCCTCTAAAACAGGGTCTGGGAAACCTTCTAAGCCACCGAAGGCTCAGGCTTCAGTATCCAAGCCTCCTCCGGTGGCTCCGGCTCCGTCGGAGCCGAGATCGGCTCCGGCTGGAACCGATCTATCTGCTTCAAAAGTAGTGGGTTCGGCACCGACTGGTTCCGACACCCGGTCTACTGTGGCCTTGTCGGCTCCGGCTGGAGCCGACACCTTATCCAGCATCGGCGCTGAGAAACCTTCGGCTCCATCTGGAATTCAGGGGACTTCGGCTCCGATAAAGAGATCTCGGTCCCCTTCGTTGCAGAGTATCCACTCGGCTCCGGGGTCTCCTCTTTTGTCGGAGCGGAGCCATCGGTGCCGATCTTCGAGATCTTCCAGGCTGTCTGACCACGACTTAGAGAGGGTGGTAAGCAGGCTGTTGAAGTCGCAGGCACTGGCCCAAATGCTCCATAGCCCGTCTCAACAGACTTCGGCTATTGTCTCACCCCTTGAACTTCCTCCTCCGACTCCACACCAGAGTTCGGAGCCGGAGCTTCGGGACAGCGACTGTTTCGGCCGAGCCGATACATCCTTCGGCTCCATGCCTCAGCTCCGATCTCCTCCTTGAGGCCTTCCTTGGAGTGATCCGGTCGCCGGGTTTCCTTGTCGGCTCCAAGGGGCTAGTGGCATCGGACCCTTGTCCGACCCGCTCTCCTCTCGGGCTTCGGCTTTGGTAAGCTCGGCACCGACATCGGCCTCGAGCCTTCCCTCTCAGTGGAGCCGGAATTCCTGTATCCTCGGATCGGGATATTCCGGCCTCCCGGGGAGGGGAGCCTTTGAGGTGATGAGGAGTGTCCTGGCCTCTGAGCCAGGTCAACGGTCCATCCCTCTAGCTCCTCCCTCTTCAGTGCCTGTAGACGCCTCTTGCCAGCCTCTTGCTCTCAGGCCCAGGCATCCATCGCCCCAGGTTTCCCCATTGGGAATTTCCTCCTCTTCCGAAGTTTCTCCTGATCCAGCAGGTGAACCCCCTCGGAAGAGGACGTGTAAGAGGAAACACACAGACTCCCCCGAGTCTACTACATCGGATACCGACTTAGATGAGTCGGAGGGTTCCCCATGATCCCCCTCTGAGGATGTCTCCTTTTCAGACATCCTTGAGCTCCTCAAACAGAGGGGGAATTGGCCATCCATTGATCCCTCCGAGGATGAGTCGGTATACCTGGAGGCTTTTGGATCCCGACCCTCCACCTCCTGGGTGTCTCCACCTTTCGACCCACTTATGCAGGTTGTGGCTCGGAAGGCGTGGGCAGCTCCAGATTCTGTGGAACCTGTCCCCAGGAGACCATCCAAATTTATCACGGCCCCTACGGACAAACAGTTTCTTGCAAAGGGCGTCTCTGTGGATGCTATGGTGGTGGCGGTGGCCACTAAGAAGGAACTGGCGGATCCTTCAGTACCTGTCCATCCTCCTAACAAGGATTCTAGGACCATGGACAGGTATGGAAAGCGGATGTTTTCTTCAGCGACCTTTGCTATGCGTTCGCTGAACTACCTTTGTCACTTCACCAGGCTTCAAAGAGATATTCTCAAGGAACTGGGTGAAGTGGTCCAGGATCCTTCTGCTGCTGGGGCTCAAGAAAAGATTGCCTCACAGCTAGCAATCCTGAATTCCCTATCCAACTCCTCCATGCGGCTCATATCCTATGTGGCCGATGGAGCGAGCAGGGCCGCAGGCACAGGAGTTGCTCTTAGACGCCAAGCCTGGATGCGGCTTTGTAATGTTATGGACCTCTTTAAGGCGTCCTTCACCAATACCCCCTTTGATGGTTCGGCTTTGTTCGGACCTCAGGTGAAGGATACCTTGACCAGGTGTGAGCAGGACGGTAAAACTCTTTCTGCCGTTGGAGTCCATTTTTCCACTCCTTCTAGACCATATCCCAAGGGTCAGAAGGGGGGGAAGATGTGGTTCCGCAAAGCCCAAGGAGCTACACTGGACACACGTGGTCAGTTTACCCCCAGAGGCAGAGGGGGTAACAACAATAGACGCCGCCCTAGAGGCAGGGGGGGTCCTCAGAACCAGGGCAACAGGGAGTCTGAGAAGCCCTTTCAGCATCCCTGAGGTGTTGCCCAACTGTCCACCCTTGGAGGCAGTCGGGGGAAGGATTTCGCTGTACCCAGTAGCCTGGCAATCCCTATCACAAGATATGTGGGTACAGTCGATCATATCCGAGGGTTACAAAATCTCCTTCGAAAGGTATCCCGTACCTCAACAATCCCTTCCAGACATCTCACCCGGTCAAAGGGATTTGGCAGAACAGGAGGTTTCAAAGCTCCTAGAAAAAAGAGCCGTCCAGACTGTGCCGGCAGACCAGGTAGGATCCGCGTCTACTCGAGATTCTTTTTGGTCCCCAAAAGGACGGGAGATTGGAGACCAATATTAGACCTGAGCAGTCTAAACAGATTTGTCAAGAAGGCAAGATTCCGGATGGTCACGCTTCAGTCCATTCTGCCCTTTCTGGGTAAGGACAACTGGATGTGCTCTATAGACCTTCAGGACGCGTACTATCACATAAAGATTCACAGGTGCTCCAGAAGGTTTCTCCGCTTCGGCTAGGGACCAGTCATTACCAATTCAGAGCCCTGCCCTTTGGCCTCACTTCAGCCCCAGAGTGTTCACCAAATGCATGGCAGTGGTCACAGCTCATCTGAGACGTCAAGGATTCCAGGTGTTTCCTTATTTGGACGACTGGCTCCTCTCCGCCACCACCAGGTGTCAGCTTCTTCAGACCAGAGACTACAATCTACAGCTTTGCAGGAGTTTGGGAATTTCAGTAAATTTCGAAAAATCTTCTCTGCTGCCTTGCCAATCTATCACCTTTATAGGCGCAGAATTAAACACCGTCAAAATGTTAGCCAGACTAACAGATCAAAGAATTCTGGACATCCAAAAATTAGTTCGGATTTTATTGCAGAGCAACAAGGTCAAAGCCAGATTTATACTGAAGGTTCTAGGTCTTATGGCTGCGGTCATTGTTCTACTACCACTGGCTCGCTTCCACATGCGTCTTCTGCAGTGGATGCTATTCACGCAGTGGTCGTACCACAGTCTCCCGATGAGGCACGAAATCTTAGTCACACAGTCGTGCAGAACTCATCTGAATTGGTGGATATCTTCCCTCTTCTTCATCAGGGCCGACCTTTGTTTCCCTCCCCCAGTTGCCACAGTCACTACGGATGCCTCTCTGATCGGGTGGGGGGGGCATTATCAGGGCAGGGTGGTCCACGGGACGTGGCAACCCATAGAATACCATCTGCACATAAATGTCCTGGAGATGAGAGCGGTGCTTTTAACGTTGCAGGCCCTCAACGACTTTCTTCCCACGGGGACTATTGCAGTACAAACGGACAACATGTCCGTGGTCTGGTACATCAACAAGCAGGGCAGGACCAGGTCCTATCCGTTGTGTCGAGAAGCTCTCAGACTTTGGCAATGGGCAATCTCCTCTCATCGGTTTCTGATAGCAATGCACATCCCCGGCAGGTCCAACCTCTTGGCGGACAGGCTGAGCAGATCCATTCTGATGCCTCACGAGTGGTCTCTCAATCAATCTGTAGTGGATCAGATTTTTCTGCAGTGGGGCACTCCTTGTTGCGATCTTTTTGCTACTCCTCAAAACAACAAGTGCCCCGATTATTTCACCCTCTTTCCCCTTACAGGCCAACCCCTGAGAGACTCTCTAACCCAGGATTGGCCCCGGGGACTTCTATACGCTTTTCCTCCTTTTCCCTTGATTCCACAAGTCATTCAGAAAGCCACTGTTTTGAGAGCCAAGTTGATTCTCATTGCCCCTTATTGGCCTCGACAAATTTGGTTTCCGTCTCTGCATCGTCACCTTCTGGTGCAGCCCTGGCATCTGGACCCAGTTCCGGATCTCTTGATCCACCAGTCGGGTCAGCAGCACCGGGCCATTCATTCTCTCAACCTCACTGCTTGGTTGCTCCACTTCCTTCCCTAGCCAGGCTTCCGATGATCTCTGACTCCGTCAGAGACATCTTAGTGTCTTCCTTAAAGTCGTCCACTAGGACTGTTTATGCTAGCAAGTGGCGTCCTGTTTCTATTTGGGCAAATTCCAGGAATATTGATCCCTTTACTGCTCCTGTACATTCTGTTTTAGATTTCCTGGTGGAGGTTTTTCATTCAGGATCCTCGTCATCTACAGTTAAAGTACAACTGGCTGCTATTTCCAAGTATCATGTTGGCTTGCATGACAATAACATTATGTCTCATAGATTATGCAAGGCCTTTCTGAGAGGAGTTTTTCTCCTAAAGCCGCCTATAAAGCATCCTCCTCCGCAATGGGATCTAAACTTAATGTTGGCATCCTTGATACTACCTCCCTTCGAACCGTCTGCTTCATGTTCTTTGAAGTTGTTGACCTGGAAAACTATATTCTTACTGGCTGTCACTTCAGCAAGAAGGGTTTCGAGATTCAAGCTCTCTGCATTCGTTCCCCTTACTTGGTTTTTCATAAGGACAGGGTATCATTAAGAACGAACCCTTCCTTTCTCCCCAAAGTTGTGTCTCAAACCAATATTATCCAATCTATAGATCTACCAGTCTTCTTCCCAAACTATTCCGACAGAGCTGAACAGAAGCTTCATTTTTGGATGTCCATCGTCAGCTCAGGTACTATTTGCATAGAACTAAACAATTCAGAAAATCGGACCAATTATTTGTCTCCTATGCAGAAAACAGGATAGGTCTTCCAGTTTCTAAAGTGACCTTATCCAGATGGTTGACTTCCACCATTTCCTTTGTGTACTCTCTCAGAGGCAAGCAGCTATCTTCTAAACCAAAAGCACACTCAACCAGGAGTCTATCCACTTCTGCAGCCTTTCAGGATAGACTACCCATTGATACTATTTGTGCAGCAGCTACTTGGGCCACGCCTCATACCTTTGTCTCTCATTACAAGTTGGACTTGGCCTCCAGAGATAGGGCCAGTTTTGGTTCCACAGTTCTCAAGAGTCTGTTCCATTGAGCCACCGGGATACAGGTGCTAGGACGCGGTCCCATCCAGCAAGACTGATGGCGAGATTGACAACTTACCATTTATAAGTTATGTACCTACCAGTTCGTTCCATGTTAGTTGTCTTCTCTCGCCTTCTTTCTTGCGTCCCTCCTACCCCCTGGCCTGGACAGATCTTGAAGAGTTCCTATCAGGTTGTTTCCTCCTGAGCCTTCATATGAGGACTCTTTTTATGAACTTGTTTTCGTAATTATGTTAGGTTAGTCCTTAGCAGGGTAGGTTAGCTGCCAAACGAGATCTGAGGTAGTTCCGCCTTGCATCATGGGATATAGGGTTGCCTCGAGCTGGTAAAAGGAGCTCTCAAGCTAAAGCAAGTGCCGAGTCGGAGCCGAGGATCGGCTCCGAACCCATCCAGCAAGAAAGAAGGCGAGAGAAGACAACTAACATGGAACGTTATGGTAGGTACATAACTTCTAATTTTCTTTCAAGCTCTCTTCCATTTTAAATATAAAATTGGTCCAGTCAGAGAGGAAAGTTCTATATAAGAGCTTAAGTATGGACCACTTATTTCTAATAATGTTCTTAATTTCAAAGTTTCTTCTATTATATTTCCTAACATAACTAACCTTCATTTGTGACACTTTTTATTAAACCTTTTGTCACATGCTCTACGAAAACATGGTTTGCCATTCTCATTACATTTTGAACAGACTTGATCCATATTAACTTTCAATAAATTAGTATCATGCCCAAATTTCAAAAAGTCATACCATACTATTAATTTCAGAATGAAAATTAGCATTGACACTATTTAACCTATTAGCTCTTAAAAACTATATCTAGAATGTATACTTTGAGAGTGTAAATATCTAGTAGCTTGTACATCTTTTTCATATATGATACTCTTTGTAGTCCCCCTATTAACTAATATAGTCACATGTAAAAAAATGAATACTGTTTAACTCTTTCTTCAAAAGATAAAAATTCACTGAAATTCAGCAATTTACCTTTCAAAATTCAAAAATATATCGTATACAAAGAGCTTATAAAAAGTCACATACTTTACTGAAGTCTCCATAGGATTATAAATATAATTGTCTTCCCAGTTTGACAAAGATAGATTATCAAATTGTTAGCCACAAATATACCATTGGCTACTTCCAAGTTTTGATGAAAAAGTTCATCATTAAACAGGAAAATATCATTACTTAATATACTATCTAAAATAAGACAAATAGTTTGTTTTCCTTGCTGACATATCACTATTCTTACATAAACAATTTCTGATTGCTTATATACCAAAATCGCTTAGTATAACTGTAATTAAGGACTTGATATTCAAAGTAATTAGAATGACATCTTGTAGTTTAATCCCTTCATACCATGATTATAATAATGTTTAAAAATCAGTTGCAACTTTAACAAAACTTTTAGAATATTTTAAAAGTGGTTTTATTTGATACACCAAGTAGTTGAAGATTTCTTCCATTATACATGGAATCCCTGACACTACAGGTTTCATAGGAAGTTGCTTAGAATCATTGTGTATGTGACAGTGTGAGGTATTGCCAACTATGCCAGGAGAAGTAGGGTAGTGGATGTGTAACATATGCCACCATAGTTAGCTGGAGTTTTGTAAAGAATTATATGTCATTTGTATATCAGATTGATTTGTACAGGTACTTGTGTTGAAAATGTATTTCTAAAGTTGCTTGTGTTAAAAAAATGTACCAACAGTGGGTCCTGCTGGACAGAAAAAGACATATACCTGTATGTCAGAATGTATGGTAACTATTGAAAAGAATATATTGTAACAGAGGATACTGGAAGAAAAGAGGTTAATCTTAGTTCAGCTAACTTTGAAAAATAGTTTGAAATTAAATTACTTGATATAAGCCATAAAGATTGTATCGCACACGTCTCAGTGCAGCCAGAGACAAAAAGTGTGCACTAGGAAGCCTTCCGTATTGTCCCTAGCAGTGAACTAATTGCTACCTTGGAAGGGTGGAAGTGCTGAAATGGTTTTATGGCTTCCAGATGCTATAACACATCTTAGCAAAGCTCTGTCTTTATGTAGAGTAACACATATGCTTGAGATTCTAGTTCAGTTTCTAGTAAAGTAGGTAGTATGGGAACCAGAAGTCAGATGACCAGATGTGTGTGATGTCATTCTGTAATCCAGAACTGAACTGATGTTTTAATACTAGATGAGACAGAAGTCTCAGGCCACGCTGTACTTCATCTTGCCTTGCTTTAGTAAGTAACCAGGGAATAGTAATTCTTTGGATCAGTCAGGAACATATAGTGAGATTAGTTAGGTACTGTTTTTCTGTATCTGTGTGAATGTATTCATCTGTGTTATTTTAATCTTTCCTGTGATTGAAACTCTGGTGTTTATTGTAAATAGATATTTATTATTTTCACATTTTCATATTATTTATTATTAAATATATTTAAACTTTCCATTGTGGCTGGTCTTTTATAGAATAATTTAACCTTTGAGAGTACTTATAAGTATTTGATGACATTGTAGCCACTCCTGAAAGCCTTACTGCATTGGCCAAACACTACCATTTTATTAGTATTAATTTCACTCTTTATAATTGGGTACCCTTGTAAGAGCCTTAGAGTAGCTGGCTTTGGAGTGTCTGGTGGCAGTAACTACCTTAAAGTCTGGGTAGTAAATCTGTGTGTGTGTGTGTGTGTGTGTGTGTGTGAAAATCAAATTTCTGTGTGTGTGTGTGTGTGTGTGTGTGTGTGTGTGTGTGTGTGTGTGTGTGTGTCATATACTTGGAACAGGGACACAGCACTGTGTGCATCTATTTTTGTTCCAAGTGAATGTCCCTCACTGGTGTCAGTGGTAAGTATTCAGGCTCCTTGATTACTGGCACAGAGGGGGCAATGTCACATGCTGGTGAGCAGTGGTTTAGCTATTAATTGAACTTCTGTAACCTGTAGGCAGTTGTCACTAAAGGTGTATGTACTCCCAGCAGCCACAGTGTAAATATACAGAGTTTCATTTTCACAACAGTTTTATTTATTTTTGTATTACTTTAGTTTAGTCAGGGAACGCAGGCAAAGATTTCAGCAGAGGATTATGGCAAACTGACAAAAAACAGTTGGCCAAGGTGTGCAAAGCCAAATGACTGGTGCATGCCAACCTAACTAAAGAGGAAATTATTTCAGCCTTAGTTGCAGCTCAGAATAGCAACCAGAAGGATAACCAGCTTTGTGATGGGAATTTTCACCCTTCAGAAACAGGGCAGTTCACCTTTTCCTCAGAGGACTTAAAAGTCCATCTGGAGTTGAAGAGAGTTGAACTGGTGGCCCACCATTTGGAATTAGAATCAACAGAGAGACTGTGGCATTTGGAAGCCGAGGAAAATGAGAAACTACAGCCTTTGGAGGCTGAAAAAAATGAGAAGCGGCGTCCACATGAGAGGGAGATGCTGACTTTGTCAGGGTCATGAAGGTAATGGGTAAGGGAATAACCAAACCCCAAAAGCAATAAACGTCAGTAAATTTCTTCCACAGTTTATAGAGGGTGATAATGTTGGTAGGTTTATTCATATAGTTGAAAGAGCATGTAAACAGTGTAATGTTGACCAAGGGCACTGGGTATGGTTCCTGACCAGCTTACTTCGTAGTAAAACTGTAAATGCTATTTCTAAGTTGTCTGATACTGACTGTTTAAAGTATGATAAAGTCAAACAATGTTTATTAGAATGTCTTAACACCTGAATCTTACAGAAAAAGGTTTTGTGAGCACAGACACAATGTAGATGAAAGTGTATGTGATAATATTGCTGTGTTAAGCACTTATTTTCATAGGTGGGTGAGTTGGTGTCAGGTCATCACTTTCAAAAGGTTGGCAGACATTTTGCAAGGGAACAAGCCCATAACACTTTGCCTGAGGACATGAGAATCTGGTTGGCAGACCGGGAGTGTAACTCTGCAGATGAGCAGGGGAAAAAAGGGGATCTCCACTTGGCAAACAGCTATGCATCACTGCACAAGAAAGAGATACGCATTGCTGCACATGGATGTAAGAGAACCCATGGTGGGTGGCATAGACCACCCCCAACACAGTCCTCCAGTAACAGAGGAAACCACTAGTTCATATACATGGCCAGGATCAAGGGTTAGATGTTTTAAATGTAACCAGTGGGGCCATGTATCATATAGATTTCCACTGAAGCAAGATGGGGGAGCCAGCAAGTGGGAATAACAGTATGCCAGTGGTAAGTTGTCTAGAGACAACAGGGGTACCAGACTATCATTGGAATTTATATCCTGTCTTAGTGGATGGTAAACAGGCCATTGCTAGGAAAAACGCTGCCTCTGACATAACCATTATAAAGCCTGCAGTGATTAAGGAGGAGCAGTACTTGCTTGGGCAGTCCAGTCCAGTCAGAGCTTTAGGAGGGACCCCATTCCAAATGCCTTTGGCAAGGGTTCACCTTGACTTGGAAGGTGGAAAATGAAGCAAGCAATTAGGTGTGTTTGAGGCTATCCCTGCAGATGGCTTGATAGGGAATGATTTTGATAATACAGTACTTTGTGTGCATGCAGTTACACACAGTCAGGATTGGAGACAAGCATGTGGGTCTGGTAGCCTGGGGAAGACCCAGACAGACCCCACACCAGAAACCAGGGCTGGTGAAGTGGCTATTTTAGGGAGGAAGCTACCCTGTAGCAGTGAGCCTGAAAGTGTGCCACAGCTGCTGGTAGGTACTTATGTTCCCTTGGACAGAGTGACCCCCAATGGCAGAGGTGAGTGGTAGTACCCAGGCTGACAGTGAGGCACCACTGTCAGAGGATAACAGACTTCCTGTGGAAAGGGAGCTGGGAAGGGTCACAAAGATAGAGTTGAGACAGGCTCAGCTCTTGGACCCTACATTATGAGGCTTGCGGGAGGTAGCTAGGGAGGCACCTGATTCTCACGGAAAACGGGAGTCTGTATACTGGAACAAAGGGTTACTATGCAGAGACTGAACCCCTGAGGGAGAACTAGAGGTTGAGGTAATACAGCAGTTGGTAGTGACTAAAACCTGACAGCTGGCACTTCTAGCTTTAACCCATGACATCTCTCAAATCTCAGAGAGAGCGTGTGTCAGCTACTTGGAGCAGGGACACAGAGCACTGGTTTCACAGAGGAAGTGGTGGAGAACTTGGCTTGTACACTCAGCTGAGGACTCAACTCTGCAGCTGTGCCAGTGGGGAGTCTTATTAGGTGCCTGGAGAGAGAGGGAAACCCAACCCCCAGACTGTGTGTGTGTTCCCTGTGTGCTGTTAAGGGAAACTGTGCTTGATGCAGAGAGCTGCATCTGGAAATACTGTGTGTATCCATTTTTGTTCCAAGTGAACGTCCCTCACTGGTGTCAGTGATGATGATTCAGGCTCCTTGATTACTGGCCCAGTAAATCATACAGTAAACTCTTAACTTTATGTGTAACATTGTCATCAAATTTCTTATTCAGTCTAATAAAAGTTTCACCTAAATACATATGAACAGATATAATAAACGATCTATATCTTGCATATCTTTAGGTCATGTGATTGCTCCTGTAATCATTCATTGGAAGAGTGAGTTAGAGGCATTTTAAGGAGATGAGAGAGACCTTAATTGATTTGCAATCTGTGATGATATGTATTTAGGTAAGAGAGATATGATATTTTATAGTAGGTGTATATTTTAGGTGAAAAATATGTTTTAGAGTAGGAGCTCTTGTAAGCGCACCATGAACACTAATAGCCGAGGCGTTTGTTAATGAGCTGAGTTTGATAGCATGAAAGGCTTGACAATTTATAGTGGGAAGTGATCGTTTCTTTGATAGTGGTATAATGGACATAATTTTTTATTTTTTATTATTTGATGATACTCTTTTTTTTTTTTTTTTTGTGTTTGCTCGTATAAGTCCAGTACTCAATCAACCAATACATAACCTTTTAGATGTTATTTTAATCTGCTGTCGTGTGAATAGACACTATGCGATGTAATATTTATTGAGTCTTTGATTTTTTTGTGTTTTTCAATACTGAATTTGCTTTAGTTATTAACTAGATAGTATTTAGGTTTAAATATGATATATATGTTTACATATATTGCTGCTGCTTAAATAAATATTACTATGTGCTATATATGTTGAGATTTTTGATAAGAATGATTAGATGAGTTCAGAACCAGGTTTTATTTGTGTGATCCTTATTAAGTCACTATGATAAGTCCCTGCTTTGAAATGTAATGCATGACCATTGGTCTTGTGTTATTTTAAAAGTTTGATGTGAAGTTGTTAAATCTCGCCGTTTATTTTCACTGATGGGTTCGGAGCCGATCCTCGGCTCCGACACAGCCGATAGCAAAGCTCATGGTTTGCCAGTAGTGTGAGACCAAGCCCCTTATCCCACAATGCAGTGCTGGAATTACCTCAGATCTAGTTTGCCGCGGCAAGAGAGAACTCAGTGAGCCAGCTAGCTCAGACCATTTGTGATATGAAAAACTCAAACAAAAAGAAAGTTTTTTTTAAGATAGTTGTGTGTTACTGTTTGAGACTTTGATAATATAATCTATAGTTTTGGATAGTTAGTGCCCTGCTGGCTTAGTTATTTTGTGAGGGCCTTTAACCCTATTTAGATGTATTAATCCTTTTTCTAATAGTCAGGTTTTTTCTCTGTGGGCCTCTTTAGCCCTATATTTGTAAACTATAGTTAATTGTTACAGATAGTGCCCGGATTTGGCTTAGTTGATTTGTAGGTCTTTGCAAGTAAAGTAAGGACTGTATTAATTTTTTGCAGTATACTGGTTTGTTTTACCTTTACTATGTCGGATGACAAGGAAAAATCCCATTCTAAATCGGGATTCAAGAAATGCCCAGATTGTGGGCAGAAAATGTCCGTCACTGACGGACACATTCAATGTGTCTACTGTGTGGGGGCTAAACACCTCCAAGACACTTGCAGCATTTGCCATTCCTTTTCTTCAAGAGTCCTCTTGGAGAGAAGGAGGAAGCTAATAGACAGGGGATTACTACAGCATTCCTTTTCTGAGGTGTTGAGTAGCCATGAGGGTACTAGCACGTCCTCCAAATCCTCAAAATCCACAAAGTCTTCAGACAAAGTGGCAAAAAAGGCAAAAACTTCAGAGGGAGGGTCATTGGTTCCACAGACCTCGGAACCGAGTGTACCTTTGATTAGGAGCCAGCTCTCAGTATTGGAGCCGGTCTCTGAAGTTCTCTCTTCTCCTCTGCTCCAGTTAGCACCTTCGGTGCATTCATCTAAGTCCTCAGTCAGCCTTTCAGATTTGGACATGGATCGGCTAGTGCAGAAGCTTTTACAGGCACCAGGACATGCCAAATTGTTGTCGGCCCTGACCAGCTCATTGGTGCCGAAGACCATGGAACCAGTTTTGTCTACTCCTCCTCCGAGCCGTACTGGACTCTCGGAGCCAAAGGAAACTGAACCGATGATTGTCGAACCCTTGGAGCCGATACCCGCACCGGTGTTATCGGCTCCATCTACTCAGATGTCCTCGGCGCCGACCAAGGACTCTAGGAGCCGAAGCCTTCCATCGGGTCCGGGGAGGATAGTTGAACCGATTTGTCAGTGCTGACTCTTCCTCTCGGGGCTTTGGCTCGGGTGAGCTCAGCTCCTGCCTCGGACTCGGAGCCCATGGTTTCGGTGAGGGAGGATTGGACGGTACTCTCGGGTCCATCCACTCCTTCTCGTCGGAGCCATGGTGCCTTTGATGCTATGAGGAGAGTTTTGTCTCCAAAGACAATGTCAGCATCAGTTTGGCCTTCCCTCACCCCTCAAGCTCCTGTGTCTGCTTCATCATCTACCGGTCCCCCTAAGCGTAGAGACCCTTAGCCTCAAGTAACCCCACGGGGTGTTCCCTGCTCTTCTGAGACCTTCCCAGATCCCTCCACTGAGGAGGTGCCCAGGAAGAGACTGTGCAAGAGGAGGCACTTAGACTCCCACAGGAGTCTTTGACATCTGACACGGACTTGGATGAGTCAGAAGGGTCCCCTCGATCCCCCTCTGAGGAAATCTCCTTTGCAGAGATACTAGAGATCCTTAGTCAGAGGGGCGATTGGCAGTCCAAGACCCCTACTGAGGACGAGTCCGTGCTCTTGAAGGCTTTTGGGTCTCAACCTTCCACTTCTTGGGTGTCTCCGCCTAACGACGAGCTCATGGAACTGATCTCTCGTAAGGTGTGGGAGTCACTGGAGGCCATGGAACCTGTTCCTCGCAAGCCCAATAAAGTCATGTTTGCCCCAGTGGACAAGCCATTTTTGACAAAGGGAGTGCCTGTTGATGCCATGGTGGTAGCTGCAGCCACCAAAACGGGAAGTGTCTGAGACATCCACATCTATCCATCCTCCTAACAGAGATTCTGGGGTCATGGATAGATATGGGAAACGCATGTTTAGTTCAGCGACTTTTTCTCTGTGATCACTGAACTACTTAACCCATTTTACGAGACTAAAAAGAGATCTCCTGAAAGAGCTAGGAGATACTCTCCAGGGTACAATAGCTGCAGAGGTGGCCGACAAAGTCAACACCCAGCTCGCTACCCTAAACTCAGTGGTAAACTCATCCATGCATCTCATATCCTATGCAGCTGATGGTTCAAGTAGAGCCGCTAGTTCAGGACAAGCCTGGATGCGTCGCTGTTCCTTTGCGGAACCCTTTAAGTCTTCCTTTATCAACACCCCATTCGATGGCTCATCACTGTTTGGGCCTAAAGTAAAGGAAACTTTAACCAGATGTGAGCAGGAAGGCAAGACCTTATCTGCCGTTGGAGTCTGTTTTTCTACCCCTACTCGGCTCTACCCCAAGGGCCCTAGGAGAGGGAAAATGTGGTTCCGAAAAGCACAGGGAGCCTTTCAGGACACACGTGGAGAAACCCCCTCTAGAGGCAGAGGAGGGAGTTATAATGGAAGACGCCGCCCTCGCAGCAGAGGGGGTCCGCAGCAACAGGGTGACAGGGGTCAGTTCTCCGGTCAACCCTACCAGCGCCCCTGAAAGGGGGCCCGACTGTTCAGCTCTGGAGGCAGTCGGGGGTCGCTTGTCTTTGTACCCAGAAGCCTGGCTAAACATAACATCAGATACATGGGTACAAAGCATCATTTCCAGAGGATATTTCATACCATTCTCTTCCCCTCCCATTCCTGTAAACAGAATCCCAGATGTTCCACCCAATCTCAGGGAACAAACAATCATAGAGGTCCACAGATTGCTAGAAAGAGAGAGTCATCCAACCAGTCCCAGCAGACCAAGTTGGATTCGGAACTTACTCAAGATTCTTTTTGGTACCAGAGAAAACAGGGGACTGGAGACCTATCTTGGACCTCAGCAGACTCAACCAGTTCATAAAGAAAGAGAAGTTCCGAATGGTCACGCTTCAGTCCATTTTTCCCTTCATAGGGAAAGGCGATTGGATGTGCTCCATAGATCTGAAGGATGCATACTATCACATAAAGATGAACAGACTCTCCAGAGATCATCAACGTTTCCGGCTGAGAGCCAATCATTACCAGTTTCGAGCCTTGCCTTTTGATCTCACTACAGCCCCAAGAGTGTTCACCAAATGCATGGCAATGGTCATGGCTCACCTGAGACGTCTAGGATTCCAGGTGTTTCCATACCTAGACGATTGGCTCCTCACCGCTATCACCAGGCATCAATTGACTCAGGCAGCACAGTACACTCTGACACTCTGCCAGCAATTAGGTATTACAATCAACTTTGAAAAGTCTGCCTTATCGGCATCGCAGCATACCGTTTTTATAGGAGCAGAGTTAGATACCTCAACTACCACTCTACGTCTTCCTAACGAAAGAGTCTCACTTCTCCGCCAACACGTCAGCTCACTGGTGTCAAAGAACAGCGCTGTAGCAGCCGAGGTCTTGAAGCTGCAAGGTTTGATGGCGGCAGCAATCCTGGCTATACCACTTGCAAGGATGCATATGCAAATTCTTCAATGGCTCCTCTTTGCTCACTGGTCGTACCAGAAACTACCAATGCACCACATGATTCTCATCACCGATTCTTGCAAGAGAGACCTTCGGTGGTGGTTGAAGTCTCTTCATGTCACAATCGGAAGACCCTTTGTCCCCCCCCCAGTAGCCACTGTGACCACGGACGCTTCCCTGATAGGGGGGGAGGGCATTTTCAGGGAAAGACTGCCAAGACACATGGACAGATCAAGAATCACATCTGCACATCAATGTTCTAGAGTTGAGAGCGGTACTTCTGGTGTTGCAGTACTTTCAAGACTCTTTCCCTCTAGGAACTATTGCAATTCAGATGGACAACATGTCAGTAGTCTGGTACTTGAACAAGCAAGGCAGAACCAAGTCTTACCCCCTTTGTCGAGAAGCCCTCAAGGTCTAGCAATGGGCTGTGTTGTCCCAGCATTTTCTGTTAGCAACGCACATCCCGGGGAAATCCAGCGTGATAGCGGACAAGCTAAGCAGGGCAATATTGCTCCCTCACGAGTGGTCTCTCAAACAACAGGTTGCGGAGTTGATTTTCCGCAAATGGGGACAGCCTTGCTGTGACCTCTTTGCCAGCCACATCATTTCAAAGTGCAGAAGCTACTTTGCCCTAATACCACCTCCCGGTCATCCCCTGAGAAATGCACTTTTACATGATTGGCCCCCGGGTTTCCTTTATGCATTTCTACCCTTCTCATTGATACCCAGATTTTTACAGAAAGCAAAATCGCTGGGAAGCACTGTTATTCTCATAGCCTCCTACTGGCCTCGACAGATTTGGTTCCCATTTCTCCACCATCATCTTTTGGAAGATCCATGGATCCTGGACCCAGTTCCGGACCTTCTGACGCGCACCCATCAGAGGACCTCCATCATTCACTGCAGTCCCTGAAACTGACTGCTTGGCTAATCCACTTCCCCTAATTGCCAGGCTTCATTCAATTTCAGAAGATACAAGACAAATTCTCTTGTCTTCTCACAAGCCATCTACCAGGAAATTATATGGCAGTAAATGGAAAAGGTTCTCAATTTGGGCCAACACGCAGAAAATTGACCCTTTCCGAGCCCCGCTATCGTCTATTTTAGAATTCTTGACAAAGATTTTTATGGAAGGGGCAGCAGCTGCTACAGTTCGAGTCCAGTTAGCTGCCATTTCAAATTTTCATCTTGGGTTTGGTGGCTCAAATGTTATGGGCCATAAATTATCTAAGACTTTTCTTAAAGGTGTTCTTCACATGAGACCTCCTATCAAAATTCCCTATTCTCCTTGGAATTTAAACTTTATGCTGTCTCAAATTATTCTTCCCCTTTTGAATCAGCATCTTCTTGTGATCTCAAATATTTATCCTGGAAAACTATTTTTCTAGTGGCCATTACTTCTGCCCGCAGTGTGTCAGAACTTCAAGCATTATCTATCAGACCACCTTACATGATTTTCCGTGCTGATAGGATATCTCTCAGAACAAACCCCTCATTTTTACCTAAAGTCTGTTCTGAATCAAATATCAATCAGGTCATTGAGCTGCCAGTCTTTTTTCCCAACCACTCTAGCAAATTGGAATACATGCTGCACAAACGTGATGTACACAGGCAGCTCAGATTTTATCAGGACAGAACTAAGGATATTAGAAAATCGGATCAACTTTTTGTATCCTTGTCAGAAGCCAGAAAAGGCAATCCAGTGGCTAAAACAACCTTATCTAAATGGTTATCCGACTGTATATCCTTTGTTTATGAGAATGAGAGCATGCCATTGACACACAAACCTAAGGCTCATTCTACCAGAGCCGTCTCTACGTCTTCTGCTTTTCAAGCTAAATTGCCCCTTGACAATATTTGCGCTGCAGCCGCTTGGTCTAAGCCTCATACCTTTATCACGCATTACAAAGTAGATAAGGCTTCCAGGGACAGGTCTTCCTTTGGTTCCACGGTACTGAAGAACATACTTCCATGAGCCACCCAAGATTGAGGGTGCTAGGGACGCTACCCATCAGTGAGAATAAACAGCGAGATTTAACAATTTCACATAAAGAAGTTATGTACTTACCATAACATTCCATGTGAGTTGTTTATCTCACCTTTATTCTCACGTCCCGCACTCTTTCCCCCTCCTGGCTGACTGTTGACTTAGAGGCTAGTACCATCCTGGTTATTCAATATTTCTTCTTCCCCTTCGGGAAGTGTTCTTGGTAGAAATAAATAAAAGGGTATGTATATGTTTGTATATATATATATATATATATATATATATATATATATATATATATATATATACATACATACATAGATACATATACTGTTACTCGCAGCAAACAAGATCTGAGGTAATTCCAGCAGTGCATTGTGGGATAAGGGGCTTGGTCTCGAGCTACTGGAAAACCTTGAGCTTTGCTATCGGCCGTGTCGGAGCCGAGGATCAGCTCTGAACCCATCAGTGAGAATAAAGGCGAGATAAACAACTCACATGAAACGTTAAGTACATAACTTCTTTTCTGTTATTAACTGTTTTATGTCTGATGAAGCGTTATTATAGACACGGAAGCGCTTACATGTTTTTTTTTTTTCTTCACTCTTAGTCGAATAAAAGTTTTTTATTTTAGAGATTTGAGTTATCGGCCTTGTTTGTTGTCTCTGAGGTTATATATACAATGTTCTTCGTGCTTCACTGTTGCAGTCATCACATTTGGGTTATCTGCTTGCAGTAGCCCTCAGTCAGCCTGATTATCAAAGTCTTGGGTCCTGCGTTGGTTGTTGTCTCATCTTCTGTGACATCAGGTAGTCAGGGGTATAAAGCATGCAGCCGATGCCATTACATCGATCTTTCTTGCAGTGCGGTGCCCGAAGCAGAAGCAGTTCGCAAGTGCCGGTCGGCTGACTCCTGAAATTTTCATTTTCAAGTTTCAGAACCGAAGTCTTCAACTAAAGCTAAGTACCCTGTTGAGGAAACGTTTTCTTGCACTAAACCAATGTCAGTAAAAGTCAATAATTGTATTTCTTGTGGAAAGCAAATACCTCATAAAGATTTTCATTCGTACTGTATTCCTTGCCTAGGCCCTGACCACGACATACCTCGCTGTCAGTTTTGTGCCTTATTTAAGCAATGTCGTCGGTGGTATATTTACGCTTCTAAATATTTTGGTTCTAGGTTCAATTATCCAGATATGTCTTCGATTAGCCATCCGACTACCAACATTCCGAAAAAATGCAAAGATAAAGACAGAGGCCTCCTAGGTCCAAAGCTGCCGACGACACTTCTCCAGAGCCAGTCGCCAGTTCGCCGGTACTCAGTGAGGTGCTTTTGCAGCCCCTGATACCTGCTACTTCAGATTCGCAGCCCTCTACTGAGACCCATTCGGAGTCCAGTATGCCGCGAGATGTTTCAACTGTGGAACCTGCGGATGTCTCTACCTTGGATGGGTCCGGAGCCGCTGTGCAGGCACCGGCTTCTGACGGTATATTCAGGCCTACTGACTTGCATATTAAACCAACGCCATCTTCTTCTTCAAGGCCTAAATCTCGAACCATGCTTAGAAAACCGACGCCCAGACCGCATGGTCAGGCCTCTATGCCTAAAAAACAAATGATAAGAATGGCTGAAGACCTTATTACTTTAATCAGGGGAAGCCAACCTTCCCCCTCTGAGAGACCTAGGACTGAATTTGCTTATGATACTTCTGACCAGGATTCTGAAATTTCTGTTTCCTCTGATGACCAGGATTTACCCTTATCTACCTATGAGGATTCTGATGCAGAGGACTCCATTCCCTCTGCCTCCCCCCCCAGTGGATTTCTCTTTTGGTGAAACCTTGCATACTCCTAGGGAGCATTTTCGTTGGGAAATCCAGGATTACTCTGATTCCAAAAAGACGCTTAGGGATTTCTTACTCCTGCCTCAGCACAGGCTTTTAGCTATCCCTCCTGTACTAGACATTGTTAATGATGCCTTTTCAGAATCTAGCTTGGCCCGTGACTCTCTACCTCCTGCTCCCAGAAAACCTGATGAATATTACAGGGTTCCTGACTCTCACAAGTTCCTTTTTAAAAATCTTACTGCGGATCCTGAGACCATTTCACAGGGACCCAAGGGCATTAAGGCTACTACTGCTAAGAATCCTAACCCCTCTGATAGAGACTCCAGGGCGCTGGATAGATGGGGTAAGAAGGGTATACACTACTGCACTTGGCCATTAGGGCCTTAAATTGCCAGTTTCATATGTTAAAGTATCAGCAGCATATTATGGGATTGCTTAAACAGAAAATGATGTTGATTCCTGACTGTGGTGACAATAAGGATTTACAGGATTTAATGCATTCTGCTGACCAGGTTGGAAAACATACTTTGCAATGTGGTTTTGATTCACTAGAGGCATCTTGCAGGGCTGCTGTCACTGGGTCTGTACTTAGAAGGCATGCTTGGCTTAAGGAGCAGTCCTTGCCAGATCATGTTTAAGCTAAATTGCTGGATGCTCCCTTAAATCAGGACCGTCAGTTTGCAACAAAGCAGAAGTAGTTCTTAAAAAGATGGAGGAAAAAGCTAAATCTATGCAAACTATTAAAGATTTCCTACAAGTACAGCTTCCAAGATTTAGTAGCATTGGCCCTCTAAGAATTGATCCTTTCCTGCCTCTTCCAGGCCTTCAGTCCAAACCCAGAACCAGCAGAACACCCAGGCTTCACTCCCAGGTTACACACAGGACTAAGCAGTGGGGGGCTCCCACTTCCAAATCAGGGAGTAGTAAGACTCCCCACTATGGTAAACTGTCTCAATGACTTAACTTTAAAACTTCCAAGCACTTCTCAACTGACTGCTCCTTTAGGGGGAAGGATTGCTCTGCAGGCAAAAAGCTCGGAACTCATTACCCAGGACAAATGGGTTTTAAATATGGTTTCCCAAGGATACAGATTTCACTTCCACACATTACCAACCCCAAACGGTTGGCCAGATCTATCCCCAAATCAGTGGGCAGATGCTCAAAAGCAAGTAGTCTCTCTCTTAAGCATAAAGGCTATTCAAACTGTACCAGATGAGGAAAAGGGACAAGGTTTCTACTCAAGACTTTTCCTGGTACCCAGAAAAGACAACTCATGGTGTCCTGTCATGGACCTTTCTATCTTAAACACCTTTTTGGTGATTCCAAAATTCAAGATGCTAACTCTTCACCAGTTGCTTCCCATGCTAGGCAAAGATGCCTGGTTGACAACACTGGATTTAAAGGAAGCCTACCTGCACATCCCAATCAGGGAATCTTGCAGAAGATAACTACGCTTCAAAGCAGGCTACATGCTCTATCAGTTCTCTGCACTGCCCTTTGGCTTATCTACTGCACCTAGTGTATTCACAAAGTGCCTAGCTCCAGTCATTGCATTTTGCAGGCAAAGAAAAATTCAAATATACCCATACCTGGATGATTGTCTAATTCAGGCAGAATGCCAGGACATACTTTTGAATCATCTGGCATTTGTACAAAAGGTGCTAACTTGTCTGAGGTACACCATAAACGAAAATAAATCACATCGGGTACCCTGTCAACAAATTATATTCCTGGGAGCAAGCTTGAACACAACTTCCCAGATGGCTTTCCTCACACCAGAGAAACAAATTCCTTTGACAACTTACTTCAAACTAGTGGCCACAAAAACCCTGCTATCTGCAAGGCAAATACTGCAAGCCTTGGGG
Source organism: Protopterus annectens (assembly GCF_019279795.1). Taxonomy (NCBI): domain Eukaryota; kingdom Metazoa; phylum Chordata; order Ceratodontiformes; family Protopteridae; genus Protopterus; species Protopterus annectens. The sequence continues at coordinate 19,565,025 of NC_056737.1, read as the reverse complement.
TTCATGGCCTCCTGCATTCTACTAATTCCATATGCAAGACTGCATATGAGGAAACTACAATGGTATCTAAAAAGCCTATGGTGTCAACATTCTCAGGATCTAGAAGTAATGATTCCTATCATACCTTGCCTACGGCTAGAATCCCTTTGGTGGGCAGAGGCCTGCCACCAAAACAAGGGACTACCATTCACTCTACCCCCTGCCACCCAAACCCTAACAACAGACACATCAGTCTATGCATGGTGGGCTCACCTGGCAGGGAAGTGCATTCAAGGCAAATGGAACCCAAGTCAAATGCACCTGCATATCAATCAGAAAGAAATGTTAGCTGTACAGAATTTTCTGACAGCCTTCAAAGACCACATTCTTCCAGGACAATTAATGGTAAAGACGGACAACACCACTGTTATGTAGTACATAAACATACCTATTCTTATCCCCTCTGCAGACTAGCCATGGCTCTGTGGAACTCAGCCTTGAGCTACCAAGTGCATCTACAGGCTCAATTCCTGCCAGGAAAACTAAATACACTGGCAGATGAACTAAGCAGAAATCTCATGGACCCACATGAGTGGAAACTGGAACCAAAGACTTTCAACATCTTGATAAACAAATGGGGGAGCCCAGATATGGACCTGTTTGCTTCCCCCCAGTACTACCAATTGGACAAAGTCTGCATTACTCCCCACAAACAAGCTTGGAAAATGGATGCTTTGTCCTTCAGCTGGAAAAAATTATCAGTTTATGCCTTTCCTCCACTGCCTTGCCTCTCCAAAGTACTACTAAAGATCAAACATGACAAACCAAGGATGATACTGATTGCACCAGACACGCCAACACTGGTACCCCCTCTTGTGCAGTGTGTCACTGCTAGCCCCATGGCACCTGCCTCAGACCCTTACCCTGCTGTCACAGCAGGAGAGCCAGATTCTGCACCCTCAGCTTCAAACCCTGAACCTGGCAGCCTGGCTATTTACCTAATCTCTCTGTTACCACCCCTCAGTAAACAAGTGTTAGATGTCATTTTGGAGGCAAGAAGGCCTAGTACTAGAAAATCTTATGCTGAAAAATGGAAAAGATTTTGTGCCTGGAACCAAACTCAAGGGATGGCCACAGCAGCACCCAATTTACCTCAGATTCTTCAATACATAACTGAGATGCTTCACAAGGACCTTTCCTTTTCCTCCATCAAAATTCACGCCTGAGCCATTTCAGCTCATTACAATACAGAACCACTCCTCTTTTCTCACCCACTGCTCAAGCAGTCCCTCAGAGGGGCCAAAAACTTAAGACCACCCAGGAGAGCCCCAACTCCAGCCTGGGACCTTAAGTTTTTATTGGAAAAACTCACTCTTCCTCCTTTTGATCCAGTTAAAATTCCTTTCTTGGAAAACAGCTTTCCTTTTAGCAATCACTTCAGCAAGACGGATGTCTGAATTACAGGCCCTTATGGCAGTGGAGCCTTTCATCATCTTTCATGTGGACAGGGTGTCCCTCAGGACCAGTCTCTCCTTCATGCCCAAGGTGGTATCTAGTGTGGCTCTTAATCGATCCATTCATCTGCCAACCTTCTTTTCTAATCTACAGAACAAAGGGGAATGGATACTGCACTCCTTAGATGTGCACAGACAACTTAGATTTTACTTGGACAGGACTAAACCTCAAAGGAAATCTGAACAACTGCTGGTGGCATTTGCTGCAGGGTCAGAGGGGAAGGCTATTTCAAAGCAAACCATTTTTAAATGGATAGGCCATTGCATTAATGTTTGCTATAAGCACTATGGAAAGCCTATCCCACAGGGGATTAGACCCCATTCAACCAGGGCTGCATCTACCTCTACAGCCTTTCTCAGAGGTGTCCCTACCAGAGACATCGTAGAAGCTGCTACCTGGAGTTCTGTACATACTTTCACCAAGCATTACCATTTGCCAGTTTTCTCTAAATCCAGAGCTGGCTTTGCCACTGCAGTCTTGCAGGGCCTTATAGCTGGTCCTAATGCTATCTAAATTCCTCCTTCCATCCTTAGCTTTGGGAGTCTACCCAATTGTGATGACTGTAACTGTGAAACACGAAGAACGTAGTACAGTTGTGTACACTTACCATAAATGTAGATGTTCGAGTGTATTCACTGTTGCAGTCCTGGTTATCCTCCCGCCAGCCCCCTGACTTCTTTTGGCTATACCTCTACTCTCCTTTCATCATCGTCATCATCATCATCATCTTCTTTTGGCTGTTCCCGTTAGGGGTCACCACAGCATATCATCTGTTTCCATTTCTTCCTGTCCTCTGCATCTTGCTCTGTCACACCATCCAACTGCATGTCCTCTCTCACCACATCCATAAACCTTATCTTAGGCCTTCCTCTTTTCCTGTTACCTGGTAGCTTCATCCTTAGCATCTTTTTCCCAATATACTCAGCATCCCTCCTCAGCACGTCCAAACCAACGTAATCGTGCCTCTCTGGCTTTGTCTCCAAACCTTCCAACCTGGGCTGAACCTCTAATATACTTATTCCTAATCCTGTCCACCCTTGTCACACCCAGTGCAAATCTTAACATCTTTAATTCTGCCACATCCAGCTCAAACTCCTGCCTTGTTGTTAATGCCACTGTCTCCAACCCATATAACACTGCTGGTCTCACTACCCTCTTGTTAGACTTTCCCTTTCACTCTTACAGGTACTCGTCTGTCACAAATCACTCCTGACACTCTTCTCCACAGACTCCATCCTGCCTGTACTCTCTTCTTCACCTCTCTTCCACACTCACCGTTACTCTGAACTATTGACCCCAAGTATTTAAACTCATCCACCTTCGCCACCTCTACTCCTTGCATCCTTAGTATTCCTCTATCCTCCCTCTCATTCACACACACATATTCTGTCTCCTTTACTGTGCTTAAAAGCTTTTTGGTGTATTTGCTTTTTTGTTGGAAGTATAACCTTGTGTGTGTGTGTGTGTGTGTGTGTGTGTATATATATATATATATATATATATATATATATATATATATATATTTAATTGCTTCAATTAGGGTGCACCTGACATCTAGGGCAAGAAAAACTGATGTAATGGCATCGGCTGCATGCTTTATACCCCTGACTACCTGACGTCACGGAAGATGAGACAGCAACTGACGCAGGACCCAAGACTTTGATAATCAGGCCGACTGAGGGCTACTGCAAGCATATAACCCAAATGTGATGACTGCAACAGTGAATACACTCGAACATCTACATTTATGGTAAGTGTACACAACTGTACTTTTTTGGAACTTCTGCTGGTACCTCATAGACACTTAACTTGAGTGGTGTGTTTATTTGGTGTTTCATTCTTTTAGTTTAAGATAGCTGTTTTATGTTTTATTTTTTTAAACTAGATTTTTCTTGAGTAGATGTTCCTAGATGCTTTGTGTATACTTTGTCACTGTTTAATTTCTCCAGGTATTTAGGGCTATTACTATAAAATCAAGGCATAATTAAAATAAATCAGTTTTGCTTCTGTCTTTGATATTTGCCAACAGTGCTCTTGTCAGAATCTGCAATGTGCCCATAATTGCTTCTTGTGTAGTTCATTCCAATCACCTTTACTGGTAACATGTTTGCGAATATTAAAGCATTTAAGGATACTCGTGTTCATAGCTGACCTAAATGGCAATGTTCTTCCACTAGTTTTGGAAGAAAAGTATCTAGGACTTGCCCTAGGCACCTCACTTTTTTTCATCAAGCACATTGACAGCACCATTATCAAAATCCTTACTCAGCTCAAACTCTGCTATAACATCCCCATTTTGCTAACTCCAATCTGCTAACTTCAACAGTCTACAAAGTCTTAGCCAAAAATGTATTAGTACCTAAACTGGAATATAGACTTCCATTATTAACGCTCCAGTTTAGTACAAGTACTTAAAAACTACTAACAACAGTCAACAAAATATGCATTTTTGTTCTTCTTGTTGAAAAATGAACCTGCCAGTGCCACCTGTTGGAACACTGCAGATGGATACCCGTCAATGAAAGGGAGCCTTTCTTTTTTCCTGTCTAATTTTCAAAATCCTCAATCAAGGACACTGCTCACCAATGAGTTCCAAACTACTAATCATATCGAATAAACTTACTTCCTACGTGATGATGCTGATAAACACCGTATCCCTAGTTACACCCACATTCAAAAAACACTACTGGTAAGAGCACCTTCTGTAAATTGGCCCTAGCAGTATGGAATCATCTGCCATCTGTAACCAGAAGACACACTAGACAATTTCAAAAATACACTGAAACAGAGCTTGTTCTAAGAAGCATTATGCTTCTGTTATAAAGAAGATGAGTAGTCTAAGCATGTATTACATCAAGCAGGTAGGAAAATAAGCCAAGCGGTTGCAGCTGTCATAGTAAATATAGTCTCTCCACAAGCTTGGTTCACATCCTAGTATAATGTGGAATTAGAAATGTTACTATTCTCTCTCTGTCTGCTGTCATAATGATGCAAAGTCGCTTCCTACGTGTAGATATTGTCCAGAATGGTTTCATGTTCAGTTTGTATAGTCTATGCTGCAGTTGTCATTGTGTATACTGAATTTTGAGATTATTAATATCTACATGTCTGTCTATATTTTGGGATTTGTTTTAACTAGTATATGGTTGAAACTTGTTTTAACTGACATTTGTTTATCATCACAGATGATTTTGCTGTTTTTTCCACTGTTTTGTTTTGCACATTTGCTACAGTTGTTGCCCTATGGGCCCGGGTTCATAGGTGCTTACTAGGCTCATGACCACAAGGGCCTTTTTAAGCCTAGCTATGCATCCCAGATTTCTGACGAGTTCTGGTACTTTTGATATGTATATGTTGGGGCCTGGGTGATGAACCATTTACTGGTTGCCTGAGTCTGTTAGAGACATAGCTGCCAGACCAGGGATGAATTTCCTTTTTTCATCCAGTTGTCCAAGTTACAGTTGAATTGTGTTAAGGAGGAACTCTTTCATGTGGATGTGCACAGGGAATGGCTGGATTAAGGCCCATGTAATGAAAAATTTTCGGCAAACAAATGTTCACAGTGCAACATGAAAAGCTTGTAGCTGAAGGCAGCTGTGTATCTGGACCTCATGTTTCTGGGGGAATTTCACAGAACAAGAAGAGGCACAACTGCGGAGTCCTAAACAGAAAATAAGAGACTACCTGTATAATATGCACAAGTTTAGAAAGACTGCTGTTAAGCAACTGTTTTGTGATAATAACTCCAGTACACAAACGTTTTTAGCACAACTGCTCAGACAATAGAAAGACTGGGTTTTGGCCAAGTTTAGGGAGTTGTGTATAGCAAGGAAAATAACCCGAGAGCCTGTAAAGGTATTAGAAATGTTTCAAAAATGTTATCAAAATCTGTATAAAGCAGAGACATATGGAAATAAAAAAAGTACAAATGGAAATATTTATGGAAAAATTTAATATGCCAAAATTATAGGTAAATGAGGCTCAATTATTAACATTTAGGAGTTCAAGGAAAATTTCAATGGGTAGATAACAAATGTTGGAGGTGTAATGGAGAAGAAAGAGGTAACTTGGAACATATGGTTTGGGAGTGTAATGAGTTAACAGATTTGAAATATTCTCTACACAATACTCTTTTTTGAAATATTGGAAGAGCAAATGGCTGTAAGTAAGGAAATGAGTCTTTTGAGCTGAGATATACAATCTGAATTGCCTGGACATAGTAAGGCCTTATTAAGTTTAATTCTGTTGGCTGCCTAAACAGCAGTTACTAGAAAATGGAAATCAAAACCTAAATCAACTGCATTTAAGGTATTGAATATTATAAGAGAGAGAAAAGAACTGGAAAAGAGATCTTTAGAAAAAGGAAGGAGCAAATTACATAGAAGTAAATGGAAATTATGGGAACAATGCATTCAGAAAAATGTTCATGAGGAGGAGGAGTGAGGTTTAAGGGAAGGCAGGAATTCAGAATTTTTTTTTTAATGTTACAAGAATAGATATGTGATGTATAATGTATCTAAATGGAAAATGTTAAAATGTTTTGTTTTCTGTTAATGTATGTTTGCCTGTGTCTTAAGTGATAATCTAATAAAGGTATTTAAAAAAAGAGGAGAGGAGAACATGAGATAAAAATGGTGACACGTAACCAATGGTATTCCTGGGGAAATTTGGAAGCTAGGAGGAGGAGGGCAGAAAGTGATAAAGATCTGGAAGGGTTTGTTTAACAGTATTTTAAAAGAAGTAGAAGCACCAACATCCTGGAAGAAAGCTGTGGTGGTTGTAATACCTAAATATGGCAATGACCTATCAGATCCGGCCTCATATAGGCCCATTTCAATTCTAAACCATGATTATAAAGTGTTTGTCTATAATAGCTAAAATAATGGTATATGCCAAATTGATAGATAAGGATCAGTGTGGTGTTATGAAGGGTAGGCAAACATTTTACAACATTAGTAGAGCAAAGATGATCCCAGAGGAAAGCAGACTATAAGAAAATGCCACTTGTTGGTGAGTCCTGATGCTAGGAAAGCATTCAACAAGGTAAGCTGGGGTTGTATGAACAGGGCAATGGAAGCATTTGCATTCTCTGACACAATAATAAAGTTAATTGGGGGATATATGAAGGATCAGAGGCAAAAATTAATGCAGGGGACTGTTCTCTGACAGGTTCTGTTTGAACAGAGGAACGAGGCAGAGGTGTTTTCTTTCCTCTTTGTTGTTTGTGTTATATTTAGAGCCATTGGCAAAGAAAATAAGGGACACATACAAATTGGTTCAGCAGTACTCATTTATGGGGATGTGATAAAATGAAGTATTTTGGCTTATGGGTTAAACAGGATTTTGTTATGGCAGCTAAGGATATGTGCGAAGAAACTAACAAAATCCAAAAATTAAGAAACTGGAAGCCTTGTTTTATGGATATGGATAAGGCTTGGGAAGAGAGGCTGGATAAGCATTTCACAAAGAAACAGTGAGAGGATGTATGTATGGCTCCCAGGTATGCAACAAAGTCTAAAACATTTAGCATGTTTGCTTGGAAGTGTTTACATTAGGTATGTTTATACCATAGGCATACTCCAAATTATTTTTCCTCAGGTAGATTACAAATGTTGGAGTTGTGATGGGGAAGAATGAGGTAACTAGGATCATATTTTTGGGAGTGTAATGAGTTGGCACACACTAAAAATTTCCTGCCGACAGCTCTGTCAGAAATACTGGGTATATAAAGTGGTGTAACTAAGGAAATTAATTTTTGAGCCGTGATATAGAATTGGAATTTCCTAAACATATTAAGGACTTGCTGAGTTTAATCTGGTACCTGCTAAAAAGCAATTAGAAAAAAAAATCAAATTACTGCCTTCCCTTAAGCCTCATTTCTCCTACAAAACATTTTTCTGCATGTATCCTTCCCACAATTCCCATTTCTAGCTATGTAATTTACTACTGCCCTTTTCTAAAGATTCCACTTCTAGTTGTTTTTTTTATCACTGTTACTATTATAGTAACAGAGGTAAAACAACTAGAAGTGGAATCAGTAACTGAATGAGCTATGTAATGGACGAATGATAGTAACTGTATTGAAGAATATATATGATGTATAATGTTTGCAACTGTAAATGTCAATATGGTTTATTTTCATGCATATAAATGTATGATTGTCTGCTGCCATAAGTGATGATCCACTAAAGATGTTTCATGTTTAACAATATAAAAAAATTGGAACACACATTCTATATTCATAAGCGTGGGGCAGTATATGACTGTATTTATTGGCTCACTTACTATTCCTAATCAGCACATTTCTGTGATGTGTTGAGGAAGCACCAAAAATGTATTAACGTGCAGGTTCATTGAGAGTGTATGTAATATACTTTTGTAAGTCCATTTTGGAAGCACAGTTTTAATTCACCTATAATAGTTTATGTAATTAAAGGGGGTGGGGACACCTCCCTTATTAATGCATTTGCCATGTTCCTTAGTCATTCTCTGATGAGGAAAATACATTTTCTTTTTTAAGTGTTTGTTGTTATTAGTAACACTGAGTTGCACAGTTGTCTGTAAAGGACCTAAACTCCTCATTATTCTGTATGCCAGTCCTAGTTAAGATTCCCATTTGCTTTCTTTATTGACTCTACCCCTTTTGCCTTATTACTTCTCTTAAATTCTTTTCACTAAATACTTTCCATTGATTTCTTTGGTATTTCACAAATTTATTCCAATATATATTTGAGCTCATACCTTAGTCAGAATTTATCCTTGTAATTCTACCTGTATCCTTATTTCATTTTCTTTTAGAGTACCTGTGCTCTCTATCCCTCATCTCCTGTTCCTTATTTATTTTTTTGATAGTGATGAGTTCTCTGCTGGATTTTAATTTTTCCCCTATTTGTCCTGTGTTATTTTTCAATTGTCAGTCAGTCTTCCTTGTTGAATGTTTGGTTCCATGTCATCACTGTTCCAACATAGGAATAGGCAAGCGAACATGGGGGCCATAAGATGCCTAGCTATATGCACTTTTAAGTGAATAGACCTGTAAGGTTCTTGCCTTCTTAAGCACGAATACGGTCACCCCCAAGTCAAGCAGGGCCTTACTTAAGCCTAGTATATATTTGTGTCTGTCCATCCACTCTTTTAGACTAGCCTCAAAAGTGGTCATAGTAGTACTTTGACTTGTAGTGGCAATTTATTCCATAGGCTGTAAGTACTGTGTTAAGAACCACTCCTTCCAGCGAGTCTTCTTTATTTTTTGGTATAGATTTAGGTCTCTACTGCTGGTGTTTTGTAGAGGCAGTGGTTTTGTAAAGAAATAGGAGGTCAGATAAAATTGAGTTTTTCCTGGCTTAAAAAGCTTGACACCAGTAACCTCACAGCAGGCAGTAGGCTACAGAGTATAAGGAGAGGTATAGTAATCTTTCAGGGTAGTCAAAGGATTTAAGACCTTTAACTTTCCTAGTTAGAGCTCTTTGGGCCTTTCCAGTTCAGTGGTAGGTTTAGATTTGTGCATACCAAAGGGAGCATTGTATTCAGTGATGGGTCTGATAAGGGAAAAATACAGTGGTAGGGTGATTACTTTGTCTTTCGAAGGTATTCTCTTGGTAACTGGGCTAGATAGAAGGATTTCCTGACTATGGTGGAAATGTGATGATTGCGAGAGAGTTGTCCACATAAGTACTCTGGTCTGTTATGACTGTCTCAGTTTGAAGATGAGTGCTATTTATAACACATGAGGTGTGAACAGGTTTTTTTTGTTTGTTTTTGCTAAACATTACTGCACTGCTCTTTTTTAATGTATTTAACCATAGACCATTTTCAGTACAACACAGGTATGTGCATATTCTATCCCTTGCTGGAGCGGTTTAGTGTCAGTGAATAAGCAAGTAACAATACCCAGCTTGCAGTTATTAGCAGACTTGGTGAACCACACTTGTTGGATATTGGTCTGAATATCCGTGGAGTAAATGCCAATAATGAGAGAACCTAGCATGGATCCCTGGAGTACCCCATTATTAAAATTTTACATTAACAAAGTGTACCAGCATATTTCACAATCTTGGATCTATTGGATAGCCAATTTGCAATCCCTTGGACAGTCTACTGGTTTACATTAAGATTGTTTGATTGTTCAGTAATTCCATCATAGTGAATAATATCAAAAGCCTTGGCCATGTCAAGGTGAGCATTGTGCACAGAATGATTACTGTCCACAGCTTCTTTAACCTTTTCAAAGATGCTTATTAGTTTCAAAAGGTAGGACCTGCCCATCACAAAAAAAAAAAAACTGTGTGCAGTCTAATTCATTTAAGTTGTCTGTGTCTGCATAAGTAATTTCTCCTATGATATGTTCCATGGCTTTACATGCAAGGCTGGTGAGTGATAGGCCTGTATTACTTGTCTCTATGGAGGGGCCTCCCTTTTGTAAGGGAGTCATACTGACTGCTCTCCAAGCATCAGGCATAAACCCTGTCAGAGTAATATAATTTTTTTGTAAGACTATCTTAAAGTGCATGACTTGGTGACCTCTTAAATTCTTGGTGGCCCACATTCCTCCACACAAAACTGACCCATTGTTATCCCCAGCCTATTTTTGTCTGTAGCCTTAAGAATAAAAGCATTGGGGCATAGTACCATATTTAGGGTTCCTTGATGGACACTTCTTTCACCTCACTCCTATTAGCTCCCCAACCTCAGAAAAGGTCAAGTGGCTTGCTTGAGCCAAGCAGCTCCTGGTGAATGTATGCTTTCATTGCCTCCATTATAATATGTCCAAATATCTTCTCAGGCCCTTGTCACTATACATTTTCTCACATACTCCATTAATTTGCTATGACAGTCCAGTCTGCACTGTCTTTTTACCTCTGATTCTTATGTGACATTTGGCTCTCCACTACTGTCTCGGAATCTCCTCCTCTTTAATCCCAAACCTTTATGGAAGTATTGAAAACACAGCTGTTATCCTTGTTTGGTCTTTAAGTGGTACACATTTTGAATTTGATACATGTTCTACCAGTCATATATTCCACCTACCCTCACTGGTCCTCCTCTTCAATTCTGTACTTTTTTGGATACTCCTGTCTGAATACAGTACCCCCCCCCCCATTCCCAGGTTTATGCTATCATTCTAACATAACAAAATCAGTACCTTGCATCTATTCCTTCTCTCTATGTGTGAGTTGAGTTTTAAGTTTGGATTGTGTCATTGATCTTTCTCTTGTGTGGCATACATGAATATTATATTTCTTTGAATTGGATGAGAGCATCCCCCACATTTGAGTGATTTGCAGTGAAGTTTTCCTTGTCCTACCCTTTCTTGATCCTCTTCCTAGTTGTTTTATATCTGCTGGTAGAAATTGTCAGATTAACTTAACAGTAGTACCAACTCTGCCATTTCTGAAACTACCTCTTGTATATACTTTTCTGTGTTTGCCATGTAAAGATTAACTTTTAGACAGATAAGGGCACTCGTGTTTGTCCGCTGTTTTGCTGCCCCATTAGGTAACTTGTTTTTTTAATTTAATAGGAAACCTACATTCTGGTACTTTGAATATAACCACCTGATTTCTTTGGAAACATAGGAAATAGGAACAGTACTAGACAAATAGTTACACAGACTATAAGATGCGTAGCCATATGTGCCTTTAAGTAGACAAACTTAAAAGTTTGTGCTTCCTTTTTCAAGAACTTAATTGAGCTTACCTACCAACCTGATGAAGACTGCACATGACAATCCTGGTGTAAATTTGTGCCTACCCATTCGATCATCAAGACTAGCATTAAAGTTAGTCAAAACAGTACTTTGACTGGTAGTAGTAACTTATTCTATTGGCTTGGAATATGCTGAGTTAGGAACCTTTCTCTCCAGTAGGTCTTGTTTGTTTTTGAGTTTTGTTTATTTGTTGGTGTAGATTTAGGTCGCTAGTGTGGGTGTGTGTAGAGCCACTGATTTTTAAAAAAAAGAGAACTTCAAATAGGACTAGGGTTTTTATGACAAACAAGCAAGATACACCCTGGAGCAGTCTTTAGGCTCGAGTATAATGAGAGTTACGCTAATGTATAGGGATACTTTTATTTTTTGGTATATTGCTAAATTTCACCCCAAAGATTTGACTTTGAGGAATTGTCATGGTAATTTCTTGCATCCACCATTCCCTTTCTGAAAAAGATGCCACAAGCAATGATTTCCACTCCAGCAGTCTGTAATATCAAACACAAAAGAATGCTTATGAATGATTTAGACCAGAACTATAGAAACAGGTTAGTAATTATAATCTGTCCTTAAAGTTCCTATAATTAAAGAAAATATGACAGTGTGTGTGTTTGAACAGCATTTCATGAACATTTTTGGTACATAATCCTGAGTTGTCAAAAGCAAGCTTGTAAAAGGCTGGTAAATGTTTTATGCGACTTACAAAGGGAATGTCTGAGAACCGAACTCCTTGCTAACCTCAGTTTTGTCTTGGGCTTGCTGTTAAGTCAAAGCACCAAGGTTTATGTTAACACTCATTCTATTAATTTCTACAGCTTTGTCTAAGACCGCAGTATACCATGTGTTGCATTTCTCACTGTGTTGCTTTTACTACAGGGACTGGAAGGAGAAGATGAAGGCGCTATTAGCATGCTTTCTGATAACACTGCAAAACTAACATCGGCTATGAGGTAAGTAACTGTGTCCTCAGAATCAGTATCTTAGTGATGTGAAACTGAAATAATGTAAAGAAAATCTTAGTTGGTATTCTGCTTACAGCTCTTGTGCTTTTTCAGCTCATTTTATATTAACTTAGTAAGACAAAATCTGACATCTTTATAAGGAACCATTTTATCTAATAGAACTATAACAGCCATAGAATTCTTTTCATACAAGTGAAATACACCTGTTTGTCTAGAGGGATTTTTGTTATTAAGCACTCGGTTAAAGGAATGGCTCCTGTAAGAATGGGGTTTGAAAGTGAGTGGGTCACTACATTGGAATGCTTCCTTTAGAAACCAGGGGTTTAATGTGGCAGAAGACATAACTGTTCTTATTGGCTGACAGATGTCATCCCATACACGGTTTAGCCCTGGGGGTAGCCTTATTTTCTCTCTTTCTTTCCTGATGTCAGCATTGTCTTAGATGAAACTTAAAAATAGTTTGAGTGCCTCTGTGAGTGTTTTCTACCTTTTTTGTCTTTATTAAAAAGGTGTAATTTTTCCCCTTATCATTTCTGCACGAAGACATTTTTCTCCTTTTCATTCCATTTTGGAAAGAAGACATCCATCTGATTATGATACATCAGAAAATAAGTATAATACCATCACAAGTTAGGAGAAAATGCTAAAAGAATTATGGAGTAAATAGTGACTAATTACAGATGTCATTGGTTGCAAACTGGTTTCGAGACGCAGCCCAACAGGGCCCTAGGAGAAAGCCACAGCTATATTTCTAAGGACTCTACGGACTCTTATTGCTGGTGTTCACACTTGGAAAGATGTCATTTATTTTTTTTTTATTTTTGTGTGATATGTTAACTGGGTTAGTGTTTTTCAGGGGGACAGAGGTGTTATTTATACTAACTAGGAGAAATGTGGCTAGGGCATCAGGTATCATTACCAACAAAACCAGGTGTCTAGGTTTCTTTACAAGGTAGGTCCTCATGCACAGCACCTGTGCTTATAGATAGAGGAAACATATCATAATTGACTGAATTGTTTTCTATAACTTGAAAACCATTGGCATTAAATTGTCTACTAGGCATTTCAGGGCTTACTTTCTTGGAGGAAACATTGAGTTCTGCAAGGGTGGTTAGACTGGTTTATATAAGGCTAGTGCTGTAAATTCAAGAAGGAAATATTAAAATAATCCAAACTGAGAATGCATTGAATTTGCTATTACCGTTAAATGTCAGATTCAATATGTTGCCCCTAAACCTTTTATGTTCATATTTTCTTTTTTTTCAAAAACATTTTTTATTTTTTCATTATAAACATATGCAAATGTACATATAACAAATTAAATAAAACAATAACAAAACTACTTACAATATTTACATTCATCCATGATAAACAGTCATTTTATCGATGAGAAGTTATCAGTATTTGTTCAAAAGGTTTTCCAATTTTTGCCATGCTATTTTTTATGAGTAATGTTATAAGTTCTATAACAAATGGTTTGCATTTCTTTTTTACAAACAACTTTTGCTAAATTAATAAAATCTTTAAACATCAAATCTTGTTTACTTTTCCAGTTCAAAGTAATAACTTTTCTGGCATTACAAGAATTGACCAGAGTAACTGAATCTGAGATGTAGGTATTACATTAGGTATAGGAACTTTGAATAGGATTAGAGAGTTAGAAATATAACAGTTATCAGACCATAAAGCATTTACAAAATATCTGAAGTCTTTCCAGTATTGAACATTTCTACATTCAATGAACATGTGAACCCAGTTGACCTCTAGTAATTCATCACATTTCCGACATTTACTTTCACTGTTTTTGAGTATAAGATTTATTTTATGTGGAGTATAGAAACTTCTGTTCATAAATTTCCATGTATACAATCTCCAATATAATGAAAAAGAGGTACAGTACATAGAATTCAATGACAATTTTTTTAGATTCATCAGATATTTGTTCTCCATTAATCTTTACATAGTAATTCCAAAAATCTGAGTCAAACTTTAGAGTGTCTTCTTTTAGTATCTTATAGATAGGTGAGATACTTAATTTTTGATTATCTGTCTTTTCAAGACATCTAATAAAATGCTGAATTAAACTAGGTATAGATTCAGTCTCTAGGTGGATTGATACTCTCATTTAGTTTTCTATAAACTGCCGTAATGAGTGTATAAACAACCAACTGTCTTGACTATTATCAAAACTACATAAAAGAGGATGTAGTGGTTTAATGCTCCTATTTTCAATGAACTGATGCCAGAATATCAAGTTATTTTCCTTTACTTTTTGCATCACATTGATGTTGAAAAAATCTAGGCAATCAGGGGAGTATGCTATAGGGAATATAAGAAATATAAATTGTTTAATGTTGTAATTACAATCAATTATATTTGTAAAGTTATTAAATATTTGATTAATGACATAAGAAAGTGATCAAACTTCTTATTAAATAAACAAAATTCACGTAAAAGCCAATGAACTCTACTAATTCCGTATTGTTCCTTAAACTGATTTTCTATAGTTCTGACATCAATTATATGAATCTCATGTATTGTTTTCCAGCCAGATATATAGGTAGATGTGATCCAGTGTGATATTACGTTAATTATAACTTATTTGGAATAAAGATCTAAGCTAGGGAATGCTATCCTATTACTGTTCCAAGCTCTCATGTGCCATTTATATGCAATCTTAGGTTTTAAGGGGAACAATAACAGTTTAAGTAGCATGGAAACTAATTTTTTAATACGTTTTTGGGATGGGATAGTATCAGTGACTGTATATAAAACTAAATTTTAGGTAAAATTATCATTTTAATTAAAGAGAGCCTATCCTCCATTGAGAAGAACATTTTATTCTATTTTTTGATTAGTTCACTAATGGTGGTTATTAAATTATTGTAGTTTAGTTTAACAGACTCTTTCCATGTACTCTTTATACTGACATCCAAATATTCTAATACATCATTCTCCCAATTAAACAGGCTAATCTGAAGTTGCAACCTGTGGGTATCGGATCCGATCTCGGATCCCTCCCTCTTACCCATAACCCTGCTGCCCTGACTGACCTCAGATTTCGAATTCTAGAGTTGAGATAAGTTTAGATTTTTGACAGAAAAGTTTTCAAATTCTCTGTTTTGTTATTAATCTAGTTAGTGTTGTGTGGTTAAGGCTTTCCTCCCTCTTTAGTTAATTTTAGTTTGTTGTGTGTGTGTATTTAGGCCTTGGGTTTGTAATGTCTGAAGCCCTAAGTTTCTGTTAATTGCCGAGTGTGGCCATAAGCTGTCCCCAGCAGATGGCCACCTTGGGGTTGAACACCTGTCTTCTGGTTGTACCATTTGTGCAGGGTTGTTGGTGCTGACGGGTCTTTTACCCCAGATACTGCTCGGCCTCTGCCCTTCCAGTCAGCAACCTGTTGCTGTGAGTTCTCCCTCCGGCTGGGACTCAACCTCCCTTAAAGTTGCCGGAGGAAGGATTCTTCTAGGGAGAGACAGAAGGAGAGGCACAGGGAGAAGCACCACAAGAGGAGAGCCAAGCGGCTTCTAGTTCAGCTCCTCCATCTAAGCGGGCCTCCCTGTGCCTTCTAGCTTTCCTCCTCTTCTCTCCTGGACCCGAGGAGGAGGTTCCAGGAGGTCACCGGTGGCCTCTAGATCGACCTTTTTCAATGGCGAAGCTGATATGGACCGGATGATGAGGAAATTCATCCAGGCCCAAATGCAAATGGGAGTGCTCTAGCCCCCATCCGGGAGGGGCTTTACCTTTTTTCGCCCCTTAGCTCCTTCTTGACCCATACCACGGGTTGAGCTATCGGGCGCCCGTGCAGATTTGGATCCGGGGTGGGTCGGATCCGATAGGTGGCGCACCTCGGATCCGTCCCATCCCTTGAGTGCTTGCCGGACCCGACCTCTCGCGAGCCTCGGATCCGAGGGAGCTGGTCTTCGCGGCTCCAGGTCGGAGCACACTGGTCTCGGATCCGGACGTTTCTCCGACCTCCCGACGATCCCGTGGATGATCCAAGTGGGGAGTGCTCGGGGCTTAGAGAAGCTGGCTCCCCTCGGCTTTCAACGTTATGGAAAGGGCACTGTCGAGGACATCCGGACCCCGGTCCCTGCCACGGCTCCATCCACTCCATTGCAGTTGGGCCAGGCCCCACCAGCCGGTCCCAGGGACAGCCCGCCTCGATGTCCCAAGTGGTTCCCTTGGAACATCCATCTGCTGAAGAGTACTCCTCGGACAGCCCCGATGAAGTACAAGTGCAAGAGGAGGCACATGGACTCCCTGAGTCCGTCACTGAAGACACGGACTTGGATGAAGGGAAGGCTCCCTAGGTTACCCCTGAGGACGTCTCATTTGGAGACATCATGGAGATGTTAAGGATCAGGGGGTGGTCTGCCCCAAGGCTTCTTCGGACGAGTCTGTGTTCTTGGAGGCATTCGCGGAGCCTTCTACCTCTTGGGTGTCCCCTCCTGCTGACCCCTGGTGGATCTTATATCCATCAGGGCATGGAAGGATCCGGACACCATTGAGCCTATCCTAAGCGCCCGGACCGCATTCTTTCTCCTCCATCAGACTGCACCCACTGGAGTAAGGGTCCCCCAGTAGATGCCATGATGATGGCTGCAGCCACGAAGAGGAATTGGCCCAGGAGAGTCCCTCCGCATCCTCCGGGCAAGGAGTCCCGTTCGATGGATCGCATTGGGAAGCGAATTTTAGTTCAGCGACCTTCTCCTTGAGAGCGCTGAACTACATGGCACATGTCATTAGGATGCAGCGGGATCTGATTAAAGAATACGCTGCATCTCCCGAGTCCATCTCGGTGAGGATAAACAGGTTTACTCCACCGAATGGCCACTCTCAGATCAGTATCCAATACATCTATGCGGCTGCTGTCTCATGCTACTGAGGGAGTCCTAGAGCCAGCGGAGCAGGCCTTGTCATGAGGCGACAGGCCTGGCTCCGCCATTGTGATTTTGCAGAGCCCTTCATTTCGATGGTTCTGCCTTGTTTGGCAAGACTGTTCGCGAGACATTAGTCAGCTCCCCAGAGGTCCTTCTCTAAGAACCAAAAGGGACAGAAGAAGATGTGGTTCCAGAAGTCGCAGCAGTCCCAACCTGCTCCGGATAACCAGTCCTTCCGTGGCAGAGGAGGACGGGAGGTCGTGCCAGAGGCAGGGGGCTCCTGGCAATTTTGGGTCCAGAGAACCTTCTCTGAGAGACCACGCAGCAGCCCTGAAGGGTTGCCCGGCTGTCCGTCTCTGGAGGCAGTCGGGTGCACCTGACTTCTTGGGAGTCCATAACAACAGACAGTTGGGTGCTTCGACTTATATCCAGAGGATATTCAATACCCCTATTCAAGATTCCCAAATCCAGCCTCCCAGATGTTCCACCCGGACCAAGGGAAGCTATCGAAATCGAGCAGCTGCTAGGAAAAGAGCCATCCAGCGCGTCCCCAGATCAAGCGGATTAGGGTTTTACTCCAGGTTCTTTTGGTGCCAAAGAAGACGGGGACTTAAGACCAATCTTAGACCTTTCCCAGTTGAACCTGTCAGTAACCAAGCAAAGTTCCGGATGGTCACCCTGCAATCTATACTCCCCTCTTGAGCTGGATGTGTTCCATAGACCTCAAGGATGCGTACTACCACATTCGGATGGACAGACGATCCAGGAGGTTTCTTCGCTTCGGCTGGGAGCCAGTCATTATCAGTTCAGGGTCCTCCCTTTGGTCTCACCTCAGCCCCAGGGTGTTTACCAAGGTGCTAGCGGTGGTAGCGGCCCACCTGAGGCTCCAGGGATTACAGGTCTTTCCGCACCTGGACGACTGGCTCCTGACGGCATCATCAAGGCATCTTCTGTGCTCAGCCAGGGATTACTTTCTTCAACTAGCACCAAGGCTGGGCATCACGATCAACTGGGAGAAATCTTTCTGAATCCAACTCAAATTATAGATTTCATAGGAGGAAGACTAGACACCAGATCAATGCGAGCCTTCCTCACCCCAGACCGTGTCGCCAGCCTGAGGTGTCATGTGACAGCAATCCTGCATCCATCTCCAACTGCAGCGGGTCCTGAGGGCCCTAGGTTCTATGGCGGCAGCTATCCCGCTTCTAATTCATGCATGCGGGTTCTTCAATGGACCCTTCAAGTTCAGTGGTCTCCTCTTTGTTCGGCTCTCTAACGCCCGATTGCGGTCAGCAGAGCGTGCAGGGACTCCCTTCTGTGGTGGCTTCTTTCTCCGGAGCCCGCTGCATTTCCCGAGCCACAGTGCCCACGGACGCTTCTTGCCTCGGGTGGGGGCATTCTGCGGAAAGATTGTCCAAGGCACGTGGAATCCCACAGAGACGTCATTGCATATAAATGTCCTGGAAATGAGGGCGGTGCTCCTAGCGTTGCAAGCACTTCACCACGTTCTTCCTTCAGGGACTATTGCGATTCAGACAGACAACATGTCCGTAGTCTGGTATATCAACAAGCAGGGAGGAACCAGGTCTTACCCCTTTGTCGAGAGGCCATGAGAGTCTGGGAATGGGCAATTTCCACCAAACGCTTTCTGGTAGCAAAGTCCAACATCCTTGCGGACAAGCTCAGTCGCACCATCCTTTCTCCAGTGGTCCTCAATCTTCAAGTAGCGAAGAAGATTTTTGCCATTTGGGGGCAACCCTGTTGCGATCTTTTGCTTCTCCCTCAAGCGCCAAATCGACAATTTCTTCGCTCTGCTTCCCCACCAGGGAGTTCGAGGATGCTCTGGTGCATGCTTGGCCTCCCGGTCTCCTTTATGCCTACCCTCCACTTCCTCTGATGCAGAGGCTTCTGCAGAAAGCCAACAGTTTGGGGAGCAGAATGATTCTCATTGCCCCATTCTGGCCTCGACAACCTTGGTTCCCCTTTGTATGGTCTCACAAAATCAATCCACCATGGATTCTGGATCCAATTTCGGATCTCATCTCTCACCCTCTGGGAATGCCAGTTCCCAATCTGCGGACCCTGAAGTTGACAGCTTGGCTGCTCCAATTCCAACCTTAATTAGGACTCCGGTATCTCTTCACGGTCAAGGCCATTTTGGTGGCTGCTCATAAACCTTCCACCAGACAGGTTTATCGGAGTAACTGGAAGAGGTTCCCTTTGTGGGCAGGACAGAGAACTGTGGATTCCTTTTCAGCACCTATCTCTGCGGTGCTGGATTTTCTAACAGACCTCTTTCATCAAGGGGCTAGTTCTTCCACGATTAAGGTACAATTGGCGGCTATTTCGCATTATCACATTGGTCATGACACAGCTCCCCTTATGACAGAAATTATGCAAAACTTTTCTCAAAGGAGTTTTTGTTAAGGCCTCCAGTCAAGGAGGTTGTACCGCCTTGGGACTTGTCTTTAGTCCTGCAGGCCCTTACTGCTCCTCCTTCGAGCCTGCAGCTTCTGCTGATTTAAAATACCTTTCCTGGAAGACTGCCTTTCTGGTAGCTATCACTTCAGCCAGAAGGGTGTCTGAGCTTCAGGCTCTATGTGTCAAACCGCCTTATCTTTCTTTCTTCCCTGATAGGGTGTGCCTCAGGACCAATCCATCTTTTCTTCCAAGGTCTCTTCTGAATCAATATTAACCAGTCAATCAATTTGCCTGTATTTTTCCCAAGTATTCAAACAAAGGAGAATACAAATTGCATTCCTTGGATGTTCATAGACAATTACGTTTTATATTAACAGGACAGCTGGCCACAGGAAATCAGATCAGCTGTTCGTCTCCTTTGCTAAATTTGCTCTGGGTAAAGCAGTATCTAAAGTCACTCTATCTAAATGGATTGCTAATTGCATTCTGCAGGCATATGACACTTCAGGCAGACCTGCTCCTCAGAGGGTTACGGCTCATTCTACTAGGGCAGTTTCTACATCAGCCGCCTTTAAGTCCGTTGGATGATATCTCGCGCGCTGCAGCTACTTGGGCCTCCTCATACTTTTATTTCTCATTATAAGGTGGATGTTGTTTCTAGAGGAAGAGCATCCTTTGGCTCAGCGGTGCTCCGGAACATCCTTCCATGATGGCCGCCCAAGATTCAGGTAGCTAGGGACTCTGTCCCACAGGTTGCAGACGAATGAAGTCCATCTGAGTAGGTGACTTCATTCGGCAAACTATCCCCCTCCATCCCCTGACCTTTATAGGCGAGTATTTATGCTGTTTTAGTGTACTGTGGTCAGTATTTTGAGGCAAACTCAATCTGAGGTCAGTCAGGGCTTGGCAAGGGGTTATGGGTAAGAGAGAGGAGCTAGGAGCTCGGAGCCTAAGCTTTTGCCGGCTCGGATCCGAGATCGGATCCGATACCCACAGGTTGCATCCGAATGAAGTCACCTACTCAGATGGAACGTTATGGTGAGTACATAACTTCTAATTCTCTCTTAGGTTTTTGTTGATCTTTTTTTGTTAATTAGTAATGTTTTGGATTTATTATGATTAAATTTAAGTCCTGAAATTCTTTCAAACTTGGGTAAGGTATTTATAACATTATGCAAAGAACCATCAATATCACCTAACGTTAACATATCATCAGCAAATAATTGTATCTTAGGACAATAGTCATTAATTTGAAACCCTTTTATATTTTGCTTCTGATATATATAGCAAAAGGTTCCATTGAAAGAGCAAACAATAATGGTGACAAAGGACAACCTTGAATAGTTCCCTTGAGAATTTCTAGTGGTGAGGATAGATATGATCCGATTTTTGCATAAGCTTGTGCCCCACTATAAATTTTCATTAATAAGTTGACAAAATCTGAGGAAAATTCAAAACCATTCATAATTCTTTGTAGAGAAGACCAACTAATAGAGTCAAAAGCCATTTCTATGTCTATTAATGAAAGTAATTTAATAATCTTATCTTGCACTTTTCTATGAAGAATGAACCCTGTCTGATCATTATGTATTAGATTAGGTAATATTTTCTTTATCCTATTAGCTAATATTGTCATGAAAATTTTATAATCAGTGTTTAGTAACAAAATTGGCCTATATGACTCACAAAATTTGGGATCCTTACCTTGTTTTAATATGGGGAAGATAATTGAGTATTTCCACGATGGGGGTGTTATACATTTTTGCTTAACCATAGTAAAGGCACACATCATTTTCTTTATTATATATTCAGGAAAAATATAGTTCAGGAATTATTCCATCCAGTCCTGGAGCTTTATTATCTTTTACATTTTTGATGTGCTCTTTCACTTCTGTTAGTGTTATTTGTTTATTTAATATGTTATTTTGTTCCATTGACACCTTTGAATAAAAGTATTTATTACAGTATCTGTCTCCAAAAGTGGTGTGTTGTTATTTATATCTTTATAGTAGTTTTTGAACACTTCTAATATGCCTGTTAAGTTAGATATACTCTTAACTGAACCATCACTTTTATGTTTAATCTTATTAATAAAATTTTGATTTTTTTTTGGATCTTACTGTTGTTTTATGTAGATATTTGGGATTTACAGTATAAGATTGTAATTTCAATTTTCCCAGGTTTATGGCTACCTTATGATTCAAAATTTCTAAGTATTTTTGATTTAACTTAGTAATTTCGTTATGTGCTACTTTATTTGGTTTTGCGCCCATTTTTATCTTGTCTTTTTGTAAGTCTAAAAGTTATTTGTCCCACTCTCTCCTTTTTTTAAGGTACCAAGATGTCATTCTACCATATATATAAACTTTAAAGGTGTCCCATAGTATAGTATCTGTCACTTCACCATTATCATTTGTTTCCATAAACATGTCTATTCCTTTCATTATTCATTCCCTAAAGTCATTTAACTTAGTTATGTAAGCAGGAATTCTCTGTAGAAATCTTAAATCATCTGTATGTGTAGTTAATGTAAAGTTTATAACATTATGGTCCAAAAGTGGACAAGTCATTATAGATACGTCACTTATTTTAGAGTATATATTATTTGATACAAAGATCTTATCAATGTTTGTGTACCAAACTGATATGAATAGTAAGTATAGAATAAGGAATAATGTTCTCTTAGAGCATGTATATATTTAAGGTTCATCTGATTTGTAAAGTCATTTAACTTCTTGGCTTGAAATGTTAGTTTTATTTTACCATTTTTAGAAGTATCATTGCCTGATAATAGGCAGTTAAAATCACCTGTTGCTATAATTCCCACTTTGCATTTAAAGTAATCAGGTCCAGATATATGTCAACATATTTAGTATTCAGTCCTGGTATCCAGTATGTATTATTCAAAGTATAGTACTTCCTATTGATTTCCAATATAACCATGCTTAGCATCCCATCTTTATCTGACATTGTATCTATAATTCTTGGCATAGTATAAGTATTTTTCCATAGAATAAGAGTGCCTCTTCTCTTAGTCTTAAAACTTGAATCAGCCAGAATGGTGTAGCCATTGAATGAGTATTTTTGTAGATCTTTTTTAATAGATGAGTTTCCTGTAAAAAGATGATCTGGGCTTTATGCATTTTGATATATTTAAGCAACCCAGCTCTTTTGACATTATTGTTCAAACCATTAATATTTAATGATGAACATTTACAAGCCATTGACTATAATGCGTATGTTATTATTAACTGAAAGACCTTTCTTCCGTGTTGACTTGAAATCTACTGAAAACTTACTTATCATAGATGCATAATGTGTATTAAGCACTACTTTCACAACCCCCAAACTATTTACAAACACATACATGAAACATAAAGTTTCTGGTTTAGTTAAAAACTTAATTAAACCATCCATCCACCACCTCTCCAATAACAAACAACACAAATTGTCCATCTCTATTTAGAATATAGTATAAAAACAAAAAAGAAAAGCATTATGAAAGCAACTAAAGAAATCTGAATCCATGAAATATACATTAGA
Source organism: Protopterus annectens (assembly GCF_019279795.1). Classification (NCBI taxonomy): domain Eukaryota; kingdom Metazoa; phylum Chordata; order Ceratodontiformes; family Protopteridae; genus Protopterus; species Protopterus annectens. Next base: position 19,542,016 of record NC_056737.1, on the reverse strand, counting down.
ATGAGAGTGTCCAGTATATCTAAAAACTATATGAATGTCACATATGATAATAGAACCTCTAATACGTAGATATGTCAGAAATACACATCAGATCAAAGTATGTATAAACATTAGAAGCTGAATGTTAAGAAGATTGTCATTATTTCCAAGACTTTTCAAGAAACATCAGATAATTTAACCATTTTGTCAGTCATCTAACATTTTTCATGTAAGGATCTGTTGAAAAAAAAAAAAAAATATATATATATATATATATATATATATATATATATATATATATATATAAAACACTTATTACAACATAACTATTTTATTTTGCCATTATACACTTATTACTCATATGTATTAACAATATCTATGTTGATTTCTTTCATCAGGAAGGGGGGAGAGAGAGAGAGAGGGAAAAGGGGCCTCACAACCCTCTGTTTATTTACTAAAGGTTTAGTATATAATATGAGTTTGATGTTAATATGCATAATGAGTTTTCTAATGCAGCTCCTAGTTCACTTGATGTCATTTAGTTACTAATAGTGTCATTGAAGCTGCAGAATGTATGCATCTGTAAGAAAACATAGGCATTTTCAAAGGAGTTAAACACTTTTATCAGAATTAATTATTTACCATTTAAAGTATCTAGTGAAGGATAACAGAATTTCAAGAGAAAATAATTCTAAGTATAACCATTTAACAAGTTCAAAAGGTCATATGATGTTATCACTGTTATTTCCTCAAGCTGCAGCTTCATAAACTTGTTAAAAAGTATCTAAATAGGCTCATGCACAACAGAAGTTGTCTCTAGTGAAGAAAGAAAAAGCATTGTCAGCAGGACATTGAGATTTTGAAGCTTTAGAGTTTACAGAAAGCAAAAAAAAAAAAAACCACTCAAGCTGCCTTGTCAGTGCATGTCATGAATCTCCACAATGAGAACAGTCACACAGACCACCTGTTTCCTCACAAAACATCAACATCATGAAAAAAATAACCCTTTCATATAAAAAAACAGCTATTTAGAAGCAACAACAGCTGCCTCAAATTAGAAGTCATAACATTTCAGTCATTTACCCACCAGTTAACCAGGCCAGAGAGAGAAAAAAAAGGAACCTAGTGTGTGTGTGTGTGTGTGTGTGTGTGTGTGTGTGTGTGTGTGTGTGTGTGTGTGTGTGTGTGTGTGTGTGTGTGTGTATATATATATATTTACATATATATATATATATATATATATATATATATAATATTTAGCTATCTGTAAAACACCATTAATGTACTGTATTAATGTTTAAATGTATCTAAACAAAGAGTCCAAACATCTAGTTATAAACACTAATCAAAAACACCTTGTTACCCCACCACTGACCCACTAGAAAAAATGCACTTTGCTATTGAGTCAAGTTATAGTATTACTGAAAAATTAGAAGACATACATCATTTGTAGTTATTTAAAAGGGAAAAGTATGTAAAGTATTTATAATGGGGAAAGGAAAAAAGGAACATTGGTAACAAAAAAGAATAGGAAGAAAGAAGAGAGAGAGAGAATGTTATTTAAATACGTAGTACTGTATGTAATTAGAAGAAGTAGATATAGAAAGGAAAAGAGAAAGTTAACAATAAAAATGATTCACATTACCTTACAGCATAGAGACTTTCCAGAATCAAATGCATTATGATTCATAATACAAAGCATTTAAAATTAGAAGGAATTTATGCATTTGTCCTTTAGTTTCTTAGTTTTGTTTGCTCCTTCCTTCACAGACCATCCACTTTTGTTGCCTGTCTCTTCAAACTCTGGGATGCCCATTCCATTTCTTCTATGCCCTACAGTATTTTCTTCTTTTGGATAAATCCTACAGCTTCTTGCAGGGAATTAAAGATCTTCACTCCTTCTGGCAAGGTGATTTTTATTCTTGCAGGAAAAATAATTTGAGCTTTAATATTGGCTTTTTTCAAGGACTTAATTAATGGAACACACTCCTTTCTTCTGGATATAACTGTAGAGGTGTAGCCATTGTCAAAACTAATAACTTTTTCACCCATCTTGATAAGGGAATTAGTCCAAGCTGATTTCAGCACTAAGTCCTTGTCTTGCAAGGAAAGAAATCTAACTGTTATAGACCTGGGGTTAGATGAATTCAGAGATGGGATTTGCCAGGGACCAATGAGCTCTCTCAGTTTCGAAAGAGAGGGATTCAGGCATGTTTAGTGCTGATGAAAACCACTTATTGAGGAATTGAATCATGTTAGCACCCTCTTCTTTCTCAGGGATTCCATATATTCTTATGTTATTCCTCCTTGATCTACTTTCAAGGTCTTCCAGTTTCTCAATCAGCCTGGTGTTTTGTTTCAGAAGAAATTCATTGTGATGTTCATTTTCTGTCACTCTATTATCTAGGTCAGTTACTGTTTCGTCTAAGGCAAGAATCTGTTCAGATTTTTTTTTACTATTCCATTTAGAAGTTCCGGTTGTTTACTGCATTCTTGTTTGATAATATCCATTTTGTTTTCGAATTTGTCCATTTTTAGTGACAGTTCTTGGATGCTTGTTATTATAAGATGTAGTTCTTTCTTCACTTCACTCTCCTGGTGTGGGCTCTTCGAGTTGCTCATCTTGAGATTTCCAGTAGAAAACTTCTTGACAGGGATAATTAAAAAATTCTCTTAACTATGTATTAATTTTTAGAAAATAATAAAGTCTATGTTAATATATCTTTTAATATACTTTTAGATAGATTTTTCTAAAAATTAAAGTATATTTCCTGCCAGGATATTAAAATCTAAGCAGAGCTATGGATTTCTGCTGCTATCAGACTGGCATCTTGGCCAACCCCCACTTATGTTCATATTTTCTCATGGTACTTTGTGTGATCATATGTCTTTTTTTGGTCGGATTTGCCGTTTTTAACTTTTCAGAGGAGAATTTGTACTTGATATGCAAAATCCCATTTTAAGCAAGACATTCACATTCTCTTTACTTTATTAAAAATTATTAATTATACAAAGGACACATTGAAAGCATAACACAAACATATCAGAATCAACCTGAACATGTGCTTAATCTGGTGAATGCAGTCTCGTTATGACTTTGACATTTATTTATTTATGTATGTATATATGTATATATATATATATATATATATATATATGTGTGTGTGTGTGTGTGTGTGTTTTGGGTGTTCTAATCATGGTCTTCTTAGCAATTTACAGATTTATTTGTTACAGACAATGCCAATTAATTCATATGACTTACAAAGGGAATGCCTGAGAACTGAACTTGCTAACCTTAAGTTTGTCTTGGGCTAATTCATTCATTTTGTGTTTACATTGACAAATAACCTTTTTAAGCAAGATGTGAACATTTTATCCAGCTTAGGAGATGACTTGGAGTAGATTGACCATTCATGGCAAAAACAGAGAAAAATGCTATGCCTGTAGTATAATTTGTATTAACAACGTCAACTGACATTGTACACCAAGCAGACTTCAGCATTGACAAGTAGTTGTTGGGTCTTCATGAAAAAGGAAGACTTTTAGTTATATGAGCTCTGAAGAAACACTAAAATTGTATGACTTGAGCACAGCTTTAAGTAATTTAGACTAAAGTACCATACATTACATTGTATTATTAAAGAAGGCATTTCATTTTTAAGTTGCTGTATTGCTGCAGTCATTGTAATCTACAGTTTGCATTGAATTTCTTCAATACTCCAGAAAGGTACCATCTGTGACATTTTTATTACTGAAATATAGTAAACAGCTGAGGAGATTTTAAATACCCTAACTTTAATGAGGACAGTTTAGTCCACTGTGTCTGCCCATTTCCAGCTTTGTTGCATTGCTTCATATTATAGTTTCTGTGAAGATAACTACTTCTAAGCTGAATTTATGTCTTTGAACCATGTAGTCATGAATTTCCTCACTGATTTTAACCCACAGCTTCATGCAGAAGGAAATTCTGCAACTCTGCATAGTCCACAAAAGTTTACCTTTGTTACTGCTATGCTGACATGTTCTTTATGTAATGTTTTCTTGAAAATTGCTCTAAAGTTGGAGTTGAGTTTTTTCAGGTTCTTGAAAGATTTTTTTTTTTTTCATTTTTATTGTTTTATTTCCCAAAATGTTAAGGTTTAGAATACCATGATACAGGTGTGTAGTTTGGCTGAGGGCTGTTTAATAGACAGTTGCATTACCATTGCAGTAGCCTATGCTGTTTAGGTTATGTCTTTCCAAGGATAATAATGTACCAGATTATCAAAGCTAAAGGGTGTCTTCTGTACACTACAACTACCAGGAGCTCATGCAGACCGCCAATTAAAAAGCAGTTAGAGCTCCAAAAACATCAGAGCATTCTTGTCAGCCAAGTGAGTTTCTTCTGCAGGCTTTGTGAAGTTAATGCTTGGCTAGCAATCCTTCAAGGCTAGGCAGATATTTGCCCTCCTGGGGAATTTTTTCCTCTACATTCTATATTTAAAAGATACTTTTTTCTGTGAAATTAATATTTGTGCTAAATAAACTTGATTTCAAAACTCTGGAATACACTCCCCTCACACATTATCATCTTAGGCTCCTTTAGGACCTTCAGACTCACTTTAAAAAAATCTTCTCAATACCCATATCTGTCTCTGCTCTCCCCCCTAAAACGAATATACTCTACTCTGATGTTTTAGCTCTTATCTCATGCTATCTAATTACTTTTTCATATGTCTCTCCTCTGCTTCACTATGCCCCGTCCCCATTCCTCAAACTCAATACTTGCACCCCCCCAATATCTTCTCTGCCTAACTAGTCTTCTACCTAGCAATCTATCTCTGCTCCCAATGCCCCATACATTAAAATGATATTCTCTTCTTGCTCTTAACCCAGACCCTCCATCATCTCCCTCTGTACACTATTACCCCCCACTACCTTCCTATCAGCTCTTCTCTCTGCTATTACACTTCCTCAGTTTCAGTAATTCTTATCTGAAACCAACTCTGTAAAACTCCAAAACTAACTGTAAAGTTACTAGTCTATACAAAATAAGCCTATTATGTGTATTTCTGAATGCAGCAATGTACTACTATTACTGAATGAATCAATCAACCATATCAAACAAGTAGATTTCTGTGTTAGAATATATCTGTTTAGCTAAAAGACATTTATCTGTATCAGAATAGAAATCAAGTTGTATAAATACCTGTCAATTGTTAAAAGTTGTATGTACTTTATGTGGAGCTTTTCTCCCTGGGCCTTCCTCTGAAAATGGATTTTTGATCCACTCGGACTTCCCTGGTCAATAAATGTCAATAAATAAAACATTTTGTTTGGACTTGTCATTCTGTACTGGGAATGCTTGTGTAATCTGTTTGATTTTTTCCTAATATTCTTGTATCTGCAAAAATATCCCAAACAACAAACTAAAACAAAGTGAGAAGGTCACTGAAAAACCAATCAGTAAAAACAAAATGAAAACTCCAGCAAAGCTAGAATTTCCATTGAGTGACCTCTCAAACCTCTTGTACCAGAGACACATGGGATATATGCACATGATCCTTATGAACATCAGGTGTTTCAGCTAATTGGCAATTCTGAATGCCCATAACTTGTTTTGTCGTTTTAATGGACAATTTCAGGCCAATAAAGCCAAAACCCCACTAGCTGTGGATATGCATATTTCGGCCTTGTTATGACCTCATCTGCACAGCACAAGCAGAGTGTTTGACAAAGCATTAGAAACACAGGACTGTTATACCCAACTGATGTCCATTATCATTAGGGTCATTGCAAAAATATCCCATGCAACAAACTAAAACAGTAAGTGAGAAGGTCACTGAAAAAACAGTCAGTAAAAAAAAAAAAGGACTGACTTCCCAAACCTGTTGTATCAGAGGCACGGGATATATACAAATGATCCTTATGAACATCAGGTGTTTCAGCTAATAGGCGATTCTGAATGCACATGACTTGTTTCATCATTTTAATGGACAATTTCAGACCAATAAAGCCAAACCCCACTAGCTGTGGATATGCATAGACATCAGTTGGTTATAACAGCTCTGTATTTCTAATGCTTAGTCAAACACTGCTTGTGCTCTGCTGATGAGGTCATAATAAGGCCAAAATATGCATATCCACAGCTAGTGGAGTTTGGTTTTATTGGCCTGAAATTGTCCATTAAAACAACAAAACAAGTCATGGGCATTCAGAATCGCCAATTAGCTGAAACACCTGAAGTTCATAAGGGTCATTTGCATATATCCGATGTGCCTGTGATACAAGAGGTTTGGGAGGTCACTCAGTGGAAGTTCTAGCTTTGCTGGAGTTTTCATTTTGTTTCTACTGATTGGTTTTTCAGTGACCTTCTCACTTACTTTTTTAATTTGTTGTTTGGGATGTTTTTGCAGTGACCCTAATGATGATGGACATCAGTTGGGTATAACAGCTCTGTATTTCTAATGCTTAGTGAAACACTCTGCTTGTGCTGTGCTGATGAGGTCATAAGGCCGAAATATGCATATCCACAGCTAGTGGGGTTTGGCTTTATTGGCCTGAAATTATTCATTAAAATGACAAAACAAGTCATAGGCATTCAGAATCGCCAGTTGGCTGAAACACCTGATGTTCATAAGGGTCATTTGCATATATCCCATGTGCCTCTGATACAAGAGGTTTGGGAGATCATTCAGTGGAAGTTCTAGCTTTGCTGGACTTTTCATTTTGTTTTTACTAATATTATTGTATGGAATTTGTGATGAGGCAGGACTTCATATTTTGGGGACTGTCAGGGTGTTTTTTCTTCTCTCTCTCTCCTTTTTTTTACCTCAAAAGCATCTTTTTGTGTAGCACTGTGTTTTGCCAACTCTTACACACACTGCTAATAGTCTTTGACATTTCTTTTGCCTCTGGACCTATTGAGTAGTTACCAATCTCTTTCAGTCTTCCTTCCCCTGTCCTCAAGAAGAAGAAAGTTGTCAGGAATTCTTCATGTGTCAGGCCTGCTCTGGTTTTGCCTTAGCCACCAATGGTGACTCTGCTGTGGCTAGACTTGGTTCCTTGGAACACTCATCACTTTTTCCTGGTCCCTGTGGTGCAGCACTTACTACTGCCAAACACCAGGGGAACAAGGGAAACCAGTCTTATTGGTTTCAGAGGAAGGGGCAGATGAAGGTCTTCCACATAGTTGGGAGAGTTTGCATGCTTTGGATTGGTCCTTTTCCAGGGAGTTTCTTAGGAAAAGAAAAAAAAAACTTGGCTTCTTCTGTTTCTATTTCAGTGAACAATGAGTATTTGCTGGGATTTTCTATGGAATTAGTGTCTGCTTTTTCAATACTTCCTTATCATAGCGGCCCTGACAAAATTCAAAATGGCCATGGTGAAATCACTAGAGCGAGTGTATTACATACTGCAGGATTTCTTTGCTTTACATTTCATTAAGCCATGGCATTTCTGGACATCACTAACCTTGAAACTCACATGTCTTAATGTACAACAGAAAGAAAGGTAAGGCTGCTATAATAAGGAAATAAGCCTGGAAATGTCATGACTTAATGAAATGTAAACCAAAGAAATCCTGTGGTAATACACTCCAAGCAAACAAGTGCAAATGCAGATCAACAAACATGATAATGTAATGGTTTAATTAATTATAAAGCAAATAAATCCTGCAGTCTGGAATACACTCATTTTGGGCAATTTCAAATGCAGACCATCTTACATACAGCAGGAGTTCTTTAAAGTATATGTCATTGAATCATGTGATTTCACATTGTAAGTATTGTCAGTCAGTAAAGCAAATTGTGATTGTCAATTGTTAATGTAGCATGAACATGAACTGGCTTAATAAAATCCGGTACTTTGTTATTTGCAGTGTTCACTGTTTACGTTACTGTATCGCACTATATCGCCAAGGCCGCTATAATAAGGAAGTACCACTTTTTCTTTATCTACTTTCGGTTCAGAACAGAAAAAAAGACTTCCTTTTCTTTTTTACTCTGATTTTCAGAAGAAGAGCAGGGATTGGAGGAAGAATATTGTGCTCCAGGTTTTAACTGGAAGATTCTTTTTCTGAAGAAAGTGTTACTTAAGATTCCCCAAGATGTTTCTTTTTTTCTGAAACTTTATTTAAAATGAAAGAAGTTTTTCAGTGAGATCGGGTTGGAATTCCTATTGCTTAGCAAATGTATTATGATTTGTTACAGTTGGGTATTCCTCAGTCTGTAGCTGTTCCCCCTGTTTTATCTGCTTTAGAGAATGTTTTCCTTACAGCTTGTAGTTTACCTGATAGTCATCCTCCTTCCCTGGAAGTCTGATATATTATACAGATTACCTCAGAGTCAAAAATAGGTATTTCCTAACCCTAAAGCAGACCCTGCGGGGACTTCCCTATCCAAATCTGTCTTTTCCAGACAAATTAAATGCTAATCTCATTCCCTGTGACAAGAATGGGAAACCTTTAGACAAATTGTGAAGAAAAGTTTATTCTTCTGCCACTTTAACATTCACAATTTTAAACTACCAGGCTCACATGTTAAAACTCTTAACTTTTGTCATTTCACAACATGAAAAAGTTAACAGTTAACCTTGCCTCTTTCAATGTCTCTTATTGTATCCTTTGTTTTACATAATAAATATGTCTTAAAATGGTGGTATGATACTGTCTCCATTGCTGCTGGCTGTGGGTCTATCATGAGATTTGCTTGTTGTGTTCACAAACTCTTCCTGAAGGTGTTAAAACTGAAATTTTAAGTTTTCCCCTGGACAAGGGAAAGTTGTGTTTGTCCCTTCTGCAGCTGAAGTGCATAAGAGGTTTGATGAGCAGGTAAAGTCAATTCAAGGGGTGACCCAAATCTACTTTGCTTTTTTAAGGCACATACAAATTTTCATTTCATTCCAGCTCCTTTTTTCAAAAAGCAATTCAAGCAGCAAGGTGCCACAAACAGGATTTAAAAAAAAAAAAAAATAGCAAGGATGCTCCAGTAAGAACACGTCACAATCAAGGACAGTCCAAAAAGTCAGAATGACTCCGCGCACCTTGGCAATATCTCCCTCTATCTTGAGTCTGTACCTTTCTTTGTGGCACCAGGTAGTTTCAGACAAATAGGCAGTGAGAGCCCCTCCCTTTTTTCCAGAAGATTCCTCATTGCCTGCTATACCAAATATTCCTCTTTTTCCGGTTCTGGAACAGATGTTATCTTAGAGGTATAGAACCAGTGCTACCTGCCAGATTGTCAAAGGGTTTTATTCAAGGATTTATTCTGGTTCCAAAGAATGGGGATTTGGATGCCTGTGCTAGACCTTTTCTTTTTCAGTCTTTTTATTAAGGTCCCAAAGTTCAAAATGTTATCCATTCAGATCTTGTCACGTCTTGTCCTTTTAGGTTCATAGGTAGGTACTAGGCTATTGGCCCTAGGGCCTATACAAGCCTAGCCAAAAAGGTGCCCTGGCTTTCGCATCCCAAAAAAATAATTTTACTGTGCCCCTGTCGAGCAGAGCCACAGAGGTGATCCCCGGGGTGAATGTCCTAATTCCCATCCAGCCATCAAGATTTTTCTTGAAGAGTGCTAATGAGGAGCTTTGTTTGATATAGATAGGTAGTTTGTTCCAGAGTATGGGAAGTCTCTACGACAGGAATCTATCGCTCCAGCATGTTCTGTTTGTTGTGGTGACGAGGTTTAGGTCCCTAGAGCGTGTAGCTCAGAGAGATTGGGATTTCTTTAAGTGGAGCATGTCCAACAGCTCTGGGTTTGACATAGCTTTGTATGTTAGGCAGAGATCGCCTCTGAGTAGGCGATATGCGATGGAGTAAAGCTGGAGTTTTTTGAGACGGTCTGCCTAGGGCATCTGTTTGAGGCTAGTAATCCTCTTTGTGAGGTATTTCTGCGGCCTTTCCAGTTGTTGTAGATGTCTTGTGAGGTACATACCGAAAGGGGCGTTGTACTCTATAATGGGTCTAATGAGTGATGAGTATAGGGAAATAATGACCTCTTTTTTCCTGGATGAGAAACCTTTTATGATGAGGTGTACCACGTAGAAGGATTTCCTGACTACTGTAGCAATGTGATTATGAAAGGAGAGACTACTGTCCACCTGTGTCCCAAGGTCTCTTATCACACTTTCGGTGTTAAGTAGACTACCACCTATGTGGTAGCTTATGGGTACAGAGTTTTTACCAAAGGGGATGACAGTGCACTTTTTGGCATTGAGCTTGAGGCCATGGCTTTGACACCAGGCATCTGTCTCAGTGAGGCCCTTTTGTAGGATGTCCACATCGTTAGGAGTTTCAGTTATGGCTCCTAGGTTGCAGTCATCTGCGAACTTCATTAGCCAAAGACCTTCTGTGTTAGCCTGTACTTCAGAAAAGTAGATACCAAATAGAAGAGGACCCAGGACTGAACCCTATGGTACTCCAATTGTCACTGATCTGAAGTCGGATTTGGAGTCTGCTACTTTCACAGTGTGGATTCTGTCAGTGAGCCAGTTGGCAACCCATCTTGTGACTTGGAGATTTGTACCTAGTTTAGTGAGTTTATCTATAATTCCAGAGTAGGGAATGGTGTCAAAAGCCTTGGTGAGATCTAGATAGGCTGTGTGAACCACCTTACCCTCATCTATGGCTTTGATGACTGCTTCAAAGAAGTCAATCAGGTTTAGGAGACATGATCTGCCTTTTACAAACCCGAACTGGGTGGGGTCCAGAGTTTGGAGATTACCAGTGTCTTTGTTTATAAGTTCCATGATGATACTTTCCATGGCCTTGAAAAAGCCCATCTCTAGACATTTCAGATGTTACTTAATATTTTCTTTGTCTGGCTTACATTATCAGTTCTCTGTCTTACACTTTGGACTACCTACTTTTACAATGGTATTTACAAAGTGTCTGACTCCAGTAATTGCTTATGACAGATTTCAAGGCTTTCACAGTTTTCCATATTTGGATGATTGTCTTATGTTTGCTTTTTCCATTTGCTGAGAGATCTCCTTCCTTACCACTGTGGGATCTGTTGCCAAGGCTAGCCCAAGATCTGACCAGTATACCAAATACTTGGCTTCCTCCCCTCCCAACATCAGGCATATGTCCCTGTGCAGGTATGTAGGTGACATATGCACACTCAATACTCAGAACTTCTTTGCCACCAGTCTGAAGACACTGTACAGTGTCTGTCTGCATGCCTTTTGCTGAGCTGGTTCCTACTGAGCTATTTATAGATAAGGACCAATTGGGGTCCCTTCTTTTCTTTTTGTTTTCTGGGTGTTCATGTCATGTAAGAAGGCAAAATGTCAGTTTGGGAGGCAGATTCCTCATAAAGATAGATATGAGAAGTGCCTGTTCTACTCATGTGCTATGTGTGACTATACCCAGTGTACCATTTGTCATGCCACTGTAGCATTGCGGGTTAATGCAGTGTGCTATGCTTTTGTTCCAAAAACTCTTGCATCCATCTATCTTTCTTGTCCATCTACCTGGAGAACCAACTTCTTAAGCTTTTGATCTAGGGTTACATGGCCGAATTCACCCTCCCAGTGGTACAGCCATCACTAAAAAAGAAAAGTCTTGGTCTGATTCTGCTGTTCTACAGCCTCCACTAGACGCCTCTTTCAAGGTGGATGAAGACCCTGAAAAACATGCAGTGCTGAAGCTGGTTTCCTGTGCGACCCTGTTGGAGGCCAGCATGGAACACATTTCTTGCACATCCTCTGAGATTGTGCAAAAGCCCATCTTGGACATTGAGGGGGAACCACAGCTGATCATTTCCAGAGGGCCTAAGAGGATTCCCCAAATTCTAGTTAGAGAAGAGGTTTCTGGTACCCTTACAGAGATTAGGCATGGCTCTGAGCCTCCTAGGTTGGTCAAAGCAGATGTCCCATTCAAAAAGAAGCAGAAAACTAAACATATACCTCTCATTGCTAATTATCCTCCTAAAGCGTGGTAGGATTTTATCCAGGGATTATTTATTGCCTTAAACCCCTCTCAGGGTTTGTCTGTTTCTGCTTCTCCTTAGTCTTTTCACCCCAGCTAGAAGAACAAGATAATCGGATTCCTTGGATGAGGAATTGGATTCAGGAGATGAGTCCTTGTCTTATTCTTTGCAAATCACTCCACCTCTAAACTATGAGTCAGAAGAGGAGGATTCTTTGAGCCTTGATTCTTACTTTGAGGAGTGGTCCTTTGGTGGCACTTGGTTCCAATAATGGAATTTTTTAAATGGGATTGCTCCCAGGTCTCAGACATCTAAAAGAAGTATTATGAGCTGTTACAAATGGAATCTCCTAAACCTTTTGCTTTACTCCACTGTTCTGACTGCCCTGCCGGATAAGTTTACAGCTACTACTTCAGCTGCTGTTTCCCAGCCTCTGGCCCCCAAGAAGCTAGATCGCTTTTATAAAGTGCCTGAGGCCTTTAAGTACCTTTACAAGTGTGTCCTCCTTCAGACCCTCCTCTGGTCTGTGTTTCTGATGACAAAGCATCCAGGATTTTATCCTCTTCCAAACTTCTCCTGTCTGACAGGGACAGTCAGGCTATGGAGAGCTTGTAAAAGAAGTTTATAATTCTCCTACTCTGCTCTTTAGGGCTATAAATTATCAGGCGCATATGGCCATGTATATTTTGTCTCAACTTGGTGGGGGGGACTTCTTGTCAGACCTTCCTGACTCTGAAAGCAAGACTACTCCCCTTTCATTATTGAGTTCCACTTCGCATGTAGCTCATCATTCTACCAAATATAGTTATGATAGCACTGATGCACCCTTTAGTGCTGCTATTTCAGGTTCAGTTATGAGGAGATACTCTTGGCTTTGCCTACGGTCTGTACATGATGATATTAATGCCAAGCTCCTTGATGCTCCTTTGTGCTGACCTGTTTAAAGTATGCAGGACCTTAAACAAATTTTTGTTTCTGCTATCCCCAAATGTCAGAGAAACTACTCCTCTGAATCTGCTTTTGTTTGTAGGCAACATAGACAGCTTACTAAAGGGAAAATGGTTTCTAAGCGCAAGTTTTCTGATAAACCAACCCAGACTTCTAAGAATCAGAAGCCCCCTTTTCAGAACAAATCTGCTTCCATCTGACATATTTTTTCACACTCTTCGCGATCAGGTTCCCCCAGCTCTGCTTTTCTGCCAACAGATTACTTCAGACTCTTGGGAACTTTCCATCATCTGTCATGGTTATTTTATGGTATGGAAATCCCTTCCCCCTTCTCAGGTCTTCCAGACCAACTTCCTCACTTTTCTGTAGACCTGCAAGATCGATTAGATCAGGGAATTATCTAACCTGTTCCAGAATCCCAATGAGGAGCAAGATTTTATTTTAGGATGTTTCTGGTTCCCAGAAAAAGAGGGGTCAGGGAGACCTGTACTAGACCAATGCTTCCTCAACACCTATCTAAACATTCCTTCTTTAAGGATGCTTTCTCTGCAGGCTTTGTTTCTCGTTTTTATTCCCCAGGCATGTCTGTTCTCTCCACCACTGCAGTGATGCGTATGTTTTATAAACTGTAGCAACTGCTTTCTACATTGTACAAGCATTTTATTACAGTTTAAAAAAGAAAATAAAAGATTTTTAACTAAAACCTGAGAACTGTAGAGCTCCATGCAGGCTATAAAGTATAGCAAGCACTTTGCTATAGTTTAAAATTGAAAAAAAAATGTTTTATCTAAAACTTGAGTGCCTTAGCCTTGCTACAGTTTAAAAGAAAAAAAAAAAAAAAGATTTTTTTTTTTGCTGTTCATTTGAAGAGCTTGGAGGATAGGGGCCCATACAGCTCGGGTACTGCCTTTTTTATTTTGAAGAGCTGAGGGGGTGGGGAGCTAGTATGTTGTGTCCCTGGATCCCAGCAGAGCTCCGTGGCACTATCCAGGAGTCCCATTCCCAGTGATAGGGAGAACAGGATTCTTGACCACTTTTGGGGAAAAACAATTACCACTATTATCCTGACCTTTTGACCCCTCAACTGCCAGAATCATATGCTGAGGTTCTAGGTGCCAGGTGCCATTACTGTCTCAGATGAAGTATGAGGCAGAAGGGATCGGGACGAGGACCTGAAAGGGGAGATGCTTGAGCAGGTTTCCAAGCACTTAATGAAACCCATCTGTAATGTATCATGCAGGGCAGCAGCTGCTGAGATTGTTAGTAGGAGACATGCCTTCTGAGGTCTCAAACTCTGACAGACCACATGAAGACAAAACTCCTGATTGCACAACTTGACAGGGACCCTCAGGTGAAAAAGTGTTCCAAAGACTGGAGGAGAAAGGAGAAAACATTCAGCCTGTGAAGCAGTTATTTTTTCCCAGTACCTTGATTCCTTTGCCAGTTTTTTCCATTAAATTCCAACCCCCCCTCTTACTTATTTTCTGTACTCCTCCTTGCAGTCATCCCTATTGGAAGCAAGAAAAAATGTTGTAGAGTTTGAAGAAGAATCACTGGAAGTTGATTCAGACCAGAATGAGGTAGCAGAATCATGGGTTTTAACTTCCTGGTCAGGTAACAAGGATAACTTTACTGCATTCATTTCTGGATGTGAGCTGGATGGCAAACAGTTAACAGTTAGTTCTGGATGTGGTTTGTATGGAAAAATGTCACGAGCTGTCACTGCTGGATGCAGAGATACCCCTGGTTTGTTGTCTGGTTTGGCTGCTGATAGGTTCTGCTGGTTCACGTGGTTTGATATCAGTGGTATCTCGGATGGGCTTTCTGATATGCTACATATGGATCCAGGTGGGGAGGCCCTTGTGAGCAAAACTAAGTATGGTCCTTTCCATGTGCGGCTAAGTGAGTTTCTTTGGGAATGCACTTTGATGTATACAAAGTCTTGGGGATGCAGGTCATGGTGACCCTGATCTGTTGGTTGTATGGCTGCATGCAGAATGGCACTATGGTATTTCTGCAAAAGAGAACACAGGGATTTAAAATCCACGGTGGTGCAGCGGTTAGTGTTGCCGCCTCACAGCAAGAGGTTCTCTGGTTCGATTCTCGGCTGGGGTGCCTTCTGTGCGGAGTCTGCATGTCCTCCCTGTGGTCGCGTGGGTTTCCCCTGGGTGCTCCAGTTTCTTCCCACATCCCAAAGACATGCAGTAGGTGGATTGGACACACTAAATTGGCCCTAGGTGCGAGTGTGTGCATGTGTGTGCCTTTGGGTGCCGGGCTGGCAACTTGACACTGTAAAACTCCACTGCCAATCATGAGTGGATGGTGACCCGCTGTGGCGACCCCTAACTGGGAAAAGCCGAAAGAAGAAGAACAACAACACAGGGATTTAAAATACGAAAGCATGGTCTCATCAATATCTTGCGATTCTAAATTCTTGGAGGAGGGATAGCGGGTATTGTCATGAGTCTGCTGATGAGGATTTCATAAGGGGATAATTTACTAGGGGCACTAACTGCACTTCTGATACTAAATAAAACTAAAGGCTATGTTTCTGGCTATATAAAACTAGTTTAGCTAGTCTAAGCTTGATTGCTTGATTAACTGTCTCTACTATCCCAGAAGCTTGAAGTCTATAGGGACAATGAAACTCTAATTTAACATCTAATACTTAATTAAGCTGCTGTATTACTTGACTAGCAAAATGGGATCCCTGGTCAGACTGGATGCTACAGAGAACACCTAATATAAGAACAAGCTCGGATAAGAGCTTCTTTGGTTCTGTGTGTTAGTTGTTCTTAACACACTGGTATGGTTCTTACCCTTCTAGAAAAAATGTTGATTATTACCAGTACGTATTGAAATTTCTGCACTTATGGAATGTATGAAATTCCACTGAAGGGAACAAAAGTGTCACCAAGCCTTTTTCAGTGATTGAACAAGTGCATGTACTGATTTAGACACACACATTATGTTCAAAACAAATTACACAAGTGTTCACATAATGTTGAATGACTTCTAAGAGATAAGGGGCATGCCATTCTGTGCACATTTGTGTTGTTAATGTATTTTTGCCCAAATGCAAAGGTAAGTGGTAGAGTTTTATGGATTGATTTAGAAAATTTATTAGAGTTGCTAGTTGACTGTCCAAATGGTGTCACAAAAGGTCCAGAGAGCAACTGCAATCATCGCTTATCCACCTACTTTTCAGAGTCCTCTGTCTGGTTTTGAAAGGACAATAACTACTATAAAGAAATTTTTTTTTTTTTTAATCTCATGCAAAAATATAGCCTCAGCAAGACAAGACAATGCAGCCTGTCCTCCCTCCATATTTGCAAAAACGTTAACTTAGGTAACATAAGATTCATCTGTTTTATGTGGAGCACATTTCACTACAGCGATTTCCCTTGTTAGTAATAAGCCATGTAACAGTTCATTAAGAAAAACAGCATTTTAATAATGGTCCCAGCTTATGTTAAATAACCACTCTTTTTCCAAAATATACAAAAATCGTGAACTACACCATAGGCATAATGAGAATCCATAAAAATAGTTACTGACTGATCATTGCCAGTTTTACAGGCTTCATTTATAGCTACAAGCTCAGCTACTTGAGCAAACACATCTTTTAAATGTCTAGTTGATAAAATTTTGTCTTGTGTGCAATTGGAAAAAACTGACATAGTTTACAATCATCTCTTCAAACACAGGAACCATCTACAAAAAGAGTTAGATCTGGATTCTGCAAAGGAAAGTCTTTCAGATCTAATCTTGGAGGAAGCACAGTGTTGGCAACTACATAATAGTGGGGTTCTTCTTCATCAGCTGTAGGGATTAAAGAAGCAGGGTTAAGTGGCGGATATCAAACAATCTGCAAAGAAGAGTTATAAAAACAACTCCTATTTAGACATTCATGCTGCAGATGAATATTGGATTTTAGTCTTCAGTAACAAAGCTTCTACAGATTCTGTAAGTGCTACATAAGTCTCGTGCCCAAGAGTTAGTGCAACCGCCATGTCTGCTGTGTGCACTGTTGCAGCCACTGTCTTAAGGCAGGAAGGGAGGGCTGCATCTGCAAGATTAAGATGTATACTGAAAGAAACAACAGGTCTAAATAACATCAATCTGAAGTTGTTAATCTTCTTCCTATTCATCACTGATGGGTTCGGTTCCGAGCCCTCGGAACCAAGTTGGCCTAATACCAAGCTTGCATACACCAAAAGCTCTCGAGCTAAGCTACTACCCACAATGCCCTTCTCCCAATTACCTCAGATCTCGTTTGCTGTGCAGCCATATAGCAGCGTTTCACTGAGCACTCCATTTAAGTGTTGTATTTTTTCAAAATTTTCAGTATTTTATAAGTTTTCCCTCTTAAAAACTCTTTTATACCTATTTATCTTAGCCAGCTCTACCCACGGGTATCTTCTGTTTACCATTGTTGGTAATGCCCTTCTTTACTGTTGTGGTATTCTCAATACCTTTGTTGGTATTTTTCTTCTTCTTTTCCTTCTTTATCCCCTTTTGGATTGTTGAATTGTTTCTTTTTAGTATGGCTGAAAAGAAAGGGACTTTGGGGTTTAAGCATTGCACTTCCTGCAATGGTAAACTCCCCAATAGCGACCTGCATGAGGAATGTGTATATTGTCTGGGGGTTCCACACTTATCTGTGAAACCTTTCAGTCAGTGGACACTGGATGAAAGAAGAAATAAACTTATTTTAAAAGGCCTACTTCCTTCCCTTTTTTCTGAAGCTCTTTCTGCATCGGAGGTCTCAACCCCTCCATCTAAGGACAATAAACATCCTCATTCTGACCCTTCTTCACTGGCTGGTGATAAGGGCAAGCCTCATAAGCACAAGGCCCAAAGGTCTTCCATGGAGCACAAGATCGCCTCCTCGGTTCTGCCCACCTCGGTTCCGAGTTCTGCTCCAGTGGTCTCTACAGACATTGTGATGACTTCCACATTGGCACCACCCTCTGCACCGACTGATTTCGGCTCCAGCCTTATTGCCTGCCATTACCTCAGCACCGACGACTCCCATCACCGTTCCGAGACCGGTACTGAAGACTTCTTCAGAACTGATAATGACTTCCACTCCAGCTAATCCTTCAGCTCCGAGCCCTTTCTCAGCACCGATGGTCCCCCGTTTGCCTGTTTCAAAACTGGAATCCTCGGTGCCGACTTTTACTGCTCCACGGACCCAGTACTTCCCGTCTTTGGATCCGTTTTCAGGACAAGCCTTTAGCCCCTTTTTGGACTGACCTGACTCCCCCTCAGGAGTGTCTGTAAGGTCCACCAGGAGTCTGTTTGAATTGGATGTGGTGTGCCTATTCGATCAGCTGCTGACAGCTAGACAGATTGCAAATTTTCCTAAAAGCCAACCCACTCTGGGTTTTGGGTCCATTGCCCCTGCGACTCCTACGTATTCTCCTCCCTTGGATCCTTCGGTTCCGAGGCCAATAGCTCCGACGTCTGCGGGAGGACTCCTTGGCACCGACAGTGACCTTCTTTGAGGCCCCTTTGGGTTTCGGTTCCTTTGGAACCACCCCTTCCTCAATCTCACGCTTGCGGGGGGGTGGAACCCCCGTCTCCAGGTACGGTTCCAGTTGTTTCATTAGTTCCGTCTTTGGACCCGGGGGCGACTTCTGTCCTGGTTTTGCTTGAGGCTCCATCCCCCTGGAGTGGGCCACGCGGAGCAGAGTGTGACCGCAGTTCCGAGATTGTCTTTCTCTGTTCCGGGCTCCCATTCCTCTTAGGGCAGGCCTGCCTTCCGGGTGATGCAGAGGGTGCTTGCTTTGGGAAGCACTCCTCCTACATTGGACATTCCCCTGCTCCTTCTGAGCTACAGCTATCACAGGCCACCTCCCCAGGACACTGAAAGCGCAAGCCTCAAGAAACCCCTGTACAGGGTAATCCCCTTTCTGAGTCTTCTTCAGATGCTCCCACTGAAGAACCACCTCGGAAACGGACATGTAAGAGGAAACACATGGTCTCCCCAGAGGAGTCCCTCACTGAGGGTACGGACTACGATGATGGGGAAGGGTCCCCACGGTCACCCCCTGACGATGTCTCCTTTGGAGACATCCTGGAAATTTTGAGGCAGAGGGGTGACTGAAAGCCCTCCAGTCCTTCCTCGGAGGAATCCGTATTCCTGCAGGCCTTCTGCTTTCGGCCCTCTAATTTAGTCAAGCTCATCATGCAGCGGGCATGGAAGAGCCCTGATACCGTTGAGACCATTCCCCAGAGACCAGACAAGATACTCTCCCCTCCAGAGGAACAGCCCCATTGGTCTAGAGGCTTATCAGTAAATGCTATGGTGGTGGTGGCGGCTTCCACAAAAAAGGACCTTGCAGAGAAAAGTCCTGCTGTCCATCCACCCAACAGAGAGTCCCTAGTGGTGGACAGATTAGGGAAGTGAGTTTTTGCTTCAGCGACCTTTGCTGTCAGATCTCTGAATTACTTGGCACATTTCACGAGGCTCAAAAGAGATCTCATCTCTGAACTCTCTGGAACCCTTGCAGGTCACATTTCGGATGGAGCACGTGATAAAGTTGCTTCCCAGCATGCTACCCTATAGTCTATCTCCGACTCGTCCATAAGGTTGCTGTCCCACACAACCAAAGGGGTGGCTAGAGCTGTGGGTGCAGGTTTAGTTATGAGAAGCCACGCCTGGATGCGCATTTGTGACCTCGCGGACTCCAAGTCTTCCTTCTTGAACGCCCCTATCGAACCGTCCGCTCTGTTCGGTTCTAAAGTGAAGGACACATTAGCCAGGTGTGAGCAGGATGGAAAAACCTTGTCTGCCATTGGCCTATGTTTTTCCAAACCCCAGCGCTCTTTCTCCAGGAACCAGAGGAGTGAAAAGATATGGCACAAAAAATCTCAAGGTCCTTTCCGTAGTGCACGTGGTGAAGATTACCTCAGAGGCAGAGGAGTTTCCAATAATGGAAGATGCCCCTTTCGCGGCAGAAGGGGTCCCTAAAATCAGGACTCCAGGGATTCTTTCTCCAGACGACCTTATCAACGCTCCTGATGCACTGCCCGATTGCTTTCCTCTGGAAGCAGTCGGGGCTCGTTTTTCCTCTGCACTAAGCTGCCTGGCACTATATTACAAATCATAAGTGGGTGCAGAGAATAATTTCCAGAGGTTATTACATCCCTCTAATCTCTTATCCGAGACCTCCAAAATGCCTTCCCAGTGTTCCACCCAGTCAAAGGGAAGAGGCAGCTTCAGAAATAAGAAAGCTGTCTCTAAAATGAGTAATCCAACAAGTCCCCCCAGACCAGTGCGGATCCGGTTTTTACTCGAAATTCTTTTGGGTGCCAAAAAAGTCCGGGGACTGGAGACCCATTTTGGATCTCAGCCAACTAAACAAATCAGTAGTTCAGACCAAATTCCGCATGGTCACAATATATTCCATTTTTCCATTTCTTTGGGAGGGTGTGTGGATGTGCTCGATAGATCTCCGGGATGCGTATTACCACATCAAAATGGACAAGCGCTCCAGGAGTCTCCTTCACTTCCGGTTGGGAGCCAATCATTACCAATTCAGAGCCCTGCTATTCAGTCTCTAGACGACCCCCAGAGTGTTCACGAAATGCCTAGCAGTGGTGACAGCTCATCTGAGACTTCATACCTAGATGATTGCTTGCTCTCTGCCCCCCACCAAGCACCTACTGGTCAGGGCCCTCCCCTATACTCTAGCACTGGTGGAGTTCCTAGGCATCACAATACACTGGGGAAAAAATCCAACCTTCATCCCACCCAGCAATTGGAATTTATTGGAGCAGTATTCAATACTCAAACAAGCCAAGTTTCTCTTTCTCCTCACAGACTTCAGAGATTAAGGTTACAAGTACAAGTGATACTCTGTCGAAGGAAAGTGTCTGCAAGGGAAGCTCCACAGGCTCTGGGGTCTATGGCAGCAGCCATCCCAATTGTACCCCTAGCAAGATTGCATACAAGACTACTACAATGGCTCCTTTTGTCCCAGTGGATATCCAGTCTCCATCCTTTGAGCTCACAGATCCTCATCACCGATTCCTGCAAGCAAGGTCTCCTCTGGTGGATGAGAACAGACGAAAATATTTGGTGCCACACCTTCCAGACTCCCCAACCCAATGCCACAGTGACCACGGATGCTTCGCTGATAGGGTGGGGGGCCACTTCTAGGGAAAGACAGTCCAAGGTGCGTGGTCCAGCTTAGAGGTCAACTTGCATATCAATTCCCTGGAGTTAAGAGCAGTGCTGTTAGCATTGCAGGCACTTCATACACTCCTTCCATCAGGAATGATTGCAATCCAGTTGGACAATATGTCCATCGTCTGGTACATAAACAAACAGGGAAGGACCAAATCCTAGCCCCTATGTTGCGAGGCCATGAGGATTTGGCATTGGGTGATAGCTTCCAACCGCTTTTTAACTGCAATGCATGTCCCGGGGAGCTCCAGCGTGGTTGTGGACAGGCTGCGCAGATGCATCTTCCATCCACACGAGTGGTCTCTCAACCCGAACGTGACGGCAGAAATCTTCAGCTGTTGGGGCCAGCCTTGCGGCGATCTTTTTGTTTCCCCTTCAAACAAAAAATGGAGCAGCTACTTTGGCCTCTTTCCCCCAGACAGGGAGTCACCGAGAGACGTTCTGACTCACGATTGGCCTGCGGGTCTCCTGTATGCTTATCCTCCGATACCATTGATATCCCTGTTTCTAGGAAAGCAATCCGGTTGAGATGCAAAGTAATCCTCATTGCCCCCTTCTGGCCTCGACAAGTGTGGTTTCCCTTCCTCCGGCCTCACCTGTTACAACCTCCTTGGATCCTGGACAATCATCACAACCTAATATCTCACCCACAAGGGCTGACTCCCCCAAATCTATCCACTCTCAAGTTGACAGCTTGGTTTCTCCACTTCCATTAGTCACCAGGCAGGAAACCCTCTCCTCACCTGTCCGCGATATTATTCTGGCCTCCCATAAACCAGCCACCAGAAAACTCTACAGAGACAAATGGAAAAGATTCACTGTCTTGTCTAATAATCAGATGCTAGATCCTTATTCAACTCCTACAGCTGCTATACTTCAGTATCTTTCTGAGTTGTTTGACAATGAGGCATCAGTTTCTACTATGAGTCCATGTAGCAGTTATTTCCAATTTCCACAGCGGCTCGGATGGCATTCCTCTCATCTCCACCCGCCTTTGCATGACCTTTCTCAAGGGAGTTTTCCATAGCAGACCTTCTATCAGGCAACCTGTGGAGACATGGAATCTCTCTCTGGTTCTACAGTCTCTCTCTCTACCCCAATTTGAGCCTGCTGCGACATGTGATCTTCAATTTCTGTCATGGAAATCGTTGTTTCTGGTAGCAGTCACATCAGCCAGATGCATATGTGTTACAAGCCTTATGCATCAAGAGCCCGTATCTTATCTTCCATAAGGACAGAATATCTCTTTGTACTAACCCATCCTTTCTCCCCAAAGTGGTGTCTGACTTCTCTGTTAACCAGTCCATTGAGCTCCCTGTGTTTTTTCCAAATTATTCCAACAAGGGAGAATACTGTCTACATTCATTGGACGTACATAGACAGCTATGCTTCTACCTGGACAGGGCTAAGTCCTTCCGCAAGTCAGACCAACTTTTCATTTCCTTTTCTGGTCCAAGAATGGGATATGCTGTATCAAAAGTTACTTTATCAAAATGGCTCCGAGATTACCTTTTCCTACCTATTTACTTACCTATTACCTTTTCATACTCCCTAGCGAATTAATCTAAACCTGTTCAAATCAAAGCTCATTCAACTAGGGCCGTCGCAACTTCGGTTGCCTTTCACTCCAGGGCATCCATGGATGACATTTGTGCAGCAGCTATTTGGGCTAAACCCCATACTTTCATCAAGTATTACAAATTGGATTTGGTCTCCAGTGGAAGAGCGGCCTTTGGCTGTATGGTTCTCAGGAATGTTCTTCTATAGGGGACACCCAGGTTCTCCAAGTAGCTTGGGATTTTGTCCCATCAGTGATGAATAGCAAGAAGATTAACAACTTCCGATAAAGAAGTTATGTCTTACCATAACGTTCCATCTCAGTTGTTGATGATCTTCCAGTCATCACACCCTCCCACTGTCCCCCACCAAAGGCTCCTGGTGGATCTTCTGGGTCCTTCTGATGTTTCAGGGTTTCTGCGCAGAAATTGCCTCTGTTTTCTGTTTCTTCTATATGTTGCATGCAAACTCGATCTGAGGTAACTGGGAGAAGGGCATTGTGGGTAGCAGCTTAGCTTGAGAGTTTTTGGTGTACGCAAGCTTGGTATTAGGCTGACTCGGTTCCGAGGGCTCAGAACCGAACCCATCAGTGATGACTGGAAGATCATCAACAACTCAGATGGAACATTATGGTAAGACATAACTTCTTTTTTCTACTTTGTGTTAACAGTGCTAATGCTACTTTATTTTTTTCACTACAGAATGGAAAAAATCTTTTAGAATAATCAGGTAACCCAAACGCAGAAGGATTAAAAGCAAAGTTTTCAGTTGTACAAAATCTTGTTCATAATAATCCTGCCAGGGTAAAGGTTTGGGAGTTTCTTTCTATAATAATTCTAACAAAGCTTTTACTATTTTGGCATAGTTAGAGGTCTGTTGTCGACAGTACCCCGTTAAACCCAGAAAAGCTCACAACTGTTTTAATGTAGTAGGATGCGGTGCAGCTTGGTTTGCAGCAATACGCGAAGGCAAAATCTGTGTAGCACCCTCTGAAATAATATGCCTCAAGTATTGAACCTGCAGTTTCCACAACTGCAAGTTGTCTTTATAAATCTTAAATCCTAATTTTGCTGACAACATTCGAAAACATACCGATGATGGCTTCCTAGGTGCTAGAAATAAATGCTTAAACGTCATTACCACAGCATGACCCCTGTCCCTAACTAGGCAAGGATAAAAGCTATTGTACAGAGAGAGAATGAATCTATTACTGCTTGTTTACAAAGCATGATAGATGCTTTGAAGCCTTCTGTGTATATCCAGATTATACAGAAAGTATGGCAGCCAAAAGGTTGCCAGCGGCTTTTGTAAGGTTGTTACCAAATAAAACAAGAACAAATTAAAAAGCTTTGTTTGAACTGGCCAAGCTTAGGTATTCATAAAATTGTAAGTCAGGCACAGTATGTACCAAATATCCTTAGGGAAGAAAATAAATAAAAGAAAGAGTTAGTAGCTATACAGCTCCATTAGTTCAATACTGCCTTCTGAGGGTGGGGACAGGGAAGATGAAATCATGGGGGAAGAAGTAGAGTCCAGTTCAACAAACCCCAGGACAGTATCAGCAAAATTATTTTCTGCCTGATTCACCACAATCACCGTAAGGTGAGCCAAGATTGTTTTAACTGTGGTCAAACTGGGCATTTGGCAGAATGAATACCTATTAGGTGGACAGCAGGTAAATTCACCAAATTCCACAACAACCTGAAAGATGCCCTGCAGTATGGAACATTTCTTGGCAGCCATCAATGTTAGCATCAGTCTCATTAAGGCAGTCATGGACAGGAACTACAGTTTTTCCCTTGGTACCAAATGATCAAGATTGTTCTTTTGTCAGTGTTGCACTGAAAAATATATTTTTCATACATATACAGGAGCTACTAGATCTACAGTTACTTCAGCAAATACCGAATACCTTTCACTTTCCAAACATACAATTTGAGGTGTAGGTTTCTCCAGAGTACTTTTATATTATCCAGAAACGAAACCTGTTCCTTGTCAGATTGGTCCGCTAAAAGATCAGCAAGTTTTTACTGTAAGAAATTTATCTCCTTTAAACCTATTAGGTAAAAATTTATTATGCAAACTTAGAGAAGTTATTTCACACCTGATGATTTATGTTTAGATGTTTATAATGAATCTTTAGGATTCTATTCACAGACTGTCTGTTCAGATGAAGAAACCCTCTTTGCTTTTATAACAGCAGAAAAGAAAGCAGAAAATGCTGGTGTGGAGGAATTAAATTTTATCCCTCCACAGTTCTGGATTACCCATGACAACTCGATAATGGCTCATAAAAGATGCCGAACAATAATTTGCTGCCAAATATTTGCAGCTTATAACAAGAAAATAACCAGAGATCCTGTAGAGGTATTGAATGTATTTTGGAAATTTTATGAACATTTGTGTAAAGCAGAAGACTGTGAAAATCAAGAAAAAATACAGATGGAAATATTTATGGAAAACTTAAATGTGCCAAAGTTAAAGGTAGCTGAGACTCAACAAGTAATAGTTAAGATAGGAGAAGATGAGATAAAACAGTGATGTATAATCAATCTGCAGGAAAATCTCAAGGAATAGATGATATTCCTGTGGAAGTTTGGACGCTAGGAGAGAAGAAAGTGATAAAAATCTGTAAGATTTTGTTTAGGAACCCCACTAAATTTCCTAAATGTTTTGTTTAACAGTGTTTTAAATGAAGGGAAGTACCAGCATCCTAGAAGAAAGCTCTGGTGGCTGTAATACCTAAAGAAGGTAAAGATTCTTAAAACTCAGCGTTGTATAGGCCCATTTCAATTTTAAACCATGATTATAAAGTGTTTATGTCTATAACAGCT
The DNA here is from genome assembly GCF_019279795.1 of Protopterus annectens. Classification (NCBI taxonomy): domain Eukaryota; kingdom Metazoa; phylum Chordata; order Ceratodontiformes; family Protopteridae; genus Protopterus; species Protopterus annectens. Next base: position 19,516,592 of record NC_056737.1, on the reverse strand, counting down.
AAAAGAATGGTAAATGTGTTGCCAAAATTGATAGATAAGGATCACTGTAGTTTTTGGCAGGGGGGGCAAACATTTAATAGCATTAATAGAACAATGATGATCTAAAGTGAAGTAGAATGTAAGAAAATACTGCTGTTGTTGGTGGATCTTGATGCAGAGAAAGCATTTGACAGAGAAAGTCGGGATTTTATGAGTAGGACAATGGAAACACTTGCAATCCCTGATGCTATAATAAATTTAATTACGAGGATATATGAAGGATCAAGCACAAGAATTAAAGTGTGAGGTTCCTCTCCGGTAAGTTGTGTCTGAACAGAGGGAACTGGGCAGGGCTGTCCTCTTTCCCCTTTGATATTTGTTTTATATTTAGAGCCAGTTGCAAAGAATATAATGGACTCAGAAATTCAAGAACATAATTGGCACGGTAATCAAGAAGAGTTAGGTTTATTTGCAGATAATGATATCTTGTACCTGATAAATCAAGAAAAGGACATCTCGGTGTTGTGGAAAAGTTTGAGAAAATTTCAGGTTTTTTTTATAGCTATAAAATTAATTAAGATAAAAACAAAGTCTATGGCCATATATTATGTACCCACACATGAATTGTTTGAACAATACCCATATATATGGGGACACAATACGAGGAAGTATTTAGGAGCATGGATTAAAAAGGCTTCTATTATGGCAACTAAGGATATGTGGGAAGAGACTGAACAAAAGATAATACAGAAACTGACAAAGTGGAAGCTCTTGTTTATGAATATGGATGCAAGAAGTGAAAATGTTTTTATTTAATCCCTTTAGTTTTATGTACAGGTCATGCATATTTTTATCAATCGGAAGAGAAGTTTTGTGGGCAATAATTAATAAAGGGTTAAAGGAATTTTTCTGGAAGGGGAAGAGGGTAATTGTTAAGTGAGATAAGTTGATCCTTCCAATAAAACAAGATGGTTTTGGATTACCTTATTTGAAGGGATATTTTAGAGATACGGAATTAAGGCTCATGTACATAACACAAACAGAAAGTTATAATTCAAAGTGGAAAGGAATAATGAAGCAGAGGGAATTCAAGATTAAGGAGATTGGGATTTTTTGTGCAGATTCTTAAGGAGAATAACAACAGTCGTACAGAATATTATAGTCATAAAGTAGCAGAAAGTATTCTAAGAACTAAGCCAACACAACAATGGAAAAAGGAGATTTTGCTGGTACGGATGGATGCAATTAGGAGTATAGAGAATAGGCGAGATGGGGCTGGAATTCCCGGGTAAAAACTGGCAAAGGAACCCAAAGTACTGGGAGCAAATAACTGTAGAGGGAAATGTAATGGGATGGGAAGAGGCCAAGAAGACATCTGTACTTTAGGTGAGAGATTGGCTTCCCTATCAGGGACTGATATCAGAATGTAGGCAAAGCGAAAGGAAGAGTGTGATCCTAAGTGAAAGACCAGCACTGGCAGAGTTTTCAGTAGAATCTAGAACAGAAGCTGCCATTTAAAAAAAATGGATAATGATTAGGGCATTTAAAATAATGCATGGTACCTATAAGAATCGATTAAAGGAGGTTAGAAAACTTTGGCAAGAGAGACTGGTTAACTCCTTCAATCACATAGCACTTTTTTGCATATTTTCAGTTAACACCCGTAGCTCCGTATGGCATCCAGATATTTTTGGGGTCTGACTTCTTTAACTAAGCAATTTACTACAGAATAATAGGCAGTATTAGAAATGGCTAGGGCTTAGCAAAATGACACCAAGATTGTTAATCTGCAACATCCTAGGGTAGAGGAAATTCATTACTGTTTATCATTTATTGTTCGTATTTTCATATTTATGTTCATATTTTTTCAACTCAAGAGAACTATATGCCACTAAGAAGTGTGATGTGAAATGTCATGATGGGAAACAAGAAAATTCATTGTCCATTTATATTGCACTTTACTAGAGATATTGCTACATGTTTGTTAATAGTTATGAAAATAAGCAATACTTCTACATATCCTTGATCCTTTGTTTAAACATTTCTGCAGTTTTTTCTACCTAAGTAGTGTTGGTAGTGTACCATTGTCCATACTCAGGCTTATGTTTTGGGCCTGGTTGTTTGTTAGTAGAGGCTGTGTGTCTGAACACATGTCCCAGGTCATCATAGCTTAGCCAAGGCCAGTGTAGCATTTCAGTGAGAGTGAATTGTTTGTGGTCATTGGCTGACTGGGGTTGCCTGGACTACGCCTTGGAATAAGCACTTCATTGGTTCTTTCAAGCTTTTTCTAAAGTAGTTTCAGGTTTGTTACGTAAGAAGTTAACTTGTGACTGTTTCTGCCATTTCACACTGAGCTAATCAGAGGAAGTCGGAGGAAGGGCTCTCAGCTAACGAATCTGAGATATATAACATTAAGTATCCTGTTTTTTACTTATTTCTGAGTTATTTATGACACGTTTATTTTACTCACTGTGTGTGAGGTATTAAGTAGAATTTTCTACAATTGTTAAGCATCTGGTTGGGTTTGTTTGTTCTGATTTTTGTTTCCCACCCCCTCTCCCTCTTGGTATCCTGTTTTTATACTTGGTGGCTTTGCAGTTGCCCAACCATACTGTAAATTTGATCTGGGATACTCCTCCCAGTCTAGTGTCATTACCTCATTCTACCTATTCCAGGGACAACATTTGAGAAGGCCGACCCAGTTAGCTCCTCCTTTCCCCTTTCCACTTTACAAAAAAAAAAAATGTTCTAAGCTTGATGTTCTTCGTGTTTCACTGTTCCAGTCATTACATTTGGTTAATCCTGCTGGCAGGTTGCCCTCAGCCGGCCTGAATTCCAAAGTCTTGGGTCCTGCGTCGGCTGCTGTCACCCCTTCCCTGATGTCAGGTCATCAGGGGTATAAAAGAAGCAGCCTGCACCATTTTCTTCAGTCTTTCTTGCCGCGCGGTGCCCAAAGCAAAAGCGGTTCGCAAGTGCCGGTCGGCCGACTCCTGAGATTTTCTTGTTTGAGTTTCAGATCCAAAGTCTTCAATAAAGCTAAGTACCCTGTTGGGCAAACTTTTTTCTTCCTCCAGACCGATGCCATAAAAAGTTAATAATTGTATTTCTTGTGGAAAGCAAATACCTCATAAGGATTTTCATTCTTACTGTATTGCTTGCCTAGGCCCTGAACACAATGTTACTGGATGTCGGTTTTGTGCTAGGTTTAACCAGTGCACTATTAAGCGTCGGTATGATTTTGCTTTAAACTTTTTTGGACGCTGGTTTAATTATCCTGAAATGTCGTTGGATAGCCATCCAACTACCGGAACTTACAAAAAACGCAAAGAAAAGAATAGAGAAAAACAACCGAGGCCTAAAACCGACGACGAAGCTTCTCCTAAGCCAGTTGCCGGTTAGCCAGTTCTCAGTGAGGCACTTTCGCAGCCCCTGACTCCCACTACTTTAGAGTCGCAGGCCGCTACCGACTCCCACGTGGAGTTGGCCATGCTGCTGGATACTCAAGGTATTAGAGCCTTGGACGCTAATCCCTCAGATGGGTCCGGAGCCGCTGAGCAGGTACCGACTTCTGAGGGTGTATACAGACCTAAACATCTTTACATTAAGACAACTTCAGTTTCAAAAGCAAAGACTAAAGCACCTTCTAAAGCAAGGAAACAAACTCAAGAGCTACGTGGATAGGCCTCTATGCCCAAAAAACAGATGCTCAAAATGGCCGAAGACTTGATTACCTTGATCAAGGTTTCCCATCCCCCTCCTGATAAGAGGCGTAGGCAAGACACTGACTATGAATCTTCAAATCAGGTTTCCATTTCTTCTGATTCCTCTTCTGATCAGGAATATTTTCTTCTCCCCTATGAGGATTCTGATGCTGAAGAATCTATACCTTCAGCTTCTCCTCCTGAGGACTTTTCCTTTGGGGAAATCTTGCATACTATGAGGGAGCATTTCCACTGGGAGAGCCAAGATTTTTCAGAATCTAAAAAGAGGCTCAGGGATTTTCTTTTACTACCTCAGCACAGGCCTCTAGCCATTCCACCTGTGTTAAACATTGTAGAAGATGTGTTTTTGGAGTCTAGTCTGACCCCTGACTCCTTACCCCCAGCTCCTGTTAAGCCTGACAGATATTACAGGGTTCCTGACTCACAAATTTCTTTTTAAAAACCCTGCTGCTGACCCAGAAACTATTTCACAGGGTCCAAAGGGAGTTAAGGCTTCCACTGCAAAAAACCCATCCCCCTCTGACAGAGATTCAAGGGCACTGGATAGATGGGAAATAAAGGTTTACACATCTGCAACTTTGGCTATAAGGGCCTTAAACTGTCAATTTCATATGCTTAAGTATCAGCAACATGTCATGGGATTGCTTAAACAGAAAATGTTGTTAAATTCTGAATGTGCAGAAAACAAGGAAATGCAGGATTTATTGTATGCAGCAGAACAAGTTGGAAAACATACTTTGCAATGTGGTTTTGATTTTTTTGAGGCTTCCTGCAGTGCCACAGTTACGGATTCTGTAATTAGGAGACATGCTTGGTTAAAGGAACAAAATCTGCCTGATCATGTTAAAGTTAAATTACTAGATTTTTTACAAGTATAGCCACCTAGGTTTAATAGACACTGGCCAACAAAAAATTGGTCCTTTCCTGTGTCAGACAGACCTGAAAGGGGCAGATCCAAATGCCCTAGGGGCAGATCCCAGGCACAAGGTTCTTATAGGCCCAAGCAATGGGGTGCTTCTACCTCCAAAGCTGGAGAAGATAGATCACAAACATATAGAAAACAGTCCCAATGACTTTCCCCTGCCTGCACCAAGCACTTATCTTCTGGCAGCACCCTTAGGGGGAAAATTAGCACTTTTTGCTCAAAATTGGCACATCATAACCCAGGACAAGTGGGTTCTAAACATCGTGTCACAAGGCTACAAGTTCCATTTCCATACTCTGCCAAAGGCAAACAGCTGGCCAGATCTGCCAAAAAATCTATGGGCAGAGGCACAAAAACAATTCTCATCCCTCATGGACATGCGGGCCATTCAACAAGTACCAGAGCAAGAGCATGGACAAGGATTTTACTCAAGACTGTTCTTGGTACCCAGAAAGGACAAGACCTGGAAGCCGATACTGGACCTATCTATTCTGAACACTGTTGACTTTGCAGCAGCTTCTGCCCATGCTGGGCAAGAATGCTTGGCTTGTGACTTTAGACCTAAAAGAGGCATACCTGCATGTTCCAATCAGTCAATCATGCAGAAGATACCTAAGATTCAAGGCTGGTTCAATGCATTACCAATTCTCTGCACTGCCCTTTGGCTTATCTACTGCACCCAGGGTCTTTACAAAGTGCCTGGCACCAGCAGTTGCATTCTGCAGACAAAGAGGAATACAAATATATCCTTACTTGGACGACTGTCTCATTCAAGCAGAGAACAAGGACATTCTTCTTCAACACCTGGCGTTTGTGAAAAGACTTCTAACATGCCTAGGGTACACAGTCAACAAAAAGAAATCAAAACTAGTACCCTCAAAAGAGATAACATTCCTGGGTGCACGCTTGAATACAACTGCCCAAATGGCTTATCTCACGCCAGACAGACAAAGGCAACTAACTACCTATTTCAAAATGTTGGCAACAAAGGCCCAGTTATCTGCAAGAAAAATTCTGCAGGCTTTGGGCTTCATGGCATCCTGCATCCTACTAATTCCATATGCAAGACTGCATATGAGGAAACTTCAGTGGTACCTAAAAAGTGTTTGGACTCAACATTGCCACAGCCTGGAAACGGTCATTACTCTCATTCCCTGCCTGCAACAGGAGTTTCGATGGTGGGCAAAAGCTTGTCACCAGAACAAGGGACAGCCATTCATATTACCTCCAGCCAGGCAGACACTAACAATGGATGCATCAGACTATGCCTGGGGAGCCCACATGGCAGGAAGATGCATTCAGGGCACATGGTCCACAAACCAAATGCATCTACATATCAATCAAAAAGAGATGTTAGCTGTTCAAAATGCCCTGACAGCCTTCAAGGACCTTATTCATGTGGGACAACTACTGATAAAGACAGACAACAGCATGGTCATGTGGTATATAAACAAGCAGGGGGGCACACATTCTTACCCCCTTTGCAGACAAGCCATGACTTTGTGGGACACAGCTTTGACTTACCAAGTACATCTGCAGGCACAATTCCTGCCAGGAAAGGAAAATACTCTGGCAGACGAACAAAGCAGAAACCTCATGGATCCCCACGCGTGGAAGCTGGATCCACAAGTCTTCAGCTTGATAACAAGGAAATGGGGATGCCTGGACATAGACCTATTTGCCTCCCCTCTCAATTACCAACTAAAAAGATTCTGCACAAGAACTTATCACAGACAAGCATGGAAAGTGGATGCCCTATCTTTCAGCTGGAAAAACCTGTCAGTATATGCCTTTCCTCCACTGCCACTCCTCCCCAAGGTGCTCCTAAAAGTCAGACAGGAGAAGCCAAAGATGATACTGATTGCCCCAGACTGGTCACGCCAGTACTGGTATCCAATACTAAGGAACTTATCTCTATACCCAGCTTGGACCTTACCTCAAATACCTCGACTACTGTCCCAGCAAAACAATCACATCATGCACAGCCAACTCAGGACATTAAACTTGGCAGCATGCCGGATACTATAGTCATACAAAAAACATCTCTCAGTAAAGCTGTGATGGATGTCATTCTGGAAGCCAGAAGGCCTAGTACTAGAAAGTCTTATGCTGGAAAATGGAAGATATTCTGTGCCCGGAACCAGGCACAAGGAAATGGATACAGTGGTACCAAATATTTCTCAGATTTTGCAATACTTAACTGAGATGCTGGACAAAGGCCTATCTTTTTCATCAATTAAAATTCATGCCTCTGCCATTTCGGCTCATTACAATACAGAGCCACCACTTTTTTCTCAACCTTTATTAAGGCAGTACCTCAGAGGAGCCAACAATTTAAGGCCGCCAAGGAGACTACCAATACCTGCATGGGACCTCAACTATGTCTTGGAAAAGCTCACCCTGACTCCTTTTGAGCCAGCTGCTACTGCTGATATGAAGTTTTTATCTTGGAAAACAGCTCTGCTCTTAGCAATTACTTCTGCAAGATGAGTTTCAGAGCTACAGACGCTCATGGCTGTGGAACCTTTCATCATTTTTCATCCAGACAGGGTCTCCCTGAGGACAGACCCAACATTTATGCCTAAAGTAGTGTCCAGTGTGGCCTTTAACCAAGCCATCCATCTGCCAACCTTTTACCCAAATCCACAGAACAAGGGGGAGAGAATTCTGCACAGACAGCTTAGATTCTACTTGGACAGAACCAAAGCTTTCAGGAAGACAGAGCAATTACAAGTGGCATATGCTGCAAGATCACAAGGAAAGCCTATCTCAAAGCAGACTATTTCTAAGTGGTTAGGCCACTGCATTCGTTTCTGCCACTTAAACCATGGCAAACCACTGCCTAAGGGCATTAGGCCTCATTCCACCAGAGCTTCAGCCACCTCAGCAGCCTTTCTCAGGTCAATACCAACCAGAGACATTTTAGAGGCGGCCACTTGGAGTTCAATGCACACCTTTAAAAGCATTATCATCTGCCACTCTACTCTAAATCCAGGGCAGGCTTTGCCACTGCAGGTCTGCAGGGCCTCATAGCCACTCCTACTGCTGTCTAGTTCCAGCCTCCCAACCATAGCTTTGGGACTCTACCCAAATGTAATGATTGCAGCAGTGAAACACGAAGAACATAGTACAGTTGTGTACACTTACCATAAATGTAGATGTTCGATTGTATTCATTGTTGCAGTCCAGGTTACCCACCCATCTTCCCCCTTTTTTCTTTTGGATCTTATCTTTCCTTCTCTGATTTATACTACCTATGTAGTGTATTTGCTTATAGATGAAGGTAAAATTTTATGTTGCTGTATTTCTGAATTTATATATAAAGTATGGCTACCCTTTTTGAGGGCACCTGACATCTGGGGTAAGAAAAACTGAAGAAAATGGCACCGGCTGCTTCTTTTATACCCCTGACGACCTGACGTCAGGGAAGGGGCGACAGCAGCCGATGCAGGACCCAAGACTTTGGAATTCAGGCTGGCTGAGGGCAACCTGCCAGCAGGATTACCCAAATGTAATGACTGCAACAGTGAATACACTCGAACATCTACATTTATGGTAAGTGTACACAACTGTACTTTTCCTGCCTTTCCTATAAGTTGTCCAATCCAGCACAGATTTGCTGTATCCAGGACTGTTTGTAAGTTTCTGAACCCCCAAGCCTTTCTGTGTTGGAGGGAAGCCTTCTAGCTTAATTTTGTTTCTTAGAACTATCCAATTTTCTAGTTTCAGTACTCAAATCTGTTTCTTTGAGCTCAGCACTTGTTCAGAACTCATTGTAGGCACTAAATGAGCTACAAATTTCTACAGCACTCAACTTTCCTCACTTGTCTAGAGGAAAACAGTTTTTAGTACTTAATAAATACGCACCTATCCAGGCATGTCTTAAGGGTCAGATCCCGATGTTTTCTCCTGTCTACCTGATGAATCTGGGCATCTTGGGGCAATGCAGCAATTGCCTCATGTGCACAGACAGCCCTCTCCTCCTACCACTTATCACTACAACCTGTGAGAGATGCACTTATATAACCAAACTGGAAGCAAAGCTCTCTTCACCCAAGACTGGACTAGACAGTCAAGAGGAGAAGGTAAACACTTGTACCACACCACAGTCATCACATAGTCCCTCAAAACCTACACCACCAAAACACACACATAGAAACACAAAACACACACCTACATTCGTGGAGGCTCTCAAAAAAAATCTACCCAAGCAACAGGGACCTCCAAAGCAGAAACGTAAGCAACCTCCACCCCGCAACACAACCCAAATGACACATAGCCCACAAACTCAGTGTGCCACTCAACCACAGCCCATAAGGTGTAACAATGTACCTAACACTTTAGTCATAGGTGACTCTATAGTCAGGCACACTGATGTTCCACTCACCAGGCTAAACCAGGAGAAAGTCACTGTTAGCTGCCTGTCCGGTTGCAGGATCCGCCACATAATGCATGCACTTAGGTCACTCCACAGCAAGTACAAATATGACTCTGTCATTGTCCATGTTGGTGTGAATGACCTGAGGCGTACCTCCCTGGACTACATGAGAAGAGACATGGAGGAGCTTTCTGATCTTGTAGCCTAGGCAGGTATGACCCTAGCCCTGAGTAGCATCCTGCTATCACCCAGAATGATACCACAGTACAAGGACAAAATGATTGACTTCAACAATTGGCTAAGCTTCTGGTGTCATTCTAAGGGGATCCAGTATCTGTCTGCCTGGGATGACATGATCGACAAAACATGATGCTTTGCCAGAGATGGCCTGCACATGTTGCCCTTGGGATTCCGGATACTGGCTAAGGCTCTTGCCACCCCTATAGTACCTTTTTTAGGCAAGATTCAAATGACAAATTCACCACCGTAACAGGTACAAGCAAGCAAAATGTGAGGTTAATGCTACTCAATGCTAGAGTCTAAACCTCAAAATGCACTCACTCGAGGCACTCCTTAAAATGGAGATGAGAACATCGACATCTGTGCAGTGACAGAGACCTGGTTCAAGGCTCCAGAGAGCACCCCTGCATTAGCAGGCTATAATTCATACCACACTTTTCGGCCACCTAACTTGGACCGAAGCACTAAAGGCAGAGGCGTGTCAATATTCATTAAGGATATCCACATCTCCAGACTAGTTGCTCAGCATAATGCATCTGAAATTATCCAAGTGCAACTAACTCTGAGCAAGACCGCAATGCAAATTGTAGCTTGCTACAGATCCCCCATCATGCCTCAGGATACCCACTCCTCATTTCTTGATACACTGGAAAATATTAGGTTACAACCTAACACCCTAATAATGGGCGATTTCTACTACCCCACCATTAACTGGGAAAACTACTCCTGTACCAACTCTTGTGCTCAACGTTTTCTGGAATTCATAAATTCTAATGCCTTGGATCAACTTATCCACACCCCCACCAGGGGCAGCAGTATCCTAGACCTGGTCATTACCAACATGGGCAACCGATGTTCCACACCAGAGGTCAATTCCTCATTGGTCAGATCTGACCACAAGCAAATCACCCTAGACATCCACATCCCAGCCCCACCCCCCATTAGGGAAACCACCGTAAAAAATTTCTTCAAAGCCAACTTCACGCTTCTTAAGACAGAAGTGGCAAACTTCATGACACCCATGCTGACGGACAGTAGAGATACGACTGCTGAATCCTATACAATTGCACTTTATAAGCACTTACACAAGTGCATGGATCGTGCAATCCCTAACAGAACCAAGATACTATCCTCCAAAAAAAGGAAGCCAATCTGGTGGTCCCCTGCTATAAACAAACTCTACAACAGAAGAAAGAAACTGTTGCAAAAAAGAGTAAAATCCCATGATTGGAGGAACTCTGTGGTCAGCCTCAGTAAGAAGCTGAGCTCCCTCTTAAAATCCTCCAAAGCTAGTTACGAAAAGAAAATTGACACTGATTCTAAATACAACCACAAAGCATTCTATAGCTATGTCAAGAATCTCAATGGCAACACTCAGATCTGCTCTGAGTTGCAGCACAATGGCACTAAATATACAGAACCAAGTGATATTGCCAACATCCTTGCAGATAGGTTCACCCCTCTCTCATCCCCTAAAGGGCCCATCTCTATACCGGAAGAATGCAAAGTACCTAAAATCACGGCTACACAGGTAAAAACACACTCTCCAAAGCCAAGAACACAGCATCCATGGGACCTGACGACATCCCAGGCTGAGTTCTACATGAACTACAGAACGAACTGGCACCCCACCTAAGTACTATGTTCAATCATAGCCTCACCTCAGGCTTTGTGCCCACTGAATGGCGCACAGCAACGGTTATCCCACTCCACAAAGGGGGAGCCACCACGGAGCCCGGGAACTACCGCCCCATTAGCCTGACGAGCCTGGTCTGCAAGGCTGTGGAGCGTATCATCATGGAACTTATAAACAATGACATTGATCATCTCCAAACTCTGGACCCTACCCAGTTCGGGTTTGTAGAAGGCAGATCATGTCTCCTAAACCTGATAGACTTCTTTGAAGCAGTCACAAAAGCTGTAGATGAGGGTAAGGTGGTACACACAGCCTATCTAGATCTCGCCAAGGATTTCAACACCATCCCCCACTCTGGAATTATAGACAAACTCACTAAACTAGGTATAAATCCCTATGTCACAAGATGGGTTGCCAACTGGCTCACTGACAGAACCCATACTGTGAAAGTAGCAGACTCTAAATCCAACTTCAGACCAGTGACAAGTGGAGTACCACAGGGTTCAGTCCTAGGTCTGCTCCTGTTTGGTATCTACTTATCTGAAGTACAGGCTAACACAGAAGGTCTTTGGCTAACAAAGTTCACAGATGACTGCAAACTAGGAGCCATAATCAAATCTCCTAATGATGTGGACATCCTACAAAAGGGCCTCACTGAGACAGATGCCTGGTGTCAAAGCCATGGCCTCAAGCTCAATGCCAAAAAGTGCATTGTCATCCCTTTTGGTAAAAACTCTGTACCCATGAACTACCACATAGGCGGTAGTCTGCTTAACACCAAAAGTGTGATAAGAGACCTTGGGACACAGGTGGACAGTAGTCTCTCCTTTGATAATCAGATCGCCACAGTAGTCAGGAAATCCTTCTACGTGGCACACCTCATCACAAAAGGTTTCTCATCCGGGAAAAAAGAGGTCATTATTCCCCTCTACTCCTCACTCATTAGACCCATTATAGAGTACAACGCCCCTTTTGGTATGTACCTCACAAGACATCTACAACAACTGGAAAGGCCACAGAAATACCTCACAAAGAGGATTACTGGCCTCAAACAGATGCCCTACGCAGACCGTCTCAAAAAACTCCAGCTTTTCTCTGTCGCATATCGCCTACTCAGAGGTGATCTCTGCCTAACATACAAAGCTATGTCAAACTCAGAGCTGTTGGACATGCTCCACGTAAAGAAATCCCAATCCCTCTGAGCTACACGCTCTAGGGACCTAAACCTTGTCACCACAATAAACAGAACATGCTGGAGGGATAGATTCCTGTCTCAGAGACTTCCAATACTCTGGAACAAACTACCTATCTATATCAAACAAAGCTCCTCATTAGCACTCTTCAAGAAAAATCTTGATTGGATGGGAGATAGGAAATTCACCCTGGGGATCACTTCTGTGGCTCTGCTTGACAGGGCACAGGATAATAATTTTCTTGGGTGACAAAAGCCAGGGTACCATTTGGCTAGGCTTATATAGGCCCTAGGGCTAATAGCCTAGTACCTACCAATGAACCTATGTATTTAATGCTTCGGAAACCAACTGCCTTACAAACTATTACATGGCATCAGGTGAAACTTTTGATGGGGTTGAAGAAAACTGTCATTGATATTTGCACTGTAAGTTGCACATCTTGAGAGATAGTCATTGATAGTTATATTGATAATCAATTAAATATATGTTTTAATATTTCTGTAAATATCTCAATAACATGTACTGAGAGGAATTTTTTGCTGTCTTGTGAAAACTTATATCTGGTTAACAAAAATGTTCTAAAAGTTTATGGCTAGGTTCTACAATTTCCAAGATATAACAATTTGTTTGAGAAAGTTTAGCAATAACTATAATTTGGGATTTGTGACCATTATAATTTATTATAACATTTATGGAAAAACTAAGAATGCTCTAGTTTCGCAGTAAAGAATACATCTTATTGATAACATTGTTTGTACTGTTTTAATACTTTTTACTGTTCCCAAAATATCTGTATTTGTTTATCTTAAACTGCAATTTTTTGGAACGTGCTGTGAAATGCAATGATGTGTGTGTGGGCTGCTAGAAGTGTGATGTACCACACCACTGAGGTGTTAAAGAGATAAGAAATTTACAAAGGAACAATGGGATGACGTACGTTTGGCTCCCAGATATGCTGCAAATTCTAGATGGGTTAAGATTTGCTTGAAAGTATTTGCTTAGATATTTTTATACCCCAAGCAGGCTTCAAAGAATTTGTTCTCAGGTAGGTAGCAAATGTTTGTGTGATGGGGAAGAGAGAGTTAACTGTGCACATGCATTTTTGGGAGAGTAATGATTTGGCATATTTAAAAAAAATATTGATCGAGTACTCTCTAAGTAATACTGAGTGAGTAGATGGGTGTTATTATGTATTTATTTATTTATTATTTATTTTACATTTGTTGACCGGGCTAGTCTAACTGGATATATGTCCATTTTCAGTAGAGGCCCTGGGAGAAAAGCTCCAAACATGAATAGTGACAATGTTAAACATATATAAAAAAGACATTTAAAATCACATAAATTGAAAACATTGGTAAAAAGAAATTATAATACTCAGGTTATAAACTCTGAAAATATTACTGTAAAAATTATACTAAAAAAAACAAAATTATTAGAGTAAAGAAAACAATTATACTAAATACAATAGTGGGTACGAGTACAACCCAATAAAGACAGAGAAAGGGTTTTATGTTATATAGAATTACTAAGAAGAAAAGAGTAGTACCTAGATTAGGTGGCATAGGATAGAGGAGTAGGGAAAGGTGTTAGAGAAGGAAGGGGGAAAGATATCAGTCTGGGTTAGCACATTGGCAAAGCCAATGAGTTTTAAGATGTTCTTTGAGGTGTTTTTTAAATAGAGGAGTAGACGCTAAGATTGATAGTTCAGAAGGAAGTTGATTCCAGTTTTTACCTGCTGTGTTAGAGAAAAGTGAGTCACCAACTTTGTTGTTGGATTTAGTTGTGGAAACTAGGAGTTTATTAGCAGAGCGTAGTGTAGCAAGATTTTTATATGGTGTAATCAGATTAGAAAGGATAGGGGTGTTGTTAGGGTGGTATAGGATCTTTTGAGTGATAAGTAATTGTTGACAGAGTATATGGTTTTCCAGTTCTAGCCATCCAAGTTGTTTGAGGTTGAGGCAGTGGTGAGTTTTGAAGGGGGACCATGTAATGAATCTAGCTATGCAATTATAACAGGTGACAAGTTTGGAGAGGTTATTTTTTGATAGGTTAGTATATATAGTAGAGGCATAGAAAAGGGTAGAAATGAGGTGGGTTTTTGCAGTAGTTTTCCTGGCAGTAGGGGTAAGGAAGGGTTTAATTCTGTAGAGGGTACCGAGTTTTTTGTTAATGGGCTTTATGGTGGTGTTGATGTGGTCATCAAAGTTGAGACGATTATCAATTGTAACTCCTAGTAGGCGGGTTGTAGAGTCTGGGGTTATGTTGGTAGCATTGTTAGAGGTTACAGAGAAGGATGGAGTGGGTGATTTATGAGTAGGGGTAAAAAGGAGTAGTTTTGTTTTTTTGGGATTTAGTAGGAGACAGTGTTGCATAAACCAGTTTTCAACATTATGAAGAACAGTTTGGGTGAGGGACTGGAGAGAGTCTATGTTCTTGTCTGAACAAATTAAGGTGGAATCGTCTGCATATTGAATGCAGGTGGCTTGAGGAATATTTATGTGTAGATCGTTAATAAATAAGGAAAACAGAAGGGGACCTAAGATAGAGCCTTGGGGTACCCCAATATTAACAGGAAGTAGTGAAGACAGATTGTTATCCCAAAGGACTGCTTGCTGTCTATTATTCAGATAAGACGTAAACCATTGTAATGCTTGTGGTTCAAGAGGAAGGATCTTTAGTTTGTCTAAAAGTAAGTTATGGTTAACCATATCAAAGGCTTTTGACAGGTCAATGAATAGTGCAGAGGAAAAGGAGTTATTGTTGCGATTTTTATTTATATAGTCTGTGAAAGATAGTAGGGCAGTTGTGCTATGGAATGGTCTGAAGCCATGTTGGCAGTTGTTTAATTGGTTATTTTGTAGTAGGTAGTTAAGTAGTCGTTTGTGAATACATTTTTCCATAATCTTAGCTATTGGGGAGAGTAAGGCAATAGGCCGAAAGTTAGATAGTTCAGTAGAAGACCCTCCTTTATGTAGAGGGATGATGTGGGATACTTTCCATATGGATGGAATTTTGCCTTCTGAGATAGTTCTGTTAATAAGGATAGAGATTGGATAGTCTATAGCTTTTGCAGCAATTTGTAGGTATTCAGATGGGAGACGGTCAGCAGAAGGGGTACAAGGTTTCAGTTTTTGAAGTAGCTTACAGATGAGAGAGGTAGGTACGGGTTGTATTTGAAAGGTAGATGATATAGTCTTGGAAGAATTTATTGGAGAAGCAGCAAAGGGAGGTAAAGAATTGGCTAGGGTTTGAATGGCTTCTGTAAAGTAAGTGTTAATGGCATCAGGGATCTGGTTAGAGTTATTATGGTTAAAACCTACAGGGGCAGGGGTAGCAGAGTGACCTGGACAAAGAAGTTTGTTAATCCCTGACCAAAATGTTTGTGGAGTTTGACTGGTTTGTTGTAGGTGAAGGTAGAAGTCTTTTTTGTCTTTGAGAATATCTTTCTTGGTGGCATTTCTTAACTGCTTAAAGTGGAGTTGATCTGATGGACATTTGGTAGCTCTCCATTTAGCCCAGATTTTATTTCTAAGGAGCATCTTTTGTCTAGTTTGTTTTGTGAGCCATGGGGCAGGTTTGGATCTTATTCTAGTAGAACTAAGAGGAGCACAGTAATCTAGGATTTGAAGAAATTTGGTGTTAAAATAGTTAACTGCATTGTCTAGTTCAAGATGGGTTAGTGGTGACCAGTCACATGCTTGCAGTTCATTTAGGAAGGTATGTGGGTTAAAGAATTTTTTTGAGCGGGAGGTTTTAAGATTATGAGTAGTTGGGATATGTACTTTTTGTCTAATAATGTAGGTAAGCATGTGGTCACTGATATCGTCGGGAAGGGTTCCTGGAGTATAAGTTTCAGGGTGGGTATTAATAAGGATCCAGTCAAGAATAGATTCCTTACTGGTGGGTTTGTGAATTCTAGTAGGAGTTGATATTAATTGTGAGAATCCAAAGAGATTTATGTGGTTAGTAGGGTTAGTGGAGCTGCAGGAGGGCCAGTCGATGTTAGTCATCCAGTATAATGGTCTCCTGGGGTAGTTGGGTAGAAAAATAGATAAGCAAGTTTTCAAGAGTATTAGTATCGTTACCTGTGGGGAGATGCATGCAGATTAGATAGATAGATTTGGTGTTGTTGATTTGGAGTTTGGTAGTCAGGAGATCAGCTTTGGTGTCAAATGAAGGATGCACATTGAAAGGGGAAATTTGGAGATTAGATTTATAGAGAATGGCTATACCACCACCTTTTTTGGTTATACGGTCATATCTAAGGATATTGTAGCCAGGAGGGCTAATTTCCTGGTCTAGTGTGGATTGTTTTAGCAAAGTCTCTGTAAGATATAGGATATCAAATGAGTACACATCAAGGAGTGCATGCAGGTAGGAAATTTTGTTGTTGATACTTCTAAAATGAAGGTGAACTATCAGGAGGGAGTTAGGTGGTTTAGTTAATGAAGAAATCATAGGCACTGATAAGTTGTTAAGGTTATTGGTATCGTCAGTGTTGGGATGAATATCACCGTCTAGGAGGGGGTGTTGCTGGGGATTTTTTAGGAATTTAAGGATTTTGAAGAAGTTATTAAATGTTTTTTTTGGAGGTGAAGTAATTAAAATGAGGTGTTCAATGGAATTTTGATAGTATATAGTTAGAAGTACTGGTTATATTACAGTGGTTAAGGGAGTAAATATAGGAAGAAGGTAATGTTAGTTGTAAGTGATGGTTTTGTTCTGGTAGAGAAAGATTTTCAAAGAGGGTGAGTGAATAAGGTATGGTAAGAGAGGTTATTAAGGTAGTTAAGAGTAGCATGTTTTTGAAAATGGTTTTAAGTGAAGGGGCCATATTTATAGGAAGTTGTAAGTTAAGAATAGGTAGTGAAAGTAGGAGAAATAGAGAAAAAGGAGAGAGTATTATGAGAGATAGATCTGGGTTAGAAATTATACAGAGAAGAAATTAGTGGAGAATGTTAAGGAGAGGATAAGGGAATTAGCTAGTGTAGTAAGAGGGTAGGACAGTTGGAGGTGTAATTTAATAGAGTTAGTTAGTAACAATTGGGGAGGAGGAGATGGGGGAGTGTTCTAATGATGAGGAGGTTTGTGATAGGTTGGAAGAATGGAGGGGGAGTGGCAAGTGAAGTTTAAGTGTAGTGCTAA
Organism: Protopterus annectens; assembly: GCF_019279795.1. NCBI lineage: Eukaryota > Metazoa > Chordata > Ceratodontiformes > Protopteridae > Protopterus > Protopterus annectens. The sequence continues at coordinate 19,499,371 of NC_056737.1, read as the reverse complement.
TTAGGGTGGGTGGGAATTGGGGGTAGGGTATGGGGAGCGGAGTGAGCCCGCAGGGCGAACGGAGCGGGGCAGACCAAGGAAGGTAAAAGTAGTGAGAAAAACAATCAGTAAGGTAGAAGTTAAGAGCAGGGGATGGTAGGTAAAAAGGCAGAGATTGTGAGTGAAAGGAAGGGGGAAAGAAATGAGCAGGAACCAGGGGGATAGAGGGCTAAAAGGACTAGAAGTGGAAGAGAGGAGGCTAAGTTACAAGGTTAAAATAGACTATGGAAGAGGATAGTAAGGAGAAAAGAGTTCCAAGAGTAGGACTTTTAAATTGAATGGCAAGAATAGAAATTGAGTGAAATCAGAGGTGATTAAAGACTGCCATCTAGTGGTCAAAGTCTGGAAGTACACAGTGAGGAGATCACAGAAGCTGGTTATAAGTAAAGAAAAGTAAAGGTATTGGAGAAGGAGAGCTATAAGGGGGTCACAGAATAGAGGGTGGGGGCTAGAAGAGTTAAGAGCCAGGAACAGTGGAGTTCAACAAGAGTAGGCGGGGGGGGTATGGCTGCTGGCAGATATGGCACTTTAACTAGTATAGGTAGAATGGACTAGTGTATACAAATACTGTATAACAAAAACAGGTTTAGGTAGGTGAATATTGCTGGTCTTTGTAGTCCAATAGGGCACAGTTGGGAGTGGGCAAAGTAAGTGTAGGGAGTATTCACAGCTGGAGAGAAATAAAAAAAAGACAGAAGAGGGAAGTTACTTAAGCTGTACAAAATTGATAAAGTCAATATGCTAGCAAAAATACAAAACAGCAGGACCAGGTGTAGAAACAACAAATGCTAGATCAGGAGCACATGAGCAAGCATCTAGTGCAAAATAATACAATTAGTTGGATCCCTGTAGCTGAAATTAGCTATCAAATTAGGACTAAAAACAATGTAGTAGATGCAAAAGATGTTAAACAAAAAACTTAGACTAAGAGAGTAATCATTACATTTGAAACAAGGTAGCCAGAAATTAAATTAACAGTAGAAACAGTCAGCTATGTTTCAGCAGATACTGACAATTTGCATGTAGAACAGATAAGTTTGCAGTTCAGAAAACATAATTGGCTCTTAAAACAGAATACTTATTAGACAAGCCTGTTTAAACACATGTAATTAAAACTAAAACTACTTAAATAATATCAAACACACAGTTACTGTTTAAATTCTCAGAGTGCCAAAAAAGGCTACAACTGAGGCCAGATAGAAAATAAAGTGGTTTTTGAACATCCGGACCAAGACCCATACAAAATCGACCATTTAAGCTACACAGGGAAGCGATACCTACCACAGCTATTTGTAGTCGCAGGGTATCACAACTCTAAAAACGTATGTGATTTAGCTCTGCTTTAGGGAATGTAATTAATAGGGCAGAACTAAAGCAAGTATACCTTATAGTAAAGCCTATTTGAGGGTACTATATACGCCTCTGAGAACGGCTAAGACCTATGTGAATGTTAATAGAGTAAAAACAAATCCTACAACTAAAGTAATATATTATGCAATTGTTATGATGAAAAACAAATCCTACAACTAAATTATTTGCAGGAAGTGCTCCGGCGAAATCCAGGTCCTCTAAAGTCGCATGGAGCAGAAAGGTACCTGTAGAATCTCAGCGGATGCAAGTTATACACTTTTCAAATTGTTTAATCTGTCCCAACACCGGAGCGATTCGCTATCGAGTTTCAGTACTTAAACAGCACAGTCAAAACATTAAAGTTAAGACTAGCATCTACCTCTAATCAGTGACAGAGTCGCTGACAGCATATACACTAAAAGGGGGGGTTATAGGAATTAAGAGCTATGGAGTCTCGGTTAGAGGTAGTGATTAGCAACTGCACCAGAGTAATAGAAACCAGAGCTACAGCCGTTAGCAGTTCAGGGATCACCAGACGACACTGGCAGGGCAAAGACTGATGGCTACACCGGAATGAGTAGCACAGTTGCTACAGGATAAGCAGTAACAGGTTTACTTTAGAGGGAAATAAAGTCCCACATAAAAAATATAGACCTATCGTCTGTTCTGGTGTGGTGGTATTCAACGCTACAAGCATTTAGGAGTACATGGGCACAGACACGCCAACAGTGCTAGGATGGGAGGCTACCATGAGTGTGGTTGGCTCAAAACACTCCGGTCTACAGTAAAGGGCATTCTTTGAGAAGTAGGGTAGAGCAGACGACCAGGAGTAGTCGTTTGTTAACTAATGGCATACACTCTAAGCAGGAAGATAATAAGCAAGTTGTAGGGGCTAAAATATAAATGTAAGCAATATTATTCTTATGTAGTTAACTGATTAAGCGAGCCAGTGAAGACGGGAAATTTTAGTAAACGGCAGCTTAAATCAAACAAGTGGTGGCACTTTACAGGTTCATGGCTTAGCATTAAGGCATTTAAGGAGCCGTAGAAAAGGCGGCAAAAGATTTGTTACCCAGAGCAATAAATAACAAAAAAACTATAAACACTACTGTATAAGTACACAGACAAAGCACGTGACTAAAGCAAAACCAAAAAGAATGAAACTAATACAGCATTACTTTAGGATACAGGTAAACATGTAAGAATAACACACTTACATTGAAAATCAGATTTAGACGCCAATGATCGCTCAGCAGCCACGCATGGAGAGGGGGATTAAAGATGGCCACTGTGGGGAATTAGTCCCCTATAATAGGTTTGGTCCGGATGTAGTAAGGCCAGAGGGGAGGAGCAAAGTATATAAAATCAGGATGGAAACCAGAAGATCAGGTTAAGGAGGAGGCGCAGGATAGTAAAAGAGTACAAGGCTAGAGTAGGTGTGAGCAAGGAGGTAAAGGGGAGGAGGAGGGGAATACACAGGGAAAGGTCTGTAAAAGTTGTAAGATGTAAGGAGGTGGAGAAGACCTAGAGGGATTTAGGGAAGGGAGGTAGAGAAGAATGATTAGATAAGAGAAGGTAGGGGAAGATAATGTGATCAGGTACAGGAAAGGGACCAAGCCTCTGAGAGTTGGGAAGGAGAGAAAATAGAAGGGTATATATAAGAAAAAGGGGAGGGGGGAGATAGAGGGAATAAGAGAGTAGGAAGGGGCTAGGTAGAATAAAGACCTAGTAGAGTAGAAGTGTGAGACCCAAGGAAGGTAAAAGTAGTGAGAAAAACAATCAGTAAGGTAGAAGGTAAGAGCAGGGGATGGTAGGTAAAAAGGCAGAGGTTGTGAGTGAAAGGAAGGGGGAAAGAAATGAGCAGGAACCAGGGGGATAGAGGGCTAAAAGGACTAGGAGTGGAAGAGAGGAGGGCAAGTTACAAGGTTAAAATAGACTATGGAAGAGGATAGTAAGGAGAAAAGAGTTCCAAGAGTAGGACTTTTAAATTGAATGGCAAGAATAGAAATTGAGTGAAATCAGAGGTGGTTAAAGACTGCCATCTAGTGGTCAAAGTCTGGAAGTACACAGTGAGGAGATCACAGAAGCTGGTTATAAGTAAAGAAAAATAAAGGTATTGGAGAAGGAGAGCTATAAGGGGGTCACAGAATAGAGGGTGAAAATGAATCTTTTGAACCAGAATACAGGATTTGAATTCCGTAGACATAGTGAGGCCTTGTTACTTTTAATTCTGGTGACAACCAAAACAAAAATTGCTAGAAATTGGAAATCAGAGTCTGTGTCAATTATTTTTAGCCGTGGTGGTGCAGCGGTAGCGTTGTTGCCTCACAGCAAGAGGTTCTCCTCTTCAATTCTCGGCGGGAGCGCCTTCTGTGTGGAGTCTGCATGTCCTCCCCGCGGTCGAGTGGCGTTCGAAAGACATGCATAGAATAGGCGTGCCTTTGTTGAAGGTTGGGCATCGAGCTGGCACCTCTGCACCCATAAAAAAATCTGCTGCCAATCATTAGCAGACCGGAGTTCCACTGTGGTGACCCCTAACCGGGAAAAGCCGAAAGAAGAACAAGAGTCTAAGTCAACTGCATGTGAAGCACTGAGTATTGTAACAGAGATAAAAGAACTGGAAGTGGGATCTTTAGAAATGGAAAGATGCATATTACATAAAAATAAATGGGCTTGTTGGAACAATGCACTCAGAATAATGTTATGGAGGAGGAGTGAGGTTTAAAGGAAGGCAGGAATTGAGCAATTTATGCAGTGTTTGACTAACAGTTATGAAAAAAAGAACTTGTATATGTAATGTATGTAACTGGAAACACGTTCATATGTTTGTTTTTTTTTTATATTAGTGTATGTTTGCCAGTGTCTTTTGTGATAATTTAATAAAGGTTTTTAAAATACAAAACAAAAAGGGACCTCCACCATGGGACCTCAGTTATGTATTAGAAATGAATGCACTGGCATTCTTTGAGCCAGCTACTTCCTTATCATTCAGGTAGCTTTTGAAGAAAACTACCTTTTTGATGGCTGCTTCTTCTGCTAGAATTTAAGAATTTCAAGCTGTCATGTGAAAGAAACATTTTTTAAATTTTTCACAAGGACAGGTTCACACTAGAAATCAACCCAACTTTCATGCCTAAAGTGGTAACAGAATTGTCTATAAATCAGGCCATTCATGTCCTCATTATTTCTCCCAGTCCCCACAGGAAAGGGGAACACATCTTAATTTCTTTGGATGTTTGTATGCAACTGAGAGGACAAAGCTAATAAGGAAGTCAGACCAGATGTTTTTCTCATTTGCAAAGGGCAGGAAGTGGAAGCCAATAGGCAAAATATATTTTTTATAAAATGACTACCTCACTGTATATCTTTTTGTTATTCCTTTCATTCCAGAACTGATCCTGGCATTGCCAAGGCATGTTCAACCAGAGCCCTGCAGCCACCATGGCCTTCCTGAAGGGTGCTAACACAAGCTTTTTTGGAAGTAGCTTTCTGATCATCTGTCCTTAACTTCTAAACAGCATAATGTAAATTATGCATCCGTGGTCAGAGCAGGGTTTGTTACAGGCATTCTTCAGCATCTACTGTTCTCACAACCTTTTCAAGACCAGCCAGCCACATACTGGACTTTGAGGTCTGAGAGACTTCCCAGGTGTCATGACTGCAATAGTGAATAAAACAATGGCAATAGTATGTTTGTGTTAGGAACTTACTATAACTTTAGATGTTCACGTGTATTCACTGTTGCTGTCTGTAATTCCCAGCCAGCGTCCCTGCTCTTTCTTTCTTTCTTTCTTTCTTTCTTTGGGCATCCGGGGATTGGTGTGGGTACCCTCATCACTGTACATTGAGTTTTACCTCTACCTATTTTGAAACACCCCACTTTTCTCTGGTCTTACCCAGAGCCTGAAGAGGTGGACCAGGGATTATGATTGGTCATTGTTTCCCAAAGATTTCTCCCCCAGGTCCACTTGTACTTTGAAACATTGGCACAAACCTCTTAGTTCAGACTGGGCAAGAAAGCTCTGAAGATGGCCTGACATCGGAGTAGCAGGCAGCTGGCTGAAACTAGAAGAGAGAAGGTAAAGCTCTACTAGTCAGATTGGACATCATCTCCCTAGGGGCAAGAATCCCACGTCATGACTACAAAAGTGATGTCCTCCTCGTGTTTGCTTCATATCTTAAAGAGTCAGGGTATACTTTTTGTTTAATTTTCTACAGAGCAGAATATAACAAAAACTCAGCCTTTACTTGTACAGCTCCTTTCCAGGACCTGTTTTTTCATTTCTGTTGTACGTTTCCCAGAGAATACAGCATTTAACATAGTGATGAAAGTCAGAGTCCTTTAAACAAGGACTGACAAGACCATGGAAATATGGTACATGAACAATAAGTAGGAATAAGAACATTGTTTCCATAACAGCTGGTTGGTTATCAGTACATAACTTTACAAAGTACTAGACTTTTTTCTGCATTGTCGCTATGGACCACTTTTGAGACTGCTGCCTTGCAGTTCATTTTATTTTGCATCTCGTATGTTGTTTTCCAAGACACATCCTTTTAAACTGCATTGGAATTTGTTTTTCTGGTTAATTCTGCTATTAAGAATTTTCTGGAAATAAAATAGTACACATTTGAAGATTCATCATATCTGTTGTCTACAACATGTTTTTTTTCTGCCCAGTCTCATTGTTCCCTTAGAAATGCACTTGTACTACTGAGGATCTATTCTATTTAATTAGACAGCCAGGGAGTTTATCTAAGAGAGTGTATGGTATAATAAATCCTCTGACAATTTTCTTTCTCTGAAGAAATCCACATTTTTTCAAGAACAAAGAACTGGTGGCTGTGGAGGTGAGCGTACCTCTTAGCCAAGGTGCAAAGGGCACTAATGTTGTAAAGATAAAGGTGATTTATGAGAAAAATGAGATGTTGAAAAATTAGTGTGTGTTCAGCAGCCCTGTCTCAGTAATTGGTAACACTTCATGAGTGCCTCTCAAAAACCTTTGGCTTTGATGAGTACTGATTTATCCACACTTTCTTCATTCTTTAATTGAAGTAGCAACTATGTAGTAGAGGAGTACTTCTAGAGAATGAAAAAAAGACCATTTATTCTGTTCTTACCGCATAACAGTACCTTGTCTAATTAATAATTTGCTTCAAATACCTTGATCTGCCAGATGTTACCAGTTGGAGGTCAGTAACAACTAATGCATCAGGAAAAAATAGTACAAGAGCTTGATTCCTTTTAGAAGATGACATTTCATTTGATACCTATGTATCTGTGACTGTCCACAAAGAATATGGAGTTGCTGTTGCTCTGTGAGTTGTTGAGTTATGTCAGCAGTGTAATTGTGCCCTGTGCACTGCTCTTACTAGTCCAATTGTAGAATGATTCACCCAGTTCTTTAAACCTGTTCGCTTCTATCTGGTTAACTTGGAGGAGGTACAAAAAGTTCTTGCAAAGAAAATTGAAAGGCTTAGATGCGTGTCTTGCATGCAAAAGTGAAATCAACTCTTTGTCTCTGTTCTCCGTATCTTACTGTCTTCGTTGAGAGGACATGTGGCAGACCTACAGATCTTTAAAAAAAACATTACTTTTTGAATCTTTTTGCTTAAAATACTACCCCTCCCCCAAAGTGATCTGAACAAAAGAGGGCACTTTGCTCAGTAAAATGTAATGTTTATTTCGTATCTCAGTGACTCCCACACCAGTGGAATAAACTTGCTATTATTTTACGTCAGTCCATCAGTCCATTCCTTCAGGGAGGAATTGAATGACTACATGTCCTCCCGACAAAAAAAGTTTCAACATGGGTGTCTATTAGGCCTTGAGCTTGTTCCTCAAACTTAAGAATCCTTTGAACCACTGACCAAGCTATGTTCTCATGCTTAAGCAGGGAAACATTCCAGAGTCCATTGCTTCACCTACCTCACCCCATGTAGGTTTCCTGTCTGTTAGCCATATCCATCTTTACACATACCTTTGTATTCACCAGAAATTACAGCAACTTGTTGCCTTATTGCTATCAAACTGGTCCCACATGCAGAAGTATGTTCTTCTACTGCAGCTATTTCCTGGTCACAAAAAGACAGAGTCCCTGAAGCTGTTTGTGCTGTGAAGGATTCGGACACCTTTTTAAGTTAAAAAATGTCATGTATTCTCACTGCTTGATTTCTTTTTGAACACCACTTGTTTTCCATCTTAGTTATACAAGTGGCTCATATGTACTTACTCCTCCAGAACTTATTCATTTTCAGTTTTCTCTTTAATGATTTTTTTAAGCATTACCCCTCTGGAGTACCCTCTTTTCTCCTCATTTTACCAGATAATTAAGCATTGTGATTTCTGATCTGTAGATACAGTATCTGTGTATCTATATTGTCTCAGGACTTCAGAGTTGTATGTAATTCCTAAATTTCAAAGTAGAACCCATTCAAGAAATTATTTCTGACTGACTGACTGATTTTTACATGCTATAATGCTTTTTGCCACAGGCTGTATTTTGATAATTAACTCAGCACCAAAAATATCTGTTTCCAACGAACCCATTATAGCTTTGGTCTTTGAAAAGGTAGGCTGTAGACCTTCCAACATGGTTCCAAACTGATCAGTAGCTTAATTTCAACTCTCCCATTGTCAGTTTGAAAACAGAAACGGAGAAATAAAAGTGATATTGCCAGCTTAGGTAAAATAGAGTTACTAACTACTAAGTGAGCTATCTGGATGTCAACAAAGAATACATTTAAAGAAGCTGAATGAAAATCAACCAGAAAAAGTGAAGAGAAAATACTGGCTAGGGAGAATCCTGCAGCTGTTCAGCAAAAAAAAAAAAAAAAAAAGCAGTTCAGGCTTCAGCTTTGGCACAAGACATTGCTTCCAATAATTTAGAGGAAAAAATCAATCAAATGTACTTGTAGGTGGGTAAAATAAATGAAACCCTGAAGGAATATATCAACTTAAATAACAAAAGATTGGAAAAATAGAGGAAGCTTAAACTGGCTATTCAGGTGAACTGAAAAAATGGAAAAATCAGAGGCTGAAATGAAGAAAAGGCTGGCAAAGGATGAAGTTTCTTAAGAAGAACTAAAATGATAGACTTGGAAGATAGAGCATTCAGAGAAAAATTAGATTTTCTGATGTACCAGAGAAACTGGAAGGAACAGGCTGTATTAATTTTATGAAAGTGCAAGTAAGCAACTGGGCTGATAATCTTCAGCAGAACCTATTAATTGAAAGGGCAAATCTAGTGTATGCTCCAAACCTGGCCACGAGAAACCAGCCAAAACATGTATTAGTAAAGATGGAATCATGCCAGCAGAAAGAGTTGATCCTGACAAAACTATGGCAGAATGGAAACTTGTTGAAATTGGAGACAGCCAAGTGTTTGTATAATATACTTATTTACTGTATACCAGACAGAAGAAAAACACATTTGAACCCAGCAGGCTGGAAATGTCAAAAACAGTTATGAGATTCAAGCTGCTGTATCCAGCTTTGCTCAGAATATTTTTTTCTTGGAAGATCAAAGACATTTTTGGATGAAGGACAAGCTAAGGAAGAAATAAAAAAATGTACCCCAGAAAAAGTGAGCAAGCAAACAGAAGTGGACTCTGCTTCTCATTATTTTCACAGTAAATCCCATAGAGGGACTTTGCCGGTGGAACTTTTTCCAGTGTTCCAAAGGAAAATGCTTTAGAGACAGAAAAAAAAACACACAGGAGTTGACTAGAAGAATAGGGAGCATGAATACCTTGTACTTGACCCAGAGTCTTGTTTTGGGAGATGGAAATGTACAGGAAGAAGAACAGAAACATTGACATTGGTAATGGAACACTATAAAGCATCATTCATATTTGTGAAATAAGGCTTTGCAAGAAAAAGAGGTTATGGAAGGCTGGGGTATTGCTGACTTTGTTAAACTTCTGCGTGGACTGTAAAGCATACACACAACTTTGTCACTGATGTTTAGAGGGACACTAAAAGGGGAAAATAACTGTAAGTAAAATATTTTTTGTTGTTAGTATTAAACATTTCCTGATATAAACTGCATGTTGTATAGCAAAGCAGCTTTGTAAAGTGTGTAGGCAGGGTATTTTAAATGTGTGAGAGTCTTCTTTTAAGTGATTGTTGTATATGTTAAAGATAATAAGCAAGTACCTTTTTTAATTAGAAATATAGGCTTTACAGTATAACAAGCAAAGAAAGGCTGGATGAAAGCAAGTTTAAGTTGCTATGCTGTGATATTGACTTTTGGGGTGGGTTGTAAAAGTGCACCGATTCTATTCTGTTTAATGAATAATTAAGAAGAGTCCTTTTATTTTTACATGGGTGGATGGGTAGATTATAATGGTATTGGCTTAAGACATAAGCAAGTGTTTTTGTAAGCAAGTAGGCTTGAAAAAATAAGTCAAAATGATGAAAGCAATGACAAATGCTAAGTTTTTATTTTGCATTTACAAAGATATTAGCTTGCTTTTTTCCCAATAGCAAATGATTTCAGTAGGAGTCAAGAAGCCTGCAGCTCAAGGCAGTTGAACATTCTGTGCTGATTTTATTTGCAAAGAATCCTTTGTGGATCTGCAGAGTTGCTAGCTGTTTTATTCCCTCTGATTGCTGACTACTTTTACACAGAGACTAGAGGTTTGCAGGGGCAAGCAGTTAATCTTGAAAGTGCTTAGCATTCTTTGCTGAGGGAAATGCAAAATGTAAAGGCACAATGACAAGCGTTTAGTGAAAATTAAAGTTTGAAATTATGGGAAGTGAATAACTGCTAGAACCCTGCCTAGCTGTCTAAATACTTTAATGCATTTAATAGAACATTATACAATTTAATTTTATTTGAAGTTAGTGCACTTTTTCTTAGGAATAAAAGTTAATGTTTTCTGAGAGCATACTTACTGTTTTTCACATCTAGAGGGGAATTGAGATGAGAAAAAAGAAAAAAAAAACAGGCATCAATCATTGTAAATGGGAAAAGAGGGTGAAGCTTGCACTTTAGCATGGGTAACCTTAATTATAGGTTAGGCAATGCCTGTGGGTACATCTGTCAGTCTGGGGCATTTGTCCTTATCTTGAGGGTTCAACTTCATTTTTTGAAGATGTACATCATTTTATGTGTTTGTCCTAAGTTAATATGGGATGGTTGTGTTCTGAAAGTGTATTTAGTTTTTGTTGGAGGGCTTCATTAAAACAGAAAGTCTTGAAAAATATGATAAGGGTTCAAGAGAAGAGGAGGAAAAACTATATAAAAGATGAGCCATCCAAACTTAGTATGCACATGTAAAAGAAAAGCTGGCAATACATATTCAAAAACTGTGATGTATAATAGGTGGGAATAATAGCTTTTTATCATAATAGCTATGCTAACCACATTATCTTTTGAAGTAAATGGCCTTACAGGTATAGAGAAAAGGGAAAGAATATTGAGTTCTATTAAATGTGGAGTGCAAATATCAGTGATGTGGGATACACATTTGGAAAGAAATGAGTGTGTGAATTTGACAAAGAAAGGATTTCAGAATGGATATTCAGTGGAATGTCATGGACATAGAAAAAGGTGAGTAATAATACTGATAGAGGGGCTCCATTAGTGACAGAAGAGTTAAAATAAGACAGTAATAGTAGAATCTGATATTGTCAGTTTTCATTCTGTCCTCAACTGATCGGTTCAGATCTGAGGCGTTGGATCAGAGTTGGCTGCTGTAAACGCTTGTGGCATCCCAGAACTCTCAAGCTTCTCCCTTAACCGCAATGCATCCTGCCCATTACCTCAGATCTCGTTTGCTGCCGTTAGGTGAAAGATGTGGTTGTTTGACTGTTGAGCTAGCTGGGATAGATAAGTGCTTGAATTTTTTTTCTTCTACTATAATCTTTCTTTAATTTTTCTCTTTATTGTACTAGCATACTCTAGCTACTATCGTTAATATCTCTTCCTCCATGTTTTTTCTCCCTTACCCTTCTACAGTTGTCGTAACCCTACTATCTTTGTAGGCAGTCCCTTTCCCCCTTTTTCTTGTTTAAAAAAAAGTATTTTTTACCAATATTCTTCATAGTTTTTGCCTTCAGTTTTATCATTGCCTTTTGATGGTGGTTTTGCAGTTTCATCTGTGTAGTTTCCTATACCTGTTTTTTCTTCCTGCAGGTTTTAAGAAGTGTGGACGAAGATTCCTTTCTGTGACTCTCACACCATTTGTCTGCCTTGGCCCATTCCATTTTCAAGAGAGTTTTAGTGATTTGTCATGCCTTCAACCCCCGAACATTAGTGGAGTGGAAGAACAAATTAATCTTTAAGGGGCTTTTACCATCTTCCTTTAGTGATGCTATCTCTGGCAAGACGTCCAAAACGTTGTCTCACTCATATCTGAGCTTTTCTTCTGATCCCGCTAAGACCTTGGAGAAAACTTCAAAAAGGCCTTCTTTGGATCCAGCAGTTTCCTCAGATCCATCCAAGAAAAAGAAAATTAAATTATCGGATCCGACCCCCTCAGATCAAACAAAAGTAAAAAGTATGTCTTCGGATCAGACTGTTTCTTCAGATCTAAAGTCTCCAAAAACTAAGGATTCATCAGATCCAAAGATGCTGGATCCTCCTAGATTACTGGATGTACTTACTAGGACAAGGTACTCCCCATCTGTGGATCCTGTCCCATTGAGAGTGTCTTCTCCTTTTATTTATAGACCGGATTCTCCTTCCAGACAGTCCTGTCACTTTTCTTGGAGTCTCACTGTAGAAGATATGGAGAGGGTAGTGAGACAGATACTTTCAGCATAGAGCCTTCCAGGTGTTGCTTCAGCTCCTACCCCTTCCGGTCAGAAAGCCCGTATATCCAAGACAGCACCTCTAACTTTTGCTCCTCTAACTTCCTCTGTGGGTTTGGAGCCCTTGGATCAGAGTTGTCCAGGCCCATCTCCTTCAGATCCAAAGATCATTGTATCCTCAGATCTAAAGCTTGCTCTGAGCTCCTCTGTGCTATCGGAACCTGAGAGCTCTTGGAGCCAGTTCTACTCTGTTACATCAGAGGTGTTTCAGTCGACTCTGAGGACTTTGGAGACATCTCTACACCTCGGAGCTTCAGCAAGGATTGGTTTGGCTCCGACTTCTGCCTTTGGGTGACTTTCTTCAGAGCAGGGAAAGACCAGGGATCAGAAAGCCCCCCTTTCAGACCTGGGTTCCTATCCCTCTGTGGAAAGGTCAACCTTTAAGACATTGGGGAGAGCCTTGTCAGCTTCCATGACCCAGATGGGTCCTATCCCCTCAGGTCCTGTATCTTCCCCTGCTCTGCGTCAAAATGTTTCAGCTAAACCTCCTACAGGAACAGCCGGTATCAAAACCTCAGTATGGCCACTTGGGTATTTCTATCTCTTCTTATATCTCCCCAGATTATCCAACTGAGGAGGTCCCTCAAAAGAAGACATGTAAGAGGAAGCATCTGGATTCTCCTGAATCTGTCACCGAAGACGCAGATTTTAAGAAGGGTGAAGGGTCCCCATGGTCACCTCCTGCTGACATCTCATTCGGTAACATCCTCAAAATCCTAAAACAGAGAGGTGTCTGAAAGCCCAGCAATCATCATTTGGAGGAATATGTGCTCCTGGAGGAGGTGATTCAGCCTGCTGCTGAACTCCTCAAATTGGTCATGTGGCAGGCATGGAAGGAGCCTGACACCATTGAGTCCATACCAAGGAAGGCTGATAAAATTATGACCCCTTTGGAATTCAAGCAGTTCTGGTCCAAGGGCACCCCTGTTGATGCCATGGTTATACCAGCGGGCACCATAAGGAACTAGCTGAAGAAAGTTCCTCTGTTTATCCTCCTGACAAGGAGTTATGGGCAATGGACAGGTATGGGAAGTGTATCTATGCTTCAGGGACCTTCACCTTGAGGTCCATAAAATATCTGGTACATTTCACCAGATTACAAAGGGATCTGATAAAGGAACTCCCAGATACCTTTGCAAGAACCAAGTCTGAGGAAGTGAAAGATTCTGTCACCTCACAGCTGTCAATCCTACAGTCACTATCAAAGTCATCCATAAGGCTTATTTCCAGTATGGCAGAAGGAATCTCAAGGGCACTGGGTTCAGGCGTAGCCATCAGGAGACACGCCGGGATGCACTTGTGTGACTTCACAAAGCTTTTTAAGTCTACGTTCATCAATGCTGCTTTTGACGGCATGTCTGTCTTTAGCTCCAGAGTGAAAGATGCATTGTCCCAGGTGTGGGAAGAATGAAAAGGCCCTTTCTGCCGTAGCCATGCATATTTTTCCACCCCCCGAAGATCCTTCTCGAGGAATCATCGGAGAAGTGGAAAGATGTGGTTTAAGAAATCACAAGGATCTTTCCAGGGAACATGTTGGAGGGTCTTCCACAAGAGGCAGAGGGGGAAACTCAAATGGTAGACACCACATTCTGCAACACCAAAGGCCAGAGAACCATTCTTTGGCAAACCCTTCCAGTGCTCCTGAACGGTGGCCTGATTGTCCCCCTCTGGAAGCAGTCAAGGGTCGTTTGTCCCTGCAACGGAGAGCCTGGCTAGACATAACAAAAGATAGTTGGGTGCAGAGGATCGTATCCAGAGGATATAGAATTCCATTTTCCCTTCCTCCCTCCATCTTCCAGAAAAATCCCCGATGTTCCACCCAATCAGAGGGGTCAAGCAGCCATTCAAATGCAAAAGCTGCTAAATAAGAGAGTCATCTAAGAGGTCTCCTGGACCAGAAAGGATCCGGAACTTACTCAAGATTCTTTTAGTACCAAAGAAAATGGGACTGAAGACCAATTTTGTTTCTCAGCAACCTAAACAAATTTGTTTGAAAGACAAAGACCAGGATGGTCATGGTTCAGTCCATTCTTTTGTTTTTGGAAAAGGATGACTGGATGTGCTCAATAGATCTCTAAGATGCATACTATCATATAAAAATAAACAGGCAATGCAGGAGATTCTTACGCTTCCAGCTAGGCGCCAGTCATTATCATTTCAGAGCACTGCCCTTTGGTCTCACCATAGACCCCAGGGTGTTCACGAAATGTATTGCAGTGGTATCAGCTCACTTGAGACTGCAAGGATTCTGTGTGTTTCCAAACTTAGACAACATCACTGCTTCGACCAGGCATCAACTCGTCATGGCAAGAGAAGAACTCATCCACTCCTGCACAAGGTTAGGAATAACCATAAATTTCGTGAAGTCAAATCTAGAGCCAACTCAAATTCTAGAATTCATAGGACCGCTACTAGACACAAGGTCAACAGTAGCCTCCCTTCCCAGAGTTCAAACTTTAAGGTCACAAGTCAACAAGATACTTTGCAGTACCATGATCTCAGCTTGCCTACTTTTACAAGCTCTAGAATCAGTGGTGGCAGCGATAACCCTTGTTCCACTAGCCAGGTTTCACATGACTATTCTCTAGTGGCTATTGGCATCTCAATGGTCGATTCTTTAACTACCCTTTTCTGCTCCAATATGAATTACCAACTCATGCAAGAAAAGTCTGATGTGGTGGATACAGTCAGATCAGTTGCTACAGGGTCACCCATTTGTCCCCTCACAGCCCAAAGCCAGAGTGACCACGGATGCTTCCCAGCTGGGGGAAGCATTACCTGGGAAAGACAGTCTAAGGCATGCGGTCCACCAAAGAGGCCAATTTGCATATCAGCATACTGGAGTTGAGAGTACTGCTTTTAGCATTGCAAGTCTTTCCAGGATGCTGTCCCATCAGAAATGATTGCAGTTGAAACAAACAATATGTCAGTGGTTTGGTACATCAACAAACAAGGAGGAACCAGATCGTACACCCTATACTGAGAAGCACTAAGGGTGTGGCATTGGGCAATATCTTTCAACCGCTTTCTCTTAGCAACGCATACTTCTGGGGAAGTTCAATGGGCTACAGACAAGCAGAACAGGTGCATACTTTTACGTCACGAATGGTCCCACAACCAGAAAGTTGTGGAACAAATATTCCTCAAGTGAGGCCAGCCTTTCTGCAATCTCTTTGCATCTCCCGTAAACAACAAGTGCAGCCATATTTTACCCTAATCCCCTCACAAGGGGAGTCACCTAGGGATGTTTTTCTCCACGATTGGCCCCCTTGGTTTACTTTAAGCATGCCCCCCCAATTCCCCAAATTCCAAAGTTCCTTTAGAGAGCTTCCAGGTTGAAGACCATGGTCATCCTCATTACCCCCGTTTGGCCTCAACAGATTTGGATTTCCTTCCTGTGGCCTCACTTAATTCACCAACCTTGGATTCTGGACCCAGCTCCAGACCTCCTGTCTCACCCGACGGGCATGACACATTCGGACCTCCTGAATCTCAGGCTGACAGCTTTGTTTCTCCAATTCCAATAATAGCCAGACAATCGGTGCTCTTTTCCACTGTTCGTCACATACATCTTGTTGTCTTCCCTTAAGCCACCCACTAGGAAACTTTACACTAGTAAGTGGAAAAGAGTTTTACACTGGGCTATTCAAAAGCATGTAGACCCTTTCTCAGTCCCAATTAATCATGTGCTGGAATTCTTGACACTGCTTTACAACCAAGGGGGCAGTTCTTCAACAGTGAGAGTCCAGTTGGCAGCAATTTCTAATTTCAACATTGTGTTTGATGGCCGTTAACTAGCTTCTCATTAACCATGTAAAGCTTTTTTGTACAGCACCATTCTTCTTAAATCTCCTTTTAAAGATCCCATGCCACAGTGGGATCTCAACCTGGTACTGCAGTCCTTGATTCTTCCAGACTTTGAGTCTGCCCATGATTCTGACCATAAATTTTTGTCTTGGAAGACCTTGTTTTTAGTTGCCATCAGTTCCGCCAGACGAATTTCGGAAATTCAAGCATTGTCAGTGAAACCTCCATATCTCATTTTCCATAAGGATAGAGTCTCCTTATGAACCAGTGCATCCTTTTGCACAGGGTAGTATCAGATGTCAACATTATTCAATGTGTCAGTCTACCAGTCTTCTTCCCAAACTATTCCAGCAAAGGAGAATACTTACCACATTTGCTAGATGTGCATAGACAATTGTGTGCCTATCTTCATAGGACAAAAGATATCAGAATGATTGATCAATTGTTTGTATCCTTTGCTGATTTGAAATTGGGCTCACCTGTATCTAGCGTTACCTTAGCTAAATGACTTACCAATTATATTTCCTTTATTTACAACAAATCAGGTATGACTTTGTCTTACAAAGTATGGGCTCATTCTACCAGAGATGTAGCTACCTCTTCAGTTTTCCACTCAAGAGTTTCCATGGATGATTTGTTCAGCAGCAACTTGAGCTTCCCCTCACACTTTTATCTCTCATTATAAGCTGGATCAGGTGTCCAGAGGTAGGGCATCTTTCAGCTCAATGGTGCTTAGAAATATCCTTCCTTGAATCTATTTAGAGTTGTAAGTATCTGGGGACTCTGTCCCATAAGTCAAGGACGGAATGAAAATTGACAACATCAGATAAAAAAGTTATGCAATAACTTTCCATCTGTGTTGTCTATTTTCATTCCTGTTGACTCCCCTCCCACCAACCTCCAACCTTTTTTAGGTTTATTCTAGAAGAGCAAGCTGATATAACTTTGTTATATCTTTCGAACATTACCAGCTCCAGGTGTGGCATTGCCTCTTTTCTTTCTTTCTGTCTCTTTGTCTGAATTATATGCATATATGTATAAAGTTGTAAGAGTACATATTTCCTTATTGCTTGCAAACAAGATCTGAGTAATGGGGAGGATGCATTGTGGGTAAGGGAGAAGCTCAAGAGTTCTAGGCTGCCACAAGCGTTTACAGTGGCCGAGTTGGATCTGACTTGTCGGCTCCAAACCCATTAGTTGAGGAGGAATGAAAATAGACAACACAGATGGAACTTTATGGTAATTACATAACTTTTTTGGGGTAATAAGGGACTGTTGACAAGGGAGGAAGATTATGCTGGCATATATTTATATTCCACCAAAAACTGCTATTATAGAGCTTATGGAAATTTTGGGAGAAGTTGATCAGCTTTCAGCAGGGAATATTACTTATAGGTGGGGACTAGAACTTGATTTGCAGTAGTGAGGATGTATTAGGGGGACCTGGAAAAGAAATGTAATAAAAGAGGATAGATTGCTGAAGACATTTATGAAAATATTTGGTATGGAATAAATGAATTCAGTAACAGGAACTAAGATGGAATTTACGTATTATTCTCCAAGGTACAATAACTGGGCTAGAGTGGATAGAAATTATAATTCACAGCAACATGTGCATTTGAGTGAAGGTTTCGGCACGCATATAATAAGTATTTTAGATTATTTATTGACAAAATCTAAGATAAAAATGAGACACTGGTGCTTTCCTACTTGTTAAAACAGAGGAATTTTAAGGAATTGGTTGTGGAAATTATTTGAGAGTTATTAGGGAAGATAGAAATTTCTTCAGAAGTAACAGCTAGTGACTTGAGTGGCATAACATGAAAATGAAGTTTAAAATAGGGTAGAAATATAAGAAAGGGATGTATGTTTAAGAAGTATTAGGAATTATTTACAGGTGCTAACACAGGTTAAAGTATTACAGAGTAAAGGGAATCTCCCAGAACAAGGAGACACACAACTAAAGAGAAAATAAAGGAGTATTTGGATAGTGTGTATGAGTTTAGAAAGATTGCTCTTAAGCAACTATTTTTTTTGAAAATTCCAGAGCACAAAACCTTTAACACAACAACTTAGCCAATAGAAAGTAGAAAGGGTTGTCGCCAAATTTAAGGAGCCTTTAACAAGAAAAATAACCAGAGATCATGTACAGGTATCAACAGATATTTTGGAAATTTTATGAAAATTTCTATAAAGCAGAGATGTGGAATTATAGAAAGAGCTTAAAAGGAGATTATTGAAGTCTTAATTATACCAATGTTAGATGTAGATGAGGTTCAACTAGTAGTAGTTAAGACAGGAAGAGATGAGATAAAACAGTGATGTATAATCAGTCTGCAGGCAATCTCCAAGAACAGACTGTATTCTTCTGGAGGTTTGGATGGAAAAAAGTGATATAGATCTGGCAGATTTGGTTTAACATTTTTGTTTTAAAGAAGGGGAAGCAACACCTTGGAAGAAAACTGTGGTGGCTGTTTTTAAGACTGTAAAGACCCATCAGGCAAACTTTATCTGGGCCCAATTAAATCCTGAACCATGATTATAGAGTGTTTGTCTTTACCAGCTAAACAAATGTCAAAGCTGTTGCCAGAATTGATAGATAAGCATCATTGTTTTGTGGAGGGGCAGCAAACATTTGATATTAACAGAACAATGATGATCCAGAAAGAAGAAGGGTAAAAATACCACTGTTGTTGGTGGATCTTGATGTAGAGAAAACATTCAGCAGAGTAAGCTGAGATTTTATGAGTAGGGCAGTGGAAGCATTTGCATTGTCTGATACAATGATAAAGTTAATAAGGAGGATCAGAGGCAGGGATTAAAATGAGGATTCCTCTTTGCTAAGTTGTGTTAGAACAGAGGAAACAGGCAGTATGTGAGGATGTTCTCTTTCCGTTTTATTTGCTTTATTTATTTAGGGCCATTGGCAAAGAAAATAAGAGACTCAAAGTCAGTGATGTAATTGGTATGGTAATCAAGAATGTTGGCTTTTTTGCAAATGATATTTTGTACCTGATGAATCCAGAAATGAACATTTCACTGTTGTGGAACATTTTGAGACAGTTTTGTGTCTTTTTGGGAAATAAAATGTTTGAAGATGAAGTAAAAGCTATTGCTATAAATTATGTACTCACACACAAATTGGTTCAGCAATATCAGTTTATGTTGGGACTTGCTAAGATGAAGTGTTTAGGAGAATGGTTTAAAATGGCTTCTGTTATTGCAGCTAAGTATATGGGAAAGAGACTTAAAAGATAATACGAAATCTGAGAAACTGGAAGTTCCTGCTTCTGGACATGAATATTAAGATTCAGGCAGTGAGAATGTTTAGTCCCATTACTTTTGTATACAGGTCAGGCATATATTTATCAATCAAAGTAGAAGTTGTAGACAATCTTTAATAAAGAGTAGAAGAGTTTATCTGGGAGGGGAAGGTGGGCAAGAGTTAAATGGGTTAAGTTAATTAATCCTCCCAACAGAACAAGGTGGTTTAAGATTACCTGATTTGAAGGAATATTTAAGAGCTACACAGTTAAGGATCATATACATACCACAAACAGAAGGTTGTAATTCAGAGTAGAAAAGGATGATGATGAAGCAGGAGAGAAGTTCAAGAAACAGGGAGAGAGTGGATCTTTGGATGCAGATATTTAAGAGGAATACTAACAACTGTGTAGAATATTATAAAGTAGCAGAAGGTAAGAAACTAAACCAACACAAGTATAGGGAACAAAGATTTTGCCAGTAGGGATGACTACATGTAGAGGCACAGAAAGTAGGGAAGAGAGGTCTGGAGTTTACTGAAGAAAATTGGTAAATGAAGCAAATAACTAGAAATGGAAAGGTAATAGTGTGGGATGAGGTCAAGAAGATGTTTAGACTGCAGGGTAGAGACTGGATTCCCTACCAAGGATTGATATAGTACAGGCAAAAAGAAAGTGACAAGAGAATCTTATGTGAAAGATCTGCTCTGGTAGTGTTTTTAGTTGTTAAAAAAGAAATATTTAGCAGGACATATAAAATATTGCATGATAACTGTAAGAACCAATCAGAGGAGGTTAGAAAAGATTGGGAAGAGAGACTGGAAAAGCAATTTACAAGGGAACAATGGGAGGATGTATGTATGGCTCCCAAGTATGCAACAGAATCCAGATGGTTTAGGATCTTTGCTTGAAAATGTTTGCATAGGTATTTTTAGACTCTAAGTAGACGTCAAAAGATTTTTTTCCTTGAGTGTGTAGCAAATGTTTGAGGTGTGATGGGGAAGAAAGAGGTAACTAGGAACGCATGTTTTGGGAGTGTAATGAGTTGTTATATTTTTAAAATTCACTTCAGTCATACCTCTCAACTTCTTGGAGCAAGAAATCTGGACAAGCCATAAATAATGGTGGTACAAAGGCCCCAAAGTAGGGAATTTTTTTAACGTATTGCTCTTACAGACGTAGAAAGTTGATAGAATAACATGTTTTGCATTAGCACGAAATTTCTGAAGAGTATGAAGTCTGAAACTTTGTCTACCATTATTTTCTGACTTCAACCCTCAATGATTTGCCAGAAAACCACAATTTTAAAAGAAACCGAACAAAATTATGAAATAAAAATCTGGACATTCTGCGAAAATCTGTACAGTTGAGAGGTATGGCTTCAGTGCACTCTGTCTGAAATATTGGGCATGCAAATGACTGTAATTGAAGAAATTATTCTTTTGAGTTGGGACACATAATCTGAATTGCCTAGATGCAGTAAGACTTTGTTAAGGTCAATTCTTTTGGCTGCCAAAAAAAAACAAGTTACTTGAAAATGGAAATCAGAGCCTAAACCACGTAAATTTGAAGTATTGAATTGTGTAAATGAGATAAAAGAACTGGGAGAGGGATCTTTAGGAAAGAGACGGAGAAAGTTGTATAGAAATCAAAATTTTGAGAACAATACATGCAGATTAATGTTCAGGAGTGAGTTTTAAGGGAATGTAGGAATTAATTTATGTAATTTTGGACTGATGATAGTTACACTATAAATCACGTGTTATTTCTTTATATATAAATGGAAAAAGTGTTAATGTTTTTTTTTTGTTAACGTATATGTGCCTATGTCTTAAGTGATAAGCTTTTCTGTTTTTGAACCATCTTTAATAACTTGACTGTGACTCTGTCTCCCATATCTCATGAAGAGATTGCATTTTACACTGAATATAAATGCAGGAGTCCTGATGATGGAAACCAAGCACCTTCAAATTCTGTATATACCATGCATCATTGTTCTCTGTAGGAGTGGTTTATTGACATAAATATGTTGTAAATTAAATTTACCTTTGTAAGCTTTCCAAGATTTTCTCCCCTTGAAGATGACCTTAATCATGATGAACAGTTAAGGCTGTTATTTACTACATCATAGTGAAAAGATTTGTTGTCTTCTAATTCCTGTGATAGGAGAATATAGGGGGTTTGAAACTGACTTGCAGAATGATAGCCTGCCTCTGTTAACTAGCTACATTCCAGGCTTGGGTATCTCCTTGGTAGGTTTCAAAAACAGGTCCAGCTAAGTATCTCTGATTGATAAATACATTCAGAACCCATTTTACCTCTTCATCCACACACACACACACACCTGTAAAAACCTTCTCTCCAACCAAGGGCCATTGAAGTTGCACACATCTGTGAATACTAATCTAGTTGACAGAGAGTGATGTCCAAGACACTAGGATGTTGAAAGAGGGTCAAATATGACTTATGTGACTAAGTACAGACTGAGGGAGTTAACAAGCTGTGGGAGTGTAGAGTCAGAACTCTGTGATAAGGATCTAAGGGGAGCCAAAGGAGCATGGTTACGTAGGAAGGTTAGGCTAGTTATCAGGATAAAAGACTGTACAGGCAAAATATTGAAGGTAAGGGATGGGGAGATGGGGAAGACACAGGAGGAGGGAAACAGAAGGGCAGCAGAGGAGGTGAGGACAGCAAAGACAGAAATCAAAATGGAGCTGGCAGAAGGGGGTGAAGTAGCAACACAAAGGCTTCTGTAAGCATATAGAAAAAGATCAGGAAGGACTAAGGTTGAGCAAAGATGGAGTGAAGATTACAGCTGACTGTGAACAAAAACAGAGGTACTGCATGAGAACTTTGCATCTTCCTTTAAAAGGAAAGTAAGGGGAAGGTTCCATGCCTGAAGGGTTGTAAGGCACTGAGAAGGGAGTATATAAATAGCTGGGTTTGAGAGGGAGGAGGTTTAGAGGGAATTGACTTTGCTAAGGAAGAATAATATACAGGGACTAGATGGGCTGCCTCTCGTAGTCCATAATAATCTTGTTAATATGGTGGCGGATCCCCCAACCAAACTTCATGGTATTAGTGCTTGAGGGCTGGAAAAAAAAAGCTGCTGTGGTACATTTATACAAGAGAGAACACGAAACATAATCCTGGAAACATGCAGGCTTGCTAACTTAACAATGAAAGAGAACATCATGTATAGAATCGTAAGGGAAAGAGTAGTTACTTTCCTAGTGGACAGCTATCTCTGTGACAAAAACAGCATAGGTTCATGGCCCGAAATTGTTGTTAGACAAACCTGATCCAGTATTATTAGTGCTTTACCGGACAGTTTGATAAGAGAGTACTGATGGATAATTCCTGGATTTCAACAATCCTTTGACTTGGTTCACCTCAGGAAGCTGCTAGGAAAACTGGAAGGGATGGTTAGTTTGGTCAAGATTAAGGACTTTGATTGCTGCATGGTTAAATGGTAGGACAGAGAGGGTAGTTATGAAAAAGAAAATATTATGAAAAAGGAGCATATCTAATGGAGTATTGCATGGTTTGGTCATAGGTCCAGTTTCCGTTCATTGTGTTTCAGATGGATACCAGAAAATAGATAACAGGATCAGCCCCTCTACCAAGAGGAGAGAGGGAAGAAGGGGGAGTCTAAGAAGCAATTTAGAAATGCTAATCAAATGAAATAAAAGTTGACGTTTGAAGTCCATTTGCAGACAAATGCAAAGTATTGTGCTTGGGCCATGGCAGCTTTTGGAGTGGAAGTGATATCAACAAAACAGGAAGGATCTGGAAATGTTGATCACATCTTGATAGGATCATCGGGTGAACATTGAGAGGGTAGTGGGAGCTGGCAGGAACCTTATAAAAGTTAGAACTGTGTCCTCTGTGTGATAAACCCATGAAGCTAAGAATGGTCAACTCCCTATCATACCCCCATAGCAGTGCAAGTAATTGCAGCTCCTTTTGAGGAGCATGCTCCACCAGCTGATCTTTTTTCTGCACGTTTCTGCTTGAATACCTGGAAAAACAATGGTTTGCAACATTGGTAGTTTAAATGCAGTAACCACCAACCAGAAGTTGTATTTTTCTCTGTGATTCCTGAGACTGATCCATTTTTATATATTCTTAGATGTGCCAATGCTTTTTGATGCACATTTCCACTTTGTACTGCATTCCATCTTAGAATCATTTAACATTAGTGACTTTCTCAATAGCTAAGAAACTAAAGTAAGCACCACCAACCAGGAATGACCACGAACAATGAAAGAAAGATCCAAAACAGTTTATTCCACTAACGCTAGTACAAATACAACACGTTTTCGTCATCAACTTCCTCAGTGAATGAAAAGCAACCACTTACTACCATATATATACACACATACCTAACAACATCAATTAAATTAATTAAGTCAATTCTTAAAAACACAGTTTGTCAATTAATTCATTATTCAGAATTAAAACATATACACAAGATGTAAAACTCAAATATTTAATAATTTAATTAAAACCACATCTAATACTCATACCAGTTTTGAAATTCATCCAAAACTTTTAATAAATAACAAATAAAATTAAAAACATTTTAATTCAGACAATCTTTTAACCTGTAATGTGCTGTGTATGTCTCCATCAAGTGGTGAAACTGAATATGGCATTTAAATTAAATAAAATATGTGTACAAAATCTATTTTAAAAGTTTAATAAAAGTGAATTGAATGGTCATTTTAAATGGACTTTAAATGAATATTTACACTACCTCCTATATGTAATAAATATATTAAACAACGGTACAAGTTAAAGTTTGGCAGATCTAATTTTAAGCACAGGTGCGAGAGATACCATTTCATTAAGACCCGGAGGTCTACTAGAATCCAACACAAGTTGCCAGTAAAGTTCCCTATACTCAACAAGTGTTTCCCACATACCACCCCTTGGACTCATCGCAACCACTTCCAAAATGAAAAATTGAAAGCCAGGTGTTTTACAAGTGATGGTGTGTTTGTATAGTGCATTTTTCTCATTTTTTTGTTCTTATTTCATATAGATGCTCGTAGATCCTCTGCTTTAACTTCCTTTCGCTTTTCCCAATGTAAAATGATTCACATACCTTGCAAGTTGCTATGTAAACAATCCCTTTGGTGTTACAGTTAGCATAGGTGTTCAACGTTAATTTCCTTTTCCTAGAATTTAAATAAATAAAATCTCCTGTTGATAAAAATGTACAATAATTACAACACCCACATTTGTATAAACCCTTCTCTTTTTTGCCACTCAATATGTTACCTTGAACTGAACCCCTCTAAAATATTTTTGATGGTGTTACCTTTTCCATATATGTAAACCAATTCTTTTTCAAAAATGTGCTTCAAGTCTGAAATTTTCGAAAAATTGCTCCATTCCTTGTCAAAGATTTTCTTGATACCTCTAGAGTTAACATCATAGGTTGTGATCAAACTGGATGTGTAATCTTCTCTTGGTTTGTTAACTTCTTTCATTCCGTCCAAGATTTGAGTTTTACCTAAAATAGGAGCAAATCTATCATTTCTATTTTTAAATACTTCCTCTGAAATTTTATCAAAAAATTCCCCTGGATATCCTCTATTTAAAAACAATTCTCTGAGTGTTCTTACCTCACTTAAAAAGACCTCATCATCAGAGGTCATCCTACTTAACCGTACTAACTGTCCCTTTACCACCCCTTTCTTCTGATGTGGTGGATGGGAACTAGTGTAGTACAAATAAGAGTTGGAAAAGGTTTCTTTTCTGTAAACCTTAGATGCAAAGTGACCATTGTTTTTGGTAATGTGAACATCCAGGTAAATTAGTTCGTGTTGATTGAAATTAAAAGTAAACTTCAGAAAATCAGTAGTGTTATTTAAATATTCTACAAACTTGTCAAAGTTTTCATGTTCGCCAATCCACAAGAAACATAAATCGTCCAGAAATCGACCATATAAAATCCAATAACCTTGGTAGGGTGAGTTCAAAAGGTACTTGTTTTCCCAGTAGATCATAATAATGTTGGCATATGTGGGAGCACAATGTGCCCCCATGGCTACTCCCTTTTCTTGTTTAAAATATTCACCCTGAAAGTATATGTATTTGTTTTTCAAGACCGTTTCCATAAGGGTTAATACCACTCTAAAGTCTTTATGTGATATTTTTTTGCTGTCAACTAACATTTCTTCAAACCATTCCATGCCGAGATTGTGTGGTATACACGTAAACAAATCCACAACATCCAGCGTGCCAAATGCAATGCTGTCACAAAACAAAGAAGGTTCCAATTTTCTCAAAAAATCCCAGGAGTCTACCAATACATTCTTGTTTCCTTCTAACACACATTTCACCTTTGAATCCACCAGCTTGGCTAGTGGTGCTGTCACGGATCCTTCTGCTGAGACAATAGGTCTTAGCGATGGCACCTTTGCTTTCTCCACGTATAAAAATTTATGTGTTTCTAAATCAATATACCCCTCTAACAATAGGTCATTTAATAACACTCTTATTCTTTTGTATGCAATGTTGATTTCATTGATAGATACTCTGGAATACTTATCAGAGTCATTCAGGATATCCATCATTTTCCCCTCGTATTGAATACTGTCCATCAATACCACCCCTCCACCTTTATCGGGTTTCATGACCCTGAACACACCTGTTGTTGCTGATTTCCTTCAGGACATCCTTTTCACTAGGAGTTAAATTGGGGTGTACATATTGGTGGTTCAGGTTTGATCGTAGTTCTCTTTCCACTTTTAATTCAAAATTTCTAAGTTGTGGGTGCAATGGTGGGTTGAAAGTACTTCTATGTTTCAAACATTCATTTCCAATACTTATATTTTTTCCATTAAAGAACAACTCTAAATTTTTCTTCCTAATGAATAGTTTTTTTGTCAACAAGTAATTAAAAAATGTTAGTTCTTTGATTGGGAATAAAACCAAAACCTTTTATAAATAAATCAAAAAAAGTTTTGTTAATCGAAACACTAGAAAAGTTAAAAATGTTAAAATCCTTGAATGTCCATTTGTTCCCTTCATGTGTAAAAACATTCATTAGTTCCAAGCCTGCCCTTTCCTCCACTGGGGGCCTCCAGGCCCTCCCCATGTAGTTTTTTGAACAATAGTCAACAGGTTCTTTATCCATTAGTCTTTCAGACCTTCTTAGTGGGGGATACTCAGCCACATCATTGTTACTATCCCCAATCTCAGCATCTTCCCACACTGTTTCACCAAAAGGTTCTTTACCCCATCTTCCATAACCCCTTCCCTGTGTTAGTTTTGGTTTTGGGTAGTGGGTTTTATTCTTATATTCATTTAAGTCTCTATCTATTTTGCCAAGTTTCCTATCTAAAACTTCTTTACATCTAGTTTCAACATCCTTTAGTAGTTTGTGGTACTTTTCATTTTCTAATTCAACAGTATACAATAAATCATTTGTAATACCCTTGTTAATGTTATTTATATCTATGAACAGTTTCTCCATTTCCCTTTCATTGTTTTTGACAATTGCTCTCATAATGTCAAATCCGCAGTTGTCAAAAACAGAAATTAAATCATTGTGAAAATCAGTACCATCAATAACATTGTTTGGGTACTTACATACCCTAAGACCTTTTGGTACTATTTTCAGTTGTAAACAGTGCTTCAAATATGAACAATCCATTTCCAACATGTTGTATTTAAAAAGATAGTAATCTAAGTCCTTTAACATTGTATTGTAACTCGCGTTGGTGCCTGTATTACACCGTTTGGTGTTAAAGTCAAATTTAACATTTAAAAATTCGGATAGCCGAAATTCGCTACCTGAAGGTACTCTGTCCCTTTCTGCTGATAAACGTGAACCTCCTCGCTTGTCTCCACCTCTCGTTGTTGCTTTACTGCCCACAGTAGTGTTAGGAATGGTGAGGTGGGGAAAATCATCCAAACTGCTATTGGCAACACCCGCTCCGGTTTCCCCTCGTTCATTGACATCACTAGGCAGCATTTCCTTACATGAAACACCAACTGCAGGCACATTAGATTGCTGAACCTCTTCCTGGTTCCCAGGTATCTGTGCTGACGATAACAGCGTAGCTAAAGATTGGCCGATTGGAGTCAATAGCACTACCAGCTGTGTCAACTGTCCGATGAGTTTTCGAACGTCTCATGTTTCAGATCTTCTGGGGGAATTGTCCATGCCAGCCATGGAATCCATCACAAACTGATAACCACAGACAGGGACCGATGGTGCAAAAAAACAACTGAGAAACAAAAGTAAACACCACCAACCAGGAATGACCACGAACAATGAAAGAAAGATCCAAAACAGTTTATTCCACTAACGCTAGTACAAATACAACACGTTTTCGTCATCAACTTCCTCAGTGAATGAAAAGCAACCACTTACTACCATATATATACACACATACCTAACAACATCAATTAAATTAAGTAAATTCTTAAAAACACAGTTTGTCAATTAATTAATTATTCAGAATTAAAACATTTACACAAGATGTAAAACTCAAATATTTAATAATTTAATTAAAACCACATCTAATACTCATACCAGTTTTGAAATTCATCCAGAAGTTGTATTTTTCTCTGTGATTCCTGAGTCTGATCCATTTTTATATATTCTTAGATGTGCCAATACTTTTTGATGCACATTTCCACTTTGTACTGCATTCCATCTTAGAAGCATTTAACATTAATGACTTTCTCAATAGCTCCCCTGCCAGCCACTTATCAGGACAAGCTCTGTGAATGAAATATGCTAGTGATTTGTATAACCCTACCAGTGTGTCAGAGTGCCATAAGACTTGGTCCTTTCTCTTCTCCTTTTCTTCATCTGTACCATTGGTCTTCAGAACTTCTGTGGCACCAAGAGTATACAATGATATGCATGTGCTATGTTACTTTTCAAGTCTGGTTGGGATAATGCTAACAATTAGTAGGCTGAAATTAGCGTATTGGAGGTATAGCTCATAACTGGAAAAAAAGGTAGTGTTATCTCCGAGGAAGGCAGTGGGAAAGTAGGGACTAAAAAGAAGAGCTACAGTCAAAGCCCAAATAAAGACTGCTAAAATCTGCTAATTTGGACAGTTGTACTGCAAATTATAGCTAGCAGTGTATTCTTGTCATCTGGAAAAGCTAAACTCTGGTCGAAAAGTAAATCCAGTTCAAAAGTTTGGTGAGTAGGGACCAGGAAATGGAAAGTGCATCAGCATCACTGGACACTAAACTAGACCAACTATTTTCTGAAATTTGAAGAATTAGTGACACTCTTCAACAGTACTTTCAACAACTGGAGGAAACTCTCACCCACCACTCTGAAATGCTTACCACCCTACATGCATTTGAGAAAGAGGTGAAAGAAAGATTAACAGGGACAGAGCTGACCCAGGATAAAATCATAAAAAAAAATTTGTGGAACTGGAAGATAGATTGAGGAGGGAGAAAATCAGATTTACGGCTGTTCCAAAAAGTGTGGAAGGAGGTAACTATATAGAATTCATGTAAAAGTGCCTGGCTGACTGGATTGGTATTCCGCAGGAAGACCTTTGCATGGAGAAACACATAAAATTAACTTTCCACAGGATATCTTCAGAAACCAGCCTAGGTGAGTTAGTGAAATTCCACATATGTGCTTTCAAAAGTGGAAAAGAGGAAAACATTTATAAAGGGATTGCTATGAGAGTATATGCAAACGATTATTTATTGCAAATGGTACCTCAAATGCAATTGTGGAGTATTTTTCCTTTTTTTGCTTTCTGTTAATATGAGTTTGAGTTCCATTGTAAAGGACAGATGGGCAACTGTAAAATAGTAAATGTGCACCTGTAAAGATAGTAAACTTTAAGTAGTCAGCATTGTGTAAGGGAGAGGTATTATAAAGGGACAGATGTTGGCTTGGCAAAAATTAATGGATCCCAGGTAATATATTAGGTACCCTTTATGTGGGAGGTGATGAGGAAGATTCAGTGCAATAGTAAAACATCAGCAATCAATGCTGACACATTATGAAATACAAGAGAGCTTGTAGTTTGTTGGTGATCAACATTTTTTTGAAAAGGGGTGGGTGTACAGTAAGTTAAACAAGAAAAAAAAGTGTTAACTATTGATTTGAAATAAATATAGGAAAATATTAACATGGAATGTGAATGTATTGATGAAGGTAAACAAAATATTAACATATATTGAGAGAAATGGAGCTCAACTGGTGTTATTGCAGGAGACGTAGCTGAACAGTGAGGAACTTGAGACGTAAAAGAAGCAGCAGAATGATCCACTGTTATACAAAGTTGGAGGGAGTTAGAAAGAGTGGTGTACTGATACTACTGAAGCAAGACCTGGGGATACAATTAAAGAGTGAGTGTAAGGATAAACAGGGATATTATGTCTTGATCAAAGGGATCTCGAGAGGAAAGTGGATTGCTTTGAGAGGGGTATATTTAACTCTTGGTCTAAAGTCCATGCTACATGACAAATAATGGGGAATGTAGCATTTCAACAATGGCTCAGATGTTCTTCATGTTTCACTGTTGCAGTCATCACATTTGGGTTATCTGCTTGCAGGTAGCCCTCAGCCAGCCTGAATACCAGAGTCTTCGGATTTCTGCATTGGATGCTGTCTCTTCTTCCATGACATCAGGTCATCAGGGGTATAAAACATGCAGCCGATGCTATTACTTCGTCTTTCTTGCCGTGCGGTGCCCGAAGCAGAAGCAGTTCGCAAGTGCCGGTCGGCCGTCCCCTGAAATTTTCGTTTCAGACCCAAAGTCTTCAAAAAAGATAAGTACCCCGTTGGGGATACTTTTTCTTGCTCCAACTGATGTCAGTAAAAGTTAACAATTGTCTTGCCTGTGGAAAGCAAATACCTCATAGAGATTTTCATTCTTACTGCATCCCCTGTTTAGGCCCAGACCACGACGTCCCTCGCTGTCAGTTTTGTGCCTTGTTCAACCCCCGAAGTATTCGTCGTTGGGCTATTTTTGCAGCCAATTACTTTCGTACTCGATCTCAGTACTCTGAAATGGCTTCGTTAAGCCATCCGGCTACTGATAAAACGTAAGGATAAAGACAGAGACAGACCGCATAGGTCCAAAACTGCCGATGACACTTCTGTTAAGCTAGTCGCCAGTCCGCCGGTACTCAGTGAGGCACTTTCGTAGCCCCTGATACCCGCTACTTCAGATTCGCAGGCCTCTACTGAGACCCATTCGTAGTCTGGTATGCCGTGAGATGCTTCTTCAACTATGGAACCTGCGGATGTCTCTACCTTGGATAGGTCCAGAGCTGCTGTGCAGGCACCGGCTTCTAAGGGTGTATTCAGGCCTACAGACATTCATATTAAACCGACGCCATCATTTCCATCCAGAAGTTCCGAATCCCTCAGGCCAAAAACTCGCACTACACCTAGAAAACTGGCGATCAAACTGCAGGCTCAGGCCCATATGCCTCAAAAATAAATGCTTAGAATGGCTGAAGACCTTATTACCTTAATTAGGGGAAGCCAGCCTTTAAGAGACCTAGAACTGAATTTCTTTTTGATTCTTCTGATCAGGAATCTGATATTTCTGCTCCTTCTGATTACCAGGATTTGCCCTTATCTACTTATGAGGATTCTGATGCAGAGGATTCCATTCCCTCTGCTTCCCCTCCAGAAGATCTTTCTTTCGGTGAAACCTTGCATACTCTTAGGGAGCATTTGCGCTGGGAAAGCCAGGATTACTCTGAGTCCAAAAAGAAACTTAGGGAATTCTTACTCCTGCCTCAACACAGGCCTTTAGCTATCCCTCTTGTTCTGGACATTGTAAATGATGCTTTCTTGGAATCTAGCCTTACCCCAGATACTTTACCTCCAGCTCCCTAAAAACCAGACAGGTACTACAGAGTACCTGACTCTCACAAGTTCCTCTTCAAGAATCCTTCTGCGGATCCAGAGGCCATTTCCCAA
This sequence comes from Protopterus annectens, assembly GCF_019279795.1. Taxonomy (NCBI): domain Eukaryota; kingdom Metazoa; phylum Chordata; order Ceratodontiformes; family Protopteridae; genus Protopterus; species Protopterus annectens. The sequence continues at coordinate 19,468,149 of NC_056737.1, read as the reverse complement.
GGACCAAAAGGCATTAAGGCTACGGCTGCTAAAAATCCTACCCCTTCTGATAGAGATTCTAGAGCCTTAGACAGATGGGGTAGGAAGGTATACACTTCTACTACTTTGGCCATTAGGGCTTTAAATTGTGTGGAACACAGCCATGAGCTACCAAGTACACCTACAAGCTCAATTCCTGCCAGGCAAACTAAATTCACTGGCAGACGATTTAAGCAGAAATCTCATGGACCCACACAAATGGAAACTAGAACCTAAAATATTCAACCTCTTGAGGAACAAATGGGGGACTCCAGAGGTAGACCTGTTTGCCTCCCCTCAGAACTACCAGTTGAACAAATTCTGCACAAGAACTCCCCACAGTCAAGCTTGGAAAGTGGATGCCCTGTCCTTTACCTGGGAAAGCCTCTTGGTTTATGTCTTTCCCCCTCTGCCTCTCCTCTTGAAGGTTCTACTAAAGATCAAACAGGACAAGCCAAGGACAATACTGATTGCACCAGACTGGCCATGCCAGCACTTGTACCCCCTCTTGCGCAGTATGACACTGCTGCAACCATGGCACCTGCCTCAGACTCCTTCCCTGCTGTCCCAGCAGGTGGGCCAGATTCTGCACTCTCATCTTCAAACCCTGAACCTTGCAGCCTGGCTAATTCCTTGAGCTCTCCTCTAGCATCCCTCAGTAAGCAGGTGCTGGATATCATTCTGGAGGCAAGGAGGCCTAGTACTAGAAACTCCTGTGCTGAAAAGTGGAAAAGATACTGTTCCTGGTGCCAGGCTCAGTAGATGGGCACAACAGTGCCCAGCTTACTTCATATTCTACTAACAGAAATGCTCCACAAGGGCCTATCCTTCTCATCAGTTAAAATTCATGCCTCAGCCATTTCAGCACATTATAGTACTGAGCCACCCCTCTTCTCTCACCCCTTGCTAAAACAATTCCTTAGAGGGGCCAAAAATTTAAGACCCCCAGGAGAGCTCCCACTCCAGCCTGGGACCTTAACTTTGTATTGGAAAAGCTCACCCCCTTTCCTTTCTTGGAAAACAGACTTCCTTCTAGCCATCACTTCTGCAAGAAGAGTGTCTGAATTACAGGCCCTCATGACAGTGGAACCCTTCATTATCTTCCATGTGGACAGGGTTTCCCTCAGGACTAATCCTTCCTTTATGCCCAAGGTGGTGTCTAGTGTGGCCCTAAATCAGTCCATTCATTTGCCTAGATTTTTCCTTAATCCACAAAAAGGGGAACGAATACTGCACCCTCTGGATGTGCACAGACAACTTAGATTTTATTTGGACAGGACAAAGCCCCTCAGAAAATCTGAACAGCTGGTAGTTGTCTTTGCTGCAGGGGCAGAGGGGAAGGCCATTTCAAAGATACTATTTCCAAATGGATAGTCCATTGCATTCATTTCTGCTACAAGCACCATGGAAAACCTACCCCACAGGGGATAACATCACATTCCACCAGGGCTGCATCTACCTCTGCGGCTTTTCTCAGAGGAGTCCCTACCAGGGACATCCTAGAAGCTGCTACCTGGAGCTCTGCACATACCTTCACCAGGCATTTCCACATGCCTATCTTTTCTAAATCCAGAGCTGGATTTGCCACTGCAGTCTTGCAGGGCTTAATAGCTGGCCCTAATGCTCTTTAACTTCCTCCTCCCTTCCTTAGCTTTAGGAATCAACCCAAATGTGATGACTGCAACAGTGACACATGAAGAACATAGTACTGTTGTGTACACTTACCATAAGTGTAGATGTTCAAGTGTATTCACTGTTGCAGTCCTGGTTACCCTCCCTCCAGCCCCCTGACTTCTCTTGGCTCTACCTTTCCTTCTTGTTTGGTATATTTATTTTTTCTGGTGTATTTGCTTTTTGACGGGGGTGTACCATGCCATATAATTGCTTCCTGTTGTGGGGGCACCTGACATCTGGGGCAAGAAAAACTGATGTAATGGCGTTGGCTGCATGTTTTATACCCGTGACGTCATGGAAGAAGGGACAGCATCCGATGCAGAAATCCGAAGACTCTGATATTCAGGCTGGCTGAGAGCTACCTGCGGGCAGATAACCCAAATGTGATGACTGCAACAGTGAATACACTCAAGCATCTACATTTATGGTTAAGTGTACACAACTATACTTTTAATTACCAGAGATTGGAATTTGATTTCTGATAAAGATGTATGGGGAGGGTCAAATAAAATATTATTCTTCTCATAGGAAGATATTTGGAGAAATATATGCAACTTACAGAGTAGTGGATGATTTTCAAGCCACAGAAAAAGAGATAGAATTAACTAATTTTTCAGAGATATAAGACATGGGCCAGATTGAATAGTTGTTATGTGATGATGGAACATATAAATCTTACCCATTAAGTACTTACTTATCCTGTCTTCTTGTATCATCATTTCCCTATGATGGTAGAAGTACTGGAACAAAGCAGAAATAAAGAAGAGACACGTTGACAATTCCCAGTGTATCTTGAGAAAAGAAAGCAATTTGCCATTTGGGTAGACAAGACTAGTAGTGCTGGAGGAGAATGAGCTGAGGAAGAAATACTTGATGAAATATGGGATAAAGGGAAGAAGAAAATTAAAGAGCTAGTGAAGAAAAGAGCAGGAGAAATATAGATGACAATTATTCAGCATATTTAGGGGCTATACAGAAATGTAACGAAATGCAGGATAAAAAATCATTTATAAATTAATGAGAAGAGGGAAGTGCAGATGGTACATGCTAAACAATTAGTTGGGGGAACTGTCTAGACTTATTGATTGAATCAAGCACCATAAGGTTGAAGTTCATTTTTTTTTTGCATTGAGCCCAAGAGAGAGCAAATACTTGGCACTGAGACAGCAACACGTTGAATGTATGATAACTAAATTAGGAAACCATGAGAAAGGAAAACTAAAAACAGACCACATATGAATAAGGGAAGTATTGACCAAGTACTACACAAATCTGCACCAGCAGGATATGGAAGTAGAAACCAATGAAGAGGATACAAGAAACTATTTTAGAGTTTTAAATTTGCTGCAGGTGAGTGAGGAGGGCAAGAGTTATTTGCTGAAGTAGATAACCCAAGAAGTGATCTGGGTTGCCATTAAGCAACAGAATTCAGGAAAAGAGTCAGGAACAGTTGATCTGATGTTGGTAATCTTCATTCATTCATCATGAATGGGTTTTGGTTCCGTCCTCGGAACTGACTTGGCTGATATACAAGCTCGTGCCAGCCAAAAACTCTCGAGCTAAGAATACCCATAGTGCCCCTCTCCTTATCTCCTCAGATCTCATTTGCCATGTAGAGTTCAAGACACATCAGGCCAGCTCTTAACCTAAGTGCTTTGTTTTTTTCAAAAATCCTTTGTCTTTTTTCAGTCTAAAATTATCTTTAGTACTTGAACTTTACTCGTCTATAGTTAGCGATAGTTTATTTACTGTGTGAGTGAATTTCTTTCCCTTTTTTACCTTTTGGTATTTCTTTATACCATCGTTGGTACAGGTCCTTCCCTTCTACCCTTTGGTATTTTTTAATACCATCATTAGTATTCTCCTCCCTTCCTTTCCTTACCATTGTTGGTAATATAAAAAAAAAAAAAATCTTTTCCCCCTTTGACATGTGTACTTTGCTTACTGTTGAGTGTGCATCAGCATATTATTTGTGATAGATACTGCTGTAAAACTGCAGTCTATTTTGTGCACATTTTGCTGATATTTTTGTTGATATTTTGGTGTCTGTTGAAAACACCTTTTCTATAATGTCTGAGAAAAAGGGCACTACAGGGTTTAAGCAGTGTGATAAATGTGGCAGGAAAATGCCAAATTCTGACGGACATTTGTCCTATGTCTATTGTCTCAGAGTTGCGCACTTGAAGATTCAGCCACCTTATGAGTTTTGTAAGGGCTTTAGTGCCTGTACCTTGGCTGAATGAACGTAAAAACAAATTGATTTTAAAGGGTCTCTTGAAAAACCCTTTTTCGGAGGCTTTCTCTGAAGCAGTCTCAACTTCTCTTAAAGAGTGACAAAGAGGAGGAGCCATTCTTTGCCTTCATCTCCTTAAATCCACAAATCTAAAACTGCTAAGGCCCAGGTTCATACGGAACCAAAACAGAAACTACTGAAAATTACTTCTACTTCTGCTGCCGCACCGGAGCCCAAAACTCCACCCACAGCACCGTCCTTGTCTACGGAACTGACTACATCTACTACTTCCACACTACCGACACCTCCACGGTACCACAGACCCTCTCGGCACCAACAATAGTCTCCCCCTTAAAATTGGTCACTTCCCTCCCCTCATCATCTGGTCCTATGACCATGGTGCCGAAGGTTGAGATACTGGCCAGGACCCGATATTCCCAGTCAATCGACCCCTTTGCTGGACAACAACAGAGTCCATTCCTTGACTGACCTCAGTCTCCATTGGGGATGTCAACGCATTCCAACAGGAGCCTTTCGGAGTTCGACATAGTGAGACTTGTAGATCAGCTCCTAGTGGCCAGAGGCATCCCGACTCCATCTAGGATCTCTCTCCCACCCAGAGCTGTGGGGTTTTCTCCACAGATTCCCACCTATGCTCCTCCTTCAACCTCTCCGCAGATATTGAAGCCCTCGATACTGACGTCTATCTCAGTGCTAGCTTCTTCTGTTCCACTGGTAGATCTTACCATGGCTACTACCCTGTGGACCTCAGCTCAGTCGGAGCCGATCCACCCTTGAGACCATGACTGGTCTGTCGGCACCATGACCCCCAGTATGGCGCCAGTTTTTCCTATGACACCATCTACAGTTCCGTTTGCTCTGACAGCTCTGAGTCCTCTCACAGGTTCCTCTCCTGGAGGCGGGCTTGTCAGAGCAGGGTGTGATCCTGGTTTCTGCGGTTGTCCATCTCAGTTCTGGGCTCCCATCCCTCTTCAGGCGAGCCTGACTTCCAGGTTATGGAGAGGGCACTTGCCTTAGTAGGCCCATAGTTGGCCCCTTCGGTGCCAGAATGTCACCTATACATGTCCTCTGGTCCACAGCTGACACAGTCCACTACATTGGGACATTGAGCATGGGAGCAGAAAGATACCCTACCGCAGGGCACCCTCTTTACGGAGTCCTCTTCAGACGTTCCCCCTGAGGAGCCACCTCGTTAAGAGACTGTGCAAGAGGAAGCACATTGATTCCCCTGAGGAATCCCTCACGGAAGATACAAATTGTGATGAGGGGGAAGGGTCCTCACAGTTGCCGCCTGAAGATGTCTTCTTTGGAGACATAGTGGAGATCTTGAAACAGAGGGGTGATTGGAAGGCCACAAACCCTTCCTCTGAGGAATCTGTATTCTTGCAGGTGTTCCGTGCTCGACCCTCTATTTCCTGGGTGACCGCACCTGCAGATGAGCTAGTTAAGATCATCGTGCAACACACCTGGAAGGCCCCTGACACCGTTGAGCGTATCCCCACTGGAGACCAGACAAAATACTGTCACCCCCAGAGGATCAACCCCATTGGTCCAAAGGCTTGGCAGTGGATGCTGTGGTGGCGGCAGCAGCAACAAGGAAAGAACTCGCAGAGGAGAGTCTTGCTGTCCATCCTCCAAACAGGGAGTCTTGAATGATGGACAGACTAGGGAACCAGATTTACACCTCAACGACCTTTGTCATACGGTCATTGAACTGTTTGGCACATTTCACCCACCTCCAGAAAGACCTGATCACAGAACTCTCAGGATTGTTAGCAGGAGCAGTGTCTGATGAGGTATGTGACAAAGTTGCCTCGCAGCTTTCTACCCTGGAGTCCATTTCTGACTCGTCCATGCAGTTATTTGCTCACACAACTGAAGGGGCAGACAGAGCAACAGGTGCAGGCCTTGTTATGAGATGTTACACCTGGATGCACTTGTGCGATTTTGCAGACCCCTTTAAGTTTTCCTTCATCAATGCTCCTATTGATGCTTCCTCTCTTTTTGGGCCAAAAGTTAAGGATATGCTGGTGTGAGAAGGACAGCAAGACCCTTTCTGCTGTGGGCGTAGATTTTTCCGCTCACAACAATCCTACTCTAGGAATCAGAGGAATGGAAAGATGTGGTTCAAGAAGTCCCAAGGGGCAGAGGGGGAATTCATTAGGAAGGCGCCCTCCCTGAGGCACAGGGGGCCTGCGTGACCAGGGGTCCAGGGATTCCTTCTCTGGGCAGCCCCCCCTACCAACACTCCTAAAGAGCAGCCTGATTGCTTACCTCTGGAAGCAGTCTGGGGAAGATTCTCACTGCACTATTTAGCTTGGCATTCCATAACAATGGATTCTTGGGTGCAGAATATAATGATCAGAGGTTATCACATCCCCTTCAGTCTTTACCCGAGGCCACAAAAGTCAGTCCCCGACATTCCACCCAGTCAGAGGGACACAGCAGCACAAGAAATCTGAAAGCTGCTCCAAAAAAGAGTCATGCAGACAGTCCCGCCAGATTAGATAGAATCCAGATTCTACTCAAGATTCTTTTTAGTGCCAAAAAAGATAGGGGACTGGAGGCCAGTTTTAGACATCAGCATCCTAAACAAGTTCGTCAGACAGACCAAATTTTGGATGGCCATGGTTCAGTCTATCCTTCCGTTTTTGAAAAAGATGACTGGATGTGCTCGATAGATCTTCAGAATGCGTATTACCACATATAAATGGACAAACGCTCCAGAAGATATTTTCTGCTTTTGGCTGGGTGCCAATCACTACCAATTTTGAGAGCTGCTCTTTGGTCTCTCCACAGCCCCAAGTGTGTTCACCAAATGCATGGCAGTAGTAACAGCTCACTTGAGACTGCAAGGACTCCTGGTGTTTCCATGTCTGGATGATTGGCTCCTTACTGAGCATCTACTTCTTCAGGCCTTACACTGCACTTTACAACTAGCACAACTCCTAGGGATCTCAATAAATGAAGAGAAATCAAAACTAGAGCCCACTTAGTGTCTAGAATTCATTGGAGCAACACTCGATACAAGTTCTTATCTGATCTCCCTCTCCCTTCACAGGCTTCAGAGACTCAGATCCCAAATCCAAGTGATATTCTCTCAGAACAAAGTCCCAGCTTGTTCGGTCCTACAACTACTGGATTCTATAGCAGCAACGATTTTTATAGTCCCTCAAGCAAGACTCCACATGAAATTACTACAATGCCTCCTATCGTCACAGTGGTCCCTATTGACACACCCCATGTCCTTTCCATTTCGCATAACAAACCACTGCAAAAAGGATTTGAATTGGTGAATTAAGCCAGAAGTGGAACTATGAAGTCATCTCTTCTCACTCCCTCAGCCCAAGGCCATTGTGACCACAAATACGTTCCTGATAAGATGAGGTGGGGGCATTTTCAGGGACAGACAGTCCAAGGCACTTGGTCCCCCTTAGAGGCCGATTTGCATATCAGTGTCCTAGAACTGAGGGCAGTGCTTCTGGCATTGCAAGCATTTCAGTCTGTCCTTCCGTCCGGGACAATTGCTATCCAGTCAGACAACATGTCGGTCGTCTGGTACACCAACGAACAGGGGGGAACCAGATCCTACCCCTTATGTTGGGAAGCCATGAGAGTTTGGCAATGGGCAATAGCTTCCAACCATTTTCTGATAGTAATGCACATTCCTGGGAATTCCAACGTGATTGTAGACAAACTGAGGAGATGCATTGTCCTGCCTCATGAGTGGTCCCTCAACCCAGAAGCAGTGATGGAGATTTTCCACACCTGGGGTTAGCCTTGCTACAATCTATTTGCCTCTCCCTTCAACCACAAATGCAGCAGCTACTTTGCCCCAATACCCCCTCAGGAGGAGTCCCCAAGGGATGCTGTAGTACAAGATTGGCCCCGGGACTGCTTTATGTCTTCCCTCCCTTTCCTCTGATTCCACAGTTTCTAAAGAAAGCACTTCGGTTAAGAAGCAAAGTGATTCTCTCTGCACCATGCTAACCCCAACAAGTCTGGTTCCCTTTCCTTTGGCCTCACCTGGTTTACTGACCATGGACTCGGGATCCATCTGTGCGACTACTGTCGCACCCTCAAGGGTTAATCCACCCAAACCTACCGAGCCTCAAGCTGACAGCTTGGTACCTCCACTTTCTGTAATTGGCAGGCATAATAATTTATCTTCCCTTGTCCATAAAATACTTCTGGCTTCTCATAAACCCTCCACCAGAAAAATTTATTATAGTAAATGGAATAGGTTTTCCTATGGTCTAGAGAAAAAGAACTGGACCCTTTCTCCACTCCAGTTAATTCACTGTTGGAGTATTTGTCAACTTTACTCCATTCAGGAGCATCAGCTTCTACCATTCAGGTCTATTTAGCAGCTATCTCAAATTTCCATAATGGCTTTCAAGACTCCTATGTGATGTCCCACTGTCTCTGTAAAACCTTTTTGAAAGGAGTCATACATATCAAACCACCCTTCAAAGCCCCCATTGAACCTTGGAATTTGACTCTAGTCCTACAAACTTTGATTCATCATCCTTTTGAGCCTTCTGCCATTTGCAATATGAAATTCCTGTCTTGAAAAACCTTATTCCTGGTAGCCATTACCTCAGCAAGAAGTATTTCTGAATTACAGGCCTTGTGTGCAAAACTCCTTACATAGTTTCCACAAAGAGAGAGTATCACTTCGGACCAACCCCTCTTTTCTACCTAAGGTTGTCTCCGACTTGCATGTTAATCAATCCATTGACCTACCAGTCTTCTTTCTAAATTTATGTAATAAAAGAGGATATTGTTTGTATTTATTGGCTGTACATAGCCATTTATGTTTGTTTAGACAGAACTCAATTCTTCCAAAACTTTGATCAATTATTCCTGTCCTTTTCAGGACGCAAGTTGGGAAAATCTGTTTCCAAAGTCACGTTGGCAAAATGGCTGAGAGACTGCATTTCCTTTGTTTATCAACAGAAGAAAATGCATTTAACCACTAAAATCATTCAACTAGATCAGTGGAAACTTCAGCAGCTTTCCACTGCAGAGCTGCTATGGATGATATTTGCACAGCAGCCACCTGGGGCTACCCGTCATACCTTTATCACTCATTGCAAACTGGACTTGGTCTCCAGGGGGAGAGCATCCTTCGGCTCAATGATGGTCAGGAATATCCTTCCATAGGGCCTCCTGGGACATAAAGTAACTAGAGACTCTGTCCCATTCATCATGAATGAATGAAGATTAACAACATCAGATAAAGAAGTTATGTTCTTACCATAATGTTCCATCTGTGTTGTTGATCTTCATTCATTCATGACATTCCACCCTCCTACCCCCTCTGAAAGACTTCTTGAGGTTCTGACTTGGTCCTCGTTACTTAATAGGGCATTTGCTCAGACAAAGCCTCCACTTTTCTTCTTACGGGCAAACTCGATCTGAAGAGATAAGGAGAGGGGCAATATGGATATTCTTAGCTTGAGAGTTTTTGGCTGGCGACCTTTTATATTGGCCGAGTCAGTTCTAAGGATGGAACCGAAACCCATTCATCATGATTGAATGAAGATCAACAACACAGATGGAATGTTATGGTAAGAACATAACTTCTTGTTATCCCAGTAGAAGGTTGCCAAGGGGTAAAAGACAAAGTAGTGAAAGTATGGTATAGACTGTTCAGTAATGTCCTAAAATGAGGAGAGTTTCCTGCCTCTTGGCACAGGGCAGGGCTGGTGGTAATACCAAAGAAAGGCAAAGACTTAAGAAATTTTGGATTCTATAGACCCTTATTAATATTAAACCATGTCTATAAGATGTTTATGTCGTTACTATTGAAAAAATGTTATCTGTAGTCCACAGTTAATTGGCCTGGATCAGTGTGGGTTTGCTGGAGGGAGGCAAACGTTTCATAGCAAAAACAGAACAGTGTTAATTCAGCTGTAGGCAGTGGAGAGAAGAAGGAGCTTGATAATCATGAGATTGGACATGGAAAAGACCTTTGACGTGTTGAGTTTGGGGTTCCTAAGGGAATCTATAGGAGTGTTTGGATTTCGTAGGAGATGAATTGACACTATATTTGGAATATATGACAGTGCTAATACCAGTATAAAATGTGAGAGTGATCTATCAGGGCCTGTAGAGGTATCAAGAGGAACAAAGTGGAGGTACCAGCTATCACCTCTTTTGTTTCAATCTATCTGAAACCTTTGGCTTGTAAATTAAGACCATCAAAAATTCAGTACTATTAAAGCAGAGAGGGGCAGGAAAAAACAGCATTATTTGCAAGTGACATATAATGTATAACAGACACTGAGAACTATGTAAAATATGTATGGAAGCATAACTTTGATGTGGTAGACTAGCAACAGTGAATATTAAACTTAACAACAACAAAAAAAAGTAGTAGTGTCAAATTACATCCCCACCCTTGATTTTGTTGCAAACTCATCCCTTTTTGGGGGGGACATGAAAGGCTTAATTATGTGGGAATGTGATTAATATAGCATGCCCAGAGGGTGGTCAAGGAAATGTGGGATGAGACAGATTACAAGTAAATAAAAAAAATGGAAAGTTATATTTCTAGGTGGTGATAGGGTAAGGGCAATAAAAAAGTATGTGTAATACTGTTACTATTATATATAGGGCAGGCATACTGCTACCAGACAGAGGAGGGAATGTGGAAAAGGATAATGAAAGAAACCAAGGAGTTTTTTTGTCTCTTTTTTGGGGGGGAGGTGAACTTAAACAAGAGGGACCTAAATGGTGAAAGATTTTTTTGCCGGGGAAAGAAGGTAGTATGCTAATGTGATAGCCGGACTCCTACTTTAAATCAACATTAATCAGAATATTGTATTTAATGCAGAAGCACAATTAGGTATCGGGGAAATTCTGTAGAGATCAAGGAAAAAGGCATCTGCGATATGGTGTAAGATATCGCCTGTAAGGAATAAAACCTTGAGATTTTATTTGAAAAAGAGCTACTGGAGATAAAAAAAAATTAAGCCATGGTTAAAGAAAATGCTACCAGTAGGATAAAAGATTGAAGGAGGAAGGGAAGTAGGAATGGCAAATGCTTCAAAAATATGTCAGAAAAATGTCATAAACCATAGGCACTGAAAGTAATTAGTTTGCGGAGAAGAGATGAAATCGTAGAAAGAGGTGAAGACTGAATTCAGTCTGCTGGATGGGGTCCATATCAGTTATTTAGGTGTAAGTTTTGAATGCAGAAACCATATGAAAAGAGTTAAGGCAGCAAGATCATGGGACAGTAATTGTTGATAATATGATAAAAGTAAGCCTGAGATGGTGCTTAAAAAAGCCACAGATCCTACAGAGTACTGATGGAAATAATAAAAGAGTGTGATAGAAAACATTAAAGAGTAAAGGGGCAAATAGTTTCACTCTGAAGTATATAACTAAATCAAGGAGATTCAGAATTTTTGTGTGGATGTGCTTACATGGATATTTCTAAATTCCAGACAGGTTATCTAAATGTTTCTCCAAATACTGCAGTTGTGCTGGAGGTGTGGGAGGGAAGACAGAGGTACATGGGAACATACAGACTAGAAATAAAGAGTTGTAACAATTTAAAATAGATTTGAGAAAGTTAATTGCTTAAATAACGTGGAAGGAGGATTATTTAAGGTTTTTTTATGCTTAATTGGGCTAGAATGGAAAAAATGGAGCATATAGAAAACATATTGTCATTGTGAGTGATAGAGAAGAAATAGAAACAAAAGTTAAAGTAGGTTAAGCCTGTTATGAAAGAAAAAAGGAATTTGGAGTTGAAAATTAGTGTACAGGAGAGAGAAAAGGTTTTGGCTAGGAAGTGGAAACCATGGGAAAAGTATGAAAACATCAAGAAATGCCTCCGACACAAGATTAAGAATTTTAGTGTTGAATTGATGGTGGTTGTGTGAGGTCTGCTTGGGTGCATTCATGTGTAAACAGCACATATGCAGCAAGGCAAGAAATTGTCAGTGTATAAAAACTAAGGCACTGTAAAGTTCATGTACCTGTTTGGTTTCTATTATGTATATTGTTTACTGGATGGTTTGCTTAATTTGTGCAGTGGAGATATGGAGTTAAACAACAAAACAGTGAATGTGAGCAAAGCACAAGCTGTAACAATGGAGTAATTGTTAGAAGTGATTCATATGTTGTATGCATTGGTTAACTGAAAGATAGAAGCTGTAGTGATGTTAATAGATTTTGTTTAACATTTCCCAGTGCAGTGACATGTAGTGCACTGTATATGTGAATTGCAAAGTATGGAAAATGAATAATATTTATGTCCTAAAAATTTTGCTCATAAAGTAAAAAAAAAAGTAATAAAAACAACAAAAATCTAACGCTGAATCACCAGTACAGTCAATGCTGCACTCACTGACTTTACTAAGAGACTTCTGAAGACTAAAAGTCATTTCAGTTTGCTCATACAAGTACCTTGCTTTGTTACATATTTTTATCATCACTAGAAAACTAATGTAACGCAGGAGATCAGTCTGTGTTTGCCATTTCTTCATAAGTCAGCACTAGAATGAAAATTAACCACGTGTTGCATGTAATCATGTTTGACAGTGAAACAGTTGTGACTTTGTGTCCGGAAAACATTCAGCATTCATGTTCCATAACTGTGGAATGTCCATTGTCAGTGATATTGTCTTAATATTTTTTGATGGCTAGCTGCTTCTCTGATGGTAGTTAATCTGTCAGCTCACTGCTTTTATTTGAATACCTGCTATGTGTATGTTATTGCTTGATTGTACTTGCAATAGCTTCTGCTATGTTTCATTTGTATGCATCTTTTTCTGCATACACCTGTTTTTCTCCTGTAAAAAGGCCTTGCCTCAGCAGGACTGTGCAGATAACAAATTCAGTAAATAAGCAGAACACAGAGCTCCGATTCATCTGTAGATGAAGTCTGCTTATTTGTTCATACAGTCCTTAAAAACCTAGTCTAGCTCACTATGGGTTCGGACAACTTCTTCTTTCGGCTTTCTCCGGTTAGGGGTCGCCACAGCAGATCACCTGTCTGCTTATGACTGGCAATGGAGTTTTACGGTGTTGAGTTGCCAACCCAGCACCCAACCTTTCACAGAAGGTATACACATGCATGCACTCACGCCTAGGGCCAATTCACTACAAAACCCATATGATAAAGCTTCCTGGGTATCTGTCAGCCCAACGAGTGGAGTTGGAATCTGTTCTGTATGCTATAAAACAGTATGGAGACAATCAGTTGAACATTATTAGTGACAGCTCCTATGTGGCAACAGCCCTCACCATACATTTGGAAATTTTGGCCAGGAGGTGATCTGTAGACAGTAAAGGTAAACCTTTACAGCATGCAGCAGTTATGAAGGAATTTAATGATCTAGGGTGGAAAAACAGAAATAGATGGAGTAAAGACACATCAAGTAAAAAAATAGCAATCTTCATTTTTTGGCAATTCCATAGCTGATGCAGCAGCAAAAAAAGGCTGCCAAGTAGGGGGTACCTCTATATCCAGGACAGTGGGAGGAGAACAAAGTGGGAGGTATCACAGAGGTGAGCCAAGGGAGCTCAACAGTTGAGACAGATTTGACGAAGATCCAGGAAATGCAGGGGGATGCTGACAAAATGAAGTTGCCAGTCCAGGTCCTGGAGTAAGGTTGCATATATACAAAACAGAACAAGGGGTACTTTTGCCTACATACCAAAATCATTGGCTAAGTAGTTAACCAAGTACAATCATCAGTTACTGGGCCATTTTGGCTTCCAGAAATTTTGGCCTATCATAAAACACTTGAAAAAGCCTGGTACGACCAGGCGAAAGCGCTCGTGGTTAATTTTGTCTTTTGTTGGCCGTTGGAATAAAATTTCTATATCGAATTCTGTGGAGAGTTCCTATTTTCATTTTGAAGGACTTGGTTCAATCGAAACAGCATTTCAATTAATAGTACGGTGTTGCAGTTATTTAGTGTGCTTGGTACCGGACCATTTGGATCCTTCACCGTTTTTTTCTTTGTTACTGTGGTTCTTTTGGGTTTACTATCATAAAACATAAGTTTTGGAATGCTCAGCTAAAAACACTATGCAAAGAAACACTCAATGAATGCATAATATGCCTGCAGACAAATCCTACATTAAAGAAACTTCAGTTGCAAACAGTGCCAATTTCAGAGGGAGCATGGTACAGTATACAGATATATTTTGCAGGACCTCTTCCACCAGCAAAACGGGGCTACTGATGCTTGTATTTTTTTTTTCCCTGGCAAAATTATAAAGGGACTAACTACTAAAAGCTGGACTTTTTTATGTTGCTTTCCAGTCAAGGGGAAAAATATTTTTTATTTTATTAATTATATGGTTTGTTGGGGGGGGGGGGTAGGGTTTCCAACCACCCACTGCTTATTTGTTTAATTGACTGGTGGCAGAAGCAGTTAGTTCAGTAGCTTATGGTGTTGAATTATGTCAGACATACTGAAAGAGTAGGACTGTCGTTAAAGATGATTTCTGGGTAGATTGATTTTACTTATCTACTAACTGTCTCAGTAACAATTTATGTGCTGCACACTTTCCTTTTAATTAGTATAGATTTGTAAAAAAAAATTACAAGAAAATCCTAGCCAAGCTAGAGTTTTCTCTGTGTGATAACTTAAAACCTCTTGTAAAAGAGGATAATGAGAAGCTCCAAAGGCGGTGGTCTTTCCATATTCATAAAGGATGCGCACCTTCTAGACTGGTAGCCCAACATAACATATCTGAGATATTTCAGGTGCAGCTAACATTGGGTAAGACAGCGATTCAGGTCGTAGCCTGCTATAGCTCCTCAACCATGTCCCATGACTCACACTCCACTTTCCTAAGCACCCTGGAGAATATTAGGGTCCAACCTAACACACTCATACTGGGCGACTTCAACTACCCCTCCATTAACTGGGAAAACTACTCATGTACCAATACACTTGCCCAACGCTTTCTGGAATTCATTAATTCCAATGCCCTGGACCAGCTCGTTCTTACCCCCACTAGAGGTAGCAACATCCTTGATTTAGGCATTACTAACATGGGTGACCATTGCTCTACACCAATAGTCAACTCCTCCCTGGTTAGTTCCGACCACAAACTAATCATCTTGGAAATCCACATCCCTCCCATGCCCCCCCCCCCACAAAGGGTAACCACTTTAAAAAACTTCTCCAATGCTAACTTTGGGCTCCTAAAAACAGAGGTGGCTAACTTCACGGCACCCATGCAAATGGAGAATAGTTGCATGACCGCCAAATCATACACCAATGCACTGTATGAACACGTACACAGATGTGTGGATCTCGCCATACCCAATAGAACCAAGACGCTCTCCTCAAAAAAAAAAAAAAAAAAAAAAAAAAAGAAAGCCAATCTGGTGGTCCCCTGCCATAAACAAACTTTACAACAGAAAGAGTAAACTGATGCGGAATAAGATGAAGTCCTAAGACTGGAAAAACTCCCTTGTCAGCGTCAACAAAAGGTTGAGATCCCTCATCAAATCTTCTAAAGCTAGCTATGAAAACAGAATTGCAGCAGATAGTAAAGAAAACCATAAGGCCTTCTATAGTTATGTAAAGAATCTCCACGGCAATACCCAGATTTGCTGGGAGCTACTGCACAATGGTACCTCCTCTACCGAGCAAACAGAGATTGCCAATATACTAGCAGACAGATTCAGTGCCAATTTTATCCCTCCCCCCCAAAAGGACCAATCACAATACCTGTAGATTGCCATGCACCCAGTATTACTGCTGTACAGGTTAAAACAGCACTGTCCAAGGTCAAGAATACAGCTTCTGTGGGACCTGACAATATCCCCGGCTGTGTTCTACATGAACTACAGAGTGAACTGGCACCTCACCTGTGTGCCCTGTTGAATCACAGCCTCACCTCAGGTTTTGTCCCTACCGAATGGTGCACTGCTACAGTCATCCCTCTCCACAAGGGAGGAGCGACTACAGACCCTGGTAACTATCGCCCCAGTCACGAGTGGAGTCCCACAGGGTTGGGTCCTGGGTCCTCTTCTGTTAGCTATCTACTTCTCTGAAGTCCAGGCCAACACATAGGGACTCTGGCTGACAAAGTTTGCAGACGATTGCAAGTTGGGAGCTATTATTAACTCCCCAAGTGATGTTGACATCCTACAGAAAGGCCTCAATGAGAAAAATGACTTGTGCCAGAATTATAGCCTTAAGCTCAATGCCAAAAAATGTGTCGTCATCCCCCTTGGGAAAAACCCAGTTCCCTTGAATTACCACATAGATGGTAGTCCACTGAACACAGAAGGCATTATAAGAGATCTAGGAACACAGGTTGACAGCAACCACTCTTTTGAACACCACATTGCCACAATGGTCAGAAAGGCTCCCTATCAGGCGATCTAAATGTCGTTTCTGAGAATACGAAATGATTGACATGTATTGCGCCAACTGCATAAATGCCGAACGTCCAAAACAGCGAAATCCGAAATGTCGAAGTGTTTTGGTTGACCCTTCTGCGGTATAGCTCCGTAAGGTAAGTGTGCAATAGGTATGGACCTTAGGGTAGGGTGCGGGTTAAGGTAGGTGTATAGATAGGTAATGCATGTAAGATTTAGTGTAGTGTTAGAAGTAGGGTTTTGTTAAATGTATTTATGCGTATTATTTATTTTGTTAGGGTATATCTCCATAGGGGAAGTGTGCAGTAGTTACGGACCTTAGGGTTAGGGAGGGGTTTAGGATAGTGCATAGATAGTTGTGTATGTGGGGTTTAGTGTAGTGTTAGAAGTAGGGTTTTGTTAAATGTATTTATGTGTATTATTTATTTTGTTAGGTTATATCTCCGTAGGGGAAGTGTGCGGTAGTTACATACCTTAGGGTTAGGGATGTGTTAAGGATAGTGCATAGATAGTTGTGTATGTGGGTTTAATGTAGGGTTAGAAGTTGGGTTTTGGTGCTTTACTTTAAGGTTAGGAGTAGGGTTTGCTTAGTGTATGTATGTGGTTTATTTATTTTGTTTGGGTAGGTAGTATGTAGAGGGTGGTGGGGTTGGCCGACTATGACCGTTCGATGTTTTAAATTTCGCTGTTTAGTGTGTTCGGTCTATTCGCAGTTCGATTAATACGTGTCGCTCTTTTGGTATTCGCTGAAGTGGATTTTCGTAGAACTGATATAGACCTGGTCAGAAAGTCCTTCTATGTGGACATGCATGTTTCAGTCCTCTTATGACTTCATCAGCACAGCATAAGCGGACTGTTTGGCTAACCTTTAGAAACACAGGGTTGTTGTACCCAGCTAATGTCTATAACCATTACGTTGACTGCAAAATATTCCATCTAACAACTAAATAAAAGAGTGACAGGGCACACACCCAAACCAGTTAGTAAAAAAATTACAAGAAAATGTTGTCCTTTATTGGTCTGAATTTTTCCATTAACTGACTTAAAAGAAAATGTCATGGGTATTCAGAACTGCCATGTAGTTGAAACACCTGATGTCCTTAAAGGGTCATTTGTATATATTCCATCATCCTCTTTTAAAAGAGGTTTTAAGGAGTCACACAGTGAAAACTATAGCTTGGCTAGGATTTGCTTGTAAATTTTTTACTAATTGGTTTGGCTGTGTGACCTGTTCACTCTTGATTAGTATGGAGACAAACTGAAATGGACTGGTTGATTGTGGTGTGTCTAGTGTAAGAATCAGTATTCTCACTTATTGTTTATCTCTTCAAATTGTTTTTTGATGCTTTACATGTTACAGATGTATGTCTGATGCACAAGATACTCTGGCAAGATGTGCATTTATTGTGACAGTTAATGTTTGTGTGAATTCATTTAATTAGCTTTAGTTGCAAGATAGTATGCACATAAAAGGAGTGTTACTTTGTCGGTTAGCACTTTTCCTGTTTTTATGAATATGGTGCTCTGACATGAGAGCACAAGCTACTGTGTGCCATTGTAATATTACATTCTCTCCCACCCACAGCCTGGGATATTTATGCATGGACTGACTGGGGAAGTCTGTGGAGAGGAATGATGGCCCTTTGTAGCCAATATTTAAATCCATTTGATTAACAGAAGCATGAGAAGACTACGTCCTCCTGAGTTACCTCTTGACCACAGCAAGCTTTGGGCTAATTAAGTAATGATTAGTAAGAAGCTGTTAGAAATAGGTATGCATTTGATGTTTGCTTACATTTTGATGTTTGAAAAACACACAAGTGGCAAAGTGCTGACAAGATCAAACCTCCAAAACACGATATCTGCACCAACAGCATACAAAACTAAATTTATTAAAAATGAGCGCTTTCGGTAGAGAGCATTCTCCCCACCTTCATCAGATAATGATTCTGTTTAAAATCATCCTTTTATACAAAGCTGATAGTTATTTAATTAATTAACATAATTACTAATGAACTGTTAAATGAGTCTGTTAAAAACTGGAACTAGCAGGTTTAACCTAAGCTGCACCAGATTCATTGAAAAACATTAATAAAAACCTAAATGGCATGGATAAATAAATAAGTAAGTTGTACATAAATACTTCTAACATGGCACGCAAAAACTATTCCATAATTCAAATTGCAGATATTATAAATATTTAACTGTCTAAACATCACTAACATGAATAATTCTTAAAAGAAAATATATGTAACTTTTTGAAACTTTACAAAAGCAACCTGTACAAGTGCGGAAAATCACATGCATCTATGCATTTTTACACATTTTAATGCATTTTAATGTGCATTACTCTTTTATTATTCTACTATTACCACTGTTATTATTATTATATTATAATTATTGTAAGTCCCGTTGTTATAACTATTATTAGAGTTTGTTTAGCTACTAAGAATAGTTTAAAATTAATAATAATAATAATATAAAAAATAATAATAATAATAATATTATGAAAAAAGAAGAGAAAGAGAAACAGAAAGACAAACCTAAAGGCATGTACCCACCTCGATACTTATTCAGTTATATGTAACATGTATAAAAATATGTGTATATATATACTAAATATAAATAACTAAGTATATACAACAGGTGTTAAATAAAGTGTCCTATCTCTTAAGAGCTTTTAGTTTTAAAATGCATTTAATAGACACTATCTCGTTTAACCCTGGAAAAATGTAAGATGAGGTACGTACTTGCCAAAAAACCTCCTGTTCCTCCAACTCAAGTTGCCAAGGTCCTCCCCTAATAGAGGGTTGTACTTGTTGTATAATGGTAAACAGAAAGGAATGATCAAAGTGTTGGCAAACATGCTTGGCCAAAGCATTGTTGATATCCCCAATACTTATGGCATGTACATGCTCATAAATTCTTTTCTTAAATGGCCTATCGGTTTTGCCAGTATAAAATGCAGGACACTGTCTGCATGTTGCCACATAGACCACTCCTTTAGATAAACAGTTGAATTTACCATTTATTCTGTAATGTTTCCCTGCCATACGTATACTGGTGCCCACTGAAACAAATTTACATTGTGGACAACATCCACATTTGTACATACCTTTTACTGTTCTGTTGGGCTTCAGATTGGTTCTTTCCAACATATTTTTTAAGTTTAACCCCCTCCTGTAAGTAAATCTAGGTGTTTCACCCACACATTTGATCAGCTCTTGATCTTCCAATAGGACATTCCAATTCTTAGTGAAAATATTTTTTATAGCCTTATAATCCAGACAGAAAGTGAACAGAAAGGAAATGTTACCAAAAGAATTTACATTTGCATTGCTATTTGTTTTGATTACTGTTCTTCCCTCTCTAAGAATTGGCTGAAAGTGCCCTGATTCCCTTTTAGTGATTACTTCCTTCCGGATCTTATCAACAAATAAATGTGGGTATCCCCTCAATAAAAACATGGAAGAGATGTTATCACATTCCCCAAGGAACTCATCCTGCTCAGAGACCATCCTTGCGGCCCTGACAAACTGTCCTTTAACTACACTCCTTTTTTGATGGATGGGATGTGAGCTGGTGAAGTGTAGATATGTGTTAGAAAAAGTTGCTTTCCTATAGATGGTTGAATTCAATTTATTTTGTAGTACATCTTTCCTTAATTTGACATCTAGGAACGTGATTTCCATGTCATCAAAGGAATATGTGAATTCCAAAAAATCAGTTGACCTGGTGATACTATCTATGAACTTTGGTATTGTATCAGGTGACCCCTTCCATAGGAATTAGCCATTTAGGTTTTTATTAATGTTTTTCAATGAATCTGGTGCAGCTTAGGTTAAACCTGCTAGTTCCAGTTTTTAACAGACTCATTTAACAGTTCATTAGTAATTATGTTAATTAATTAAATAACTATCAGCTTTGTATAAAAGGATGTTTTTAAACAGAATCATTATCTGATGAAGGTGGGGAGAATGCTCTCTACCGAAAGCGCTCATTTTTAATAAATTTAGTTTTGTATGCTGTTGGTGCAGATATCGTGTTTTGGAGGTTTGATCTTGTCAGCACTTTTCCACTTGTGTGTTTTTCAACAGTTTACTTGGCTTTTCACTTCGTGAAGTACATTTTGATGTTTGTCATAGGAGAAATACAGATGTTCTTCTATTCCTATGTTGTAATATTCATTACATGGGGAATTCCCTGCCATAAATGATCCCCAGCGTCTAGCCAGTATAACAAAAGCTTTTTACCACTGTTAGGTACGTGGGATGATGTATGTAAGCCCAAGGCAGGCGTGGGCCATAAAAGTGACATTCGTATATAACATCCATGGAACTTCTCTGCCGCAGTCCGAATGCCATCTTTGACCATCTGTCTGCTTGCCCAAGTTGTTGGTTGGTTGTACAAGTCTGTTCAAATAAGTGTCCCATCGGGGTTTTTCCTTTACTTTTACTACTGCTTTTCCATCTGAGGTTACATGTCATTCAGAAAAGGCAAGTGCCGTTGTAGAAGACAAATTCCACATAACGGTAGCCATAACCAGTGTCTGCTTTGTTTAGACCCTAACCACAATCATAAGTCTTGCTTTGTATGTCAGGTGCTTGTTCCCATAACTTTGAGTAGCCACCTTGACTCTTAATATTTTCCTTGAGAATCAAAGGCTTAAGAGGTTAGCATTTGACGTTATGGAGGATGCATCAGGACCTTCTGCCAAGCCTATGAAGAAGGCCAGGAAGCTTAAGCCTGAAGCTTCTCCTGGACCTCCCATTCCAGATGTCCCTCTCAAAGCCAGTGAAGGCCCAGAGGCCCGTAGGAATTTGGCTTGGATTCCTTGGTGGGTACCAAAGCAGAAGCCATCAGGGAGTTGGCCACTGGCATGTCCTCGGAGGTGTTGCGGACGTCCATTTCAGATGAGCAGGGGGGGTTCCTAGGCTTATTGTATTGAAAGGCCCTCAAGATATTCCTCAGATCTTGGTTTGAAGTACCAACAACTGTTATAGAATGCAGGCCTACGTCGGGCTCATCCACTTTCCATAAGGCTCCTGTACCCTTTAAAATGAAACAAAACAAACATCTTCCAGCTCCTCAGGAACCTCGGCCTAACTGGTAGGCTTTCACACAGGGATTATTTAATGCTCTTATGGCTTTGAAGCCTCCCACTGATGTTTTTCTTCCTTGCCCACCTTCTACTTCTTCCCCTCAGAAAAGGTTTTGGAAGTAAGTATTATCTGAGGATGAAGATGGAGAGTCCTCAGAGGATGTCATCCCTCTGTAAGCTGCTCAGCTCCCTCAGCAACCCATACTCATTGTGCTCGTCAGTCAGCTACCCAACCCTGCTGCCTGAATTTCAAAGTAGCTAGTCCTCTCCCAAGTTCATGCTGGCTGTAAAATCTTAAGTCCATCCTGAATGCCAAAGTAACAACACTAAAGTGCTCTCATTAGCAATCTGCCCAACCCTGCTGTCTGCAGTTCACAGTAGCTAGTCCCCTGCCAAGTTCGTGTCCCTTGCTATAAATATAAAGGCTGTTTCTTTCTAATTACCAGTGTCTCTGCAAAAGTGGCCATTGGTGTGCACACCAGCTAGGGTCATCTGTAACCTGATCCTTTTACCCCATCTTACTAGTTGCTATAGCTGCCTCTCTAGCTGCAGTAACAGCCGTTCCTGTACATAGCTCACTAAAAAGCACAGAAAAGTGCTACCATACTTTAAAGATTGAGCATTGACCTGTGATCTTTATATCAAGCAGATAGTTTTTTTCAGTAAAGAGAACTGAACTGCTAGCTCCTTTCAGTTGCTTGGTTTCTGGCCACTCCAGTCGCCCTTACTATGCTTGGCCTCACTCTGCTCCCCTACCCTGCCCCCAATTCCACCCGCCCCCCACTACTCCTAAACTTATACTTCATAAGCTCCACCCCACCTTCCCTCTATCACTCACAACCTCCCTTCAGTCTCCCAGTTTAGCCAATCACTTCCACAGTACCCCTGGCAACTTTCTCCCCACCTCCCTCCTACCTACTCCACTCCTGTGTCCCTGCACAGTAAGTTAAGTAGTTCACTCCATACTAGCTCTCCATCATGTACCACTGTTCCACAATAATACTCTTAACCACAGTGACTTCTACATTAATAATACTCACACAAACAATATCACTTCCTCAACTTACCCCAAGAATAGTTACACCCATTAATACCTCCAATCACCTAATACACCTTTACAGTTACCAGAATATCTCCCTTCAGCTGTTTCCATACACTGTACCTTATTATCTAGTGCCTAAACCCCTGGACTCCACACACAGCAAACCCATCCAAATACCTTGCACAGCCACCCCTCCAAAAAATGAACAAAATGTGCTCCTATCTAATCTCTGTTATCACAGTGTGGTGACATCCATCCTAATCATGGCCCTACCACTAATCATTCCGACAAATCTCCCCATAAAAACTAAGCTTTATGACCATCAACATCAGAGACATAGGTAACAAAATATCCCCCCTGCATGCCTGGATTAATCAGTATAAGCCTGGCAGATTAGCCCTCACTGAAGCTTGGCTCAAGCCTAACATACCAGACTCTGAATTCCTACTCCCCA
Source organism: Protopterus annectens (assembly GCF_019279795.1). Lineage (NCBI taxonomy): Eukaryota > Metazoa > Chordata > Ceratodontiformes > Protopteridae > Protopterus > Protopterus annectens. The sequence continues at coordinate 19,445,236 of NC_056737.1, read as the reverse complement.
ACTACAACTTGCTCAGGTCTGATAGAACCCAAAGGAAAGGTGGAGGGCTTAGCATTACTGTATTCTGACAACCTCAATATCACACCATACTTACCCCTTCATTTTCCTTCTCAGAAATTTTGATATCATTCCTAAAGCTAAACAATACAAAGAGAATCTGCATAATTGTTCTCTACATCCTCCCAGGTAATAACACCCCTATTCTAGAAGACATACTCTCCTGGACCACCCAAACATTTTAACATGAAGCCATCATCTACACCAACATAGATTAGCAAAGTATTATATCCCAACTACCCACTAACAGCATCAACCTATATGTTTTTTTTTACCCATCTAATCTGCAGCCCTACCAGGTACAACAAAAACAATACAACATTCCACCTTAGACTGGATCCTGATATCACACCCCACTAACTTCACCAATCCTGGTACACATCCAAACACCTTTTGTGACCATCTACCTGCCTTCGCCACTTGAGTAAACACTCACACTCCAAAAACTCACACCCTAAAATCAGGTCGTAATCTCTCTAACTTCTTTAGTGACAGATTTAATGACCTACTATGCAAAATAAACTGGTTTCCACTAAAGGTACTGCCACTAGACAAGGCAGTCCACTACTTTAACAACTGCTACCTAAAACTACTTCACACCCTAGCTCCAGTTCGAAACAAAAGAATTAAAAACAATCCCTTGCCCTGGCTAACTAAGGAATGTAAAAACCTAATGAAAAAGAGGAATGCAGCTTGGGCTCAGTGGAAACAAAATAATAAAGAACAAGATCTACTTAGTTTTAAGCAGCTACGTAAACAGAAAACTAATTATCAAACAGCTCTGCTATAGTCAACTACAACAAAAGAATACAACTAATCCAAAAAAAAAATTCTGGTCCACTATCATAAATCTTCACCCTGGAACAAAAAAGGAAACCAAGGTTTCACGAAATGCCCCTCCCCGTCAAATTGCTGAAGACTTTAACATCCACTTCATAAAGTCAATAGTTGGTCTTATCACCAAATCCATCAATACCTGCTACTCTTCCTCTTTATCCACCTCAAATTCTCCACATTCACAGGGCCCAGAACCTACTCACCCTCATTACCCCCATAGCACAAAAACACCTTCTGAAAACCATCCCACATTCACTCTCACAGTACCTACAAGCCTCATAAGAAGGTTACTGCACAGACTCAAACCCTGCTGTATCTTTGCTGACCAACTCCCTCCTGCATACCTAAAACTAGCGGCTGACTCTATTGCATACCCAGTCAGCATCTTGATCAATCAATTCATATCTGAGTCCACAGTACCTAATATCTGGGAATAAGTCCCATATCATTCCCGTCCATAAAGGAGATAACTCCACTGAACTCACAAACTTTTGACCTATACCCATTCTTTCCCCATTTCTAAAATTCTTTAAAAATGTATTCATCTTCAGCTCGTTCATTACTTACAGCATAATAACCTCCTTAGAAACACACACAGTTTTTGTCCTGGCCAAAGCACTACTACAGCCCTCCTTGCCTTCCCCGACTTTGTAACAGAGCTAGAGATTCAGGTTGCTATGTATCTGTACTATTTCTTGACCCCTGTCAGGCATTTGATACCATGTCTCACTCAGTTCTCCTGAGAAAGCTGTCTAACCTGGGAATCACCCCTCCTTCACTAAATTGATTCTACATTTACTTAAACCATAGAGAACAGTCTGTAAAATGGTCAAATGTTATCTTCCCCTCTCTTGCAAAACCCACTGGAGTCCCACAGGGATCCATCCTGGGACCCCTACTTTTTAATATTTTTACCAGTGACCTCTGTAGAGCTTCTACTAGTGATACATTAATTTAGTATGCTGATGATTCCACTATAATTTGTAGCTGTCACATACTATCCCAGCTTCTCTCCAGTGCTCAGCAAAATTTCTCTGCTATTGAATCCTGGCTCATTAACTGCCAGCTATTCCTCAACCCCAAAAAAGTAAACTGCTTCTTTTTCAACCACTGAACTGTACTTCTAATCTAAACAACTTCAAAATTCTCTCTGCTAATAACACCACCACTGAAATTGTCTACCACACCAAGTTATTGGGTGTAGTTACTGATGATCACCTTTGGTTTGATCTTCACATTCAACAAAACATTAAAAAAAACAAAACAAAAAAAAAAAAACGGAAACTTGGCACACTCTACAGAAACAAACACACACTAACCTCCTCTTCCAAAACCACCATTGCTAAAACTTTTTTCTACCCTCCCTGCTCTGTGGAGCTCCAATTCTTACCAATTTACAGAGCTCCTGTAAATCCAAATTGGAACAGTGCTGTAATAAAGTGGTCAAGTTTGTCACCAATTCAAAAACTAGAACTCATCACTGTTTGTCACTAAAAAAAAAAAAAAAAAGGCTAATCTAGCTAGAATTCCCCAACTACCTACTGTATACCCAACTTCTTACAACTCCACAACATAATCTACAAAATCCCTAGCCTTCCCAGCACTAAATAACATCATTACACCATAGAACCCAAACAAAACAGTAAGGTCCACAGATAAAGAGCTTCTCTCTATATACAAACCTTCTAAGGTAGCTGGACAAAGCCTCTACTCCCACTTTATTGCAAAAGCATGGAACTCTCTTCCACTACCAGTGAGAACTACCACTAACCTACTTGCCATTAAAACTACACATGCTCAACTCCTGGCTGTGCCCTTGCTCTGACTCAGGCTAATCTGTTCTGCAGATCAGAACAAACTGCATCTCACTTCCACTCTCTCACAACCCACACCTCTTTCACTCTGCATCTGTTATGTGCATATCTGCTTCACTTATTTGAATGTTTACCATCTGCCTTATATCGATATACCTGCTTACTGCAATTCAGGAATTTTGCTCCAGTTTGTGTATAAAGTTTTATTGTTCTCTGTATGTTCTTGTCCTCTGTACTGTACTTGTAACTCATGCAAAAAAATTTCCTGTAAAAAGATAGCACATGTCTGTATGTAACTGAGCTTTTCTCCCCGAGTCTCCACTGAAAATGGGTTCTTTCTGAACCAGTTGGACCTTCTTGGTAAACAAATAAATTTGCCATACTCTGTCCAAATTTCTTCCCCCCTGGAGTATGCATCACCTGAAGAAAACTCCAGTTGAGCTGAGTCTTCTGGTGAAGATGTCACCTTTATGGGGACTATTGCTTGTATGAGGGAGTTTTTCAAGTGGGACAGCTCACAGGTTACTGATGTGCAGTCCAAATGGATTCACCTTCTTCCTTTGCTGTTCCTCCAGTTCTGCCAGCTTTTCTGGATGCCTTCACTTTTTCTAAGAGTTCAGACTCTCAACTTCCTGCCCTCAAATGGCCAGATAGGTTATATAAAGTTCCAGGACTGTAAATTCCTTTTTTAAATACTCTTCTGCAGAACCAGTGATTGTTTTTGTAGCTACCGATAAGGCATCAAGACTTTTACCTTCCACTTGTCCCTTCAGACAAGGAGAGTAAAACCATGGAAAGGCTAGAGGAAAAAGTGTACACTTCAGTTACTCTTGCCTTTAAGGCAATTAACTGTCAAATCCATATGAATAAGTATGCTTTGACTCTTCTTTCTCAGGCCACTCACCTGTCAGCATCTTCCCAAGTGATATGCCACTCCATTAGGTGCAGTTATGATGCTGCTGAAGCATCTGCCAGGGCTGCTGCATCTGTCTCTTTATTGAGGAGATACTCTTGGTTAGGCTCCAGTCTCTACCTGAAGGCTTTAAAGCCAAGCTAATGGATGCACCATTAGATAATAATGCCTTATTTGGTATTGCAGCTGCTACTTTGTTCAAGTTCCTGCAGAAAAAGGGTAAAGAGTTGTAATATTTAAAACATATCCTTGTGTCTTCAGTTCCCAAATTCCAAAGGAACTACCCAGTTAAGACTGCTTTTGTCAGGAAACAATCTCCAGGTCTCCAGGGGTGTCAGGAGACCTGCTCCTTCTAAACCCTCTCAGCCGTCTTCTATTTAAAAGCAGTCTTTCCCAGACAAGCCAGGTAGTTTGTGACTACCTGGCTGCCTCTGGTCACATTCCCCTCTCTTAGTGTCCTACTCTCTCATTTCCAGCCTGGGAACTTATCACTCATGATTCATGGGTTCTATCCATTATACACAAAGGATATTTCATGGCCTGGAAGGTTCTTCCTTCTTTCATGGGAATTCCTCCACCACTTTGAGAACAACTTATTTTATTCCCAGAGGTGCTGCAAGAGTTTATATCCCAGTGAACTATCTAAGATGTTCCACTGTCACGAAGGAGAAGAAGGTTCTACTTAAGGATGTTCCTGGTTACTAGGAAAGATGGCCCATGGAGACCCATTCAGGACCTTTTTCACCTCAACACCTTCCTAAAGGTCCCAAACTTTTGTATGCTTTCTCTCCAAACTCTGTTTCCTCTCATTTTTCTAAAGGCCTATTTGGCCTCCCTGGATGTCAAGGATGCCTACCTACATGTTCCCATTCATCCCCTTTACAGAAATGTTTTACATTTTTCTCTTGCTTCCTCACATTTTCAGTTCTGTACTTTGCTATTTGGTCTCTCTGCGACACTGTGGGTATTTACAAAATGTTTAGCTCCTGTGATTGCTTTCTGCAGACTCTAGGGCATACAGGTCTTCCCCTATCTGGACCACTTGTTGCTACAGGCAACCCTCCAAGTCTCCTGTTTACTACTACTCTTCGGGATTCACTGTGAATTTCAAAAAATCCGTGTTCAGCCCTTCTCATGACCCTGTCTTCCTGGGGTGTAGGATTCAGACAGATCTCATGTTGGTCACTCTTCCTTCACAAAAACTCTGTCTCTAGTCATTTACTTCCAAGACCTTTTCGTGCTGCAGTCTTTGACAGCCAGGGAGTTTCCCAAGCTTCTAGGCTTCATAGCTTCTACTATTCCCATGATAGCTCTTGCCAAATTCCACATGAGAAAGTTTCAGTGGTACCTGAAATCGGTTTGGATGCAGCATGCTCACCCACTGGAGTTTGTTGTCCCTCTACTTCCTTGCCTAAAGAGGGAGATTCTTTGGTGCTCCTATTAGATTTCTCAGAATCCAGGCTTGCCTTTACATCCTCCCCTACCAACTCAAGAGTTGTTCACAGAAACCTCAGACATGGGTTGGAGGGCAGCCTTTGCATCCGTGAAGGCACAAGGCCTGTGATCTCCTTTGCAAAGGAAGGAACACACAAACATAAAAGAGATGAAGTCTCTCTTGCATGCTGTTCAGGCTTTTCATACTCTTCTTCATCCAGGACCTCTAAAACTGTTTACAGACAACACCACAGTTCCACAGCATGTAAACAAATAGTGGAGACGAAATTTTACCTTCTGTGCTGGCTAGCTCTTTTGGCATGGGACTTGGCAACTCAGTACCAAGTCACTCTGCAGGCAGTATACATTTCTTCCAACCAAAATGTTGTGGCAGACACTCTGAGCAGGTCCATGACTCAATCCCAGGAATGGATGCATTACAGGGATGTGTTTCTGAACATTATCCATCAGTGGGGTACATTTTTGCCTCCTCTTTGAAAGTTTTGTTCCAGAGTTCCAGGTCCTCTGGTATGGAAGGTAGACATCCTATCAATCTTTTGGAAGGGGATGTTTCTCTATGCATCCCCCCTTCCCTCTTATTCAGAAAGTTTTGCTGAAGATTCAACAGGATACCCCAGAAATCATGCTGGTGACTCCCTTTTGGCCAAGACAACAATGGTTCCCTCTTCTTTTGCAGTTAACCAAGGGCACTCATCACAAGTTACCTCAGAGGGTGGATCTCCTCACACAAGACAAGGGATCACTCATTCACCCTCAGTTGTCAAGTCTGCAACTCACACTGTGGGTGATATAAACTTTCGATTCCTTTTAGACACCTTTTCTATGAGGATGTGAGTAGGGTACTGCAGGAGGCCCAGGAAACCCAATACTGGGAAATCCTACTTATCCAAATGGAAGATGTTTTCTATCTGTTGTCTTTCTCGTAACCTAGATCCACTGAGCATGGGCATTGATTTGGTTCTAAGTTACATGCGTGAACCTTTGAAGGTTGGGTTGGCTTATTCTTCTGTGAAAGCTCACCTTTCAGCTATTTCTGCATGTCTGCCTCTGTCTCCTCCTCTGGCCTCCAGATTGGAGTTTAAACTATTCCTTAAATGCATCCTTCACACAAGACCTTCCAGGAAACCTGTTACACCTCCCTGGGATCTTAATTTTGTTTTGGAAAAGCTTTTAGAGCCTGCAGCAACAGCTACCCTCCAATATTGTAATTGGAAGACTGTGCTTCTACTTGCTATTACTTCAGCCAGAAGGGTGTCTGAACTACAAACCTTGATGGCATTTCCATCCTTCCTGGTTTTCCATAAGGACATGGTTTCTCTGAGTACCAATCCCTCCTTTATGCCCAAGGTTGTGAATGAGTTGTCGCTTAATCAGTCCATTAGCTTTGCCTCTTTTTTTCCCCTCTACACAGCCTTCCATTGAGAGGATCCTATACATTTTGAATGTGCACAGACAATTCAGATTTTATTTGGATAAAACTAAAGCTATCAGGAAATCTGATCAGCTTTTTGTTTCTTTTCATCGCATTTTAGAAGCAGCTACTTGGACTTCTGTGCATACCTTTACTAAACATTACAACTTGGATGGCATTTCCAGGTCCAGAGCAGGTTTTGCTAGAACCATTCTTCATGGCTTTGTAGAGAAAGTGCCTTGGCTCCATTATCCTCCCTTTTTACATCATAAGCAATGGAACTGCAACATAGGAATAAAGGGCATACAATAATTGTGTAAAATCTTACCATAACCATAGATGTCCTTCTGTTCCATGTTGCAGTATTCCATCACTCCCACCTTCCTCCTGGTTCTTGTTCTTTCTTTGGATGTGTGTTTTCCCCTTTGTACCTTTGGCTGATGTTCTTCTTGGGGCATTCACTTCTAAGGATTGTACATGTGGACGTTACTTTTATGGCTGACACCTGCCTTGGGCCTACATGCGACGTTCCACATTTATTTATTTATTTTACATTTGTTGACCAGGCTAGTCTAGCTGGATACATGTCCATTTTTAGGAGAGGCCCGGGGAGAAAAGCTCCAAAAAAAAAACCAAAAAGAATAGAAAATCCATACATACATTTAAAAAAGTCATAGCAGTTAAAACTTACCAAGAACTACAAAAACAGTTGTTACAAAATATTTTTACATACCTAGCAATGGTAAAAGGCATTTGTATACTGGGCAGATGTCAGGATCATTTATGGCAGGGAATCCCCCATGTAATGAATACTGCAACATAGAAGAGAAGGACATCTATGGTTAGAGTAAGATTTTACACAACTATTCATGTTCTTCGTGTTTCACTGTTACAGTCATCACACTTGGGTTTTCTGCCTGCAGGTAGCCCTCAGTTGGCCCGAATACCAGAGACTTAGTATTTCTGCATCAGTTGCTGTCGCTCCAGGACTGACATCAGGTTGTCAGGGGTATAAACACAGGCAGCCAATGCCATTACATCAGTTTTTCTTGCCAAGGAACCCGAAGCAGAAGCAGTTTGCACGAGTGTCGGTCGGCCGCTAGCTGAGTTTTCGTTTCCGAATTGAATCATCCTGAAGTCTTCTAAAGCTAAGTACCCCATTTGGGATACTTTTTTCTTGCTTTAACCGATGTCAGAAAAAGTTGACAATTGTCTCTTCTGTGGAAAGCAAATACCACACCGAGATTTCCATTCTTACTGCATCAGCTGTTTAGGCCCAGACCACGACGTTCATCTCTTTCGGTTTTGTGCTTTGTTCAATGCCCGAACTATTCATCATCGGGCCCTTATTGTCACTAAATACTTTCGCTCTCAATCTCCATATTCCAAAATGGCTTCGGTAAGCCATCCGACTACCGATCTTATGAAAAACGTAAGGATAAAGACAGACCGCACAGGTTCAAAACTGCCAACGACGCTTCCGTTAAGCTAGTCACCAGTTCGCTGGTACTCAGTGAAGCATTTTTGCAGCCCCCTGATGGCCCGCTTTGATGGATTTGAAGGCCGCTACCGAGACCCGTTTAGAGTCCGGTATGCCACGAGACTCTTCTTTGACTATGGAACCTGCGGATGTCTCTACCTTGGATGAATCCGGAGCCGCTGTGCAGGCACAGGCTTCTGAGGAAGTCCTTTGCATTACCGATGTTTGACACAAACCGACAACTTCTTTCACGTCTTCAGTTCTGTGTAAAACTACAGAGTTTCTAAGGCCAAGAGTATGAGCTACGCCTAAAAAAATGACAACCCAATCTCAAGCATCTGCTTCCTTGCCACAATTTCAAATACTTAAAATGGCAGAAGACCTGATCTTGCTGATTAGGGGAAGCCAGCCTTCCCCTGCTAAGAGAAAAAGAGACCTGTCCCCAAAAGCTTTAACTGACCAAGACTCCAATGAATCTGAGGTTTCTGAATATGAAGACTTTCCTTTATGTGCTTATGAAGATTCAGATGCAGAGGAATCCATTTCCTCTGCTTCCCCTCTAGAGGATATTTCTTTTGGTGAAACCCTACACACTTAAAGAGAGCATTTCCACTGGGAATGCCAGGATTATCCTCAGTCCAAAAAGAGACTCAGAGAATTCTTTGATTTGCCACAACATAGACCTCTAGCTATCCCTCCAGTTCTGGATGTTGTGGATAATGTCGTTATGGAATCCAGTCTAACTCCTGATACTTTACCCCCTGCTCCAAGGAAACCAGACTGGCACTACAGAGTCCCTGACTCTCACAAATGTCTTTTCAAAAATCCTACTGCTGACCCAGAGGTCATTTCCTAAGGGCCTAAAGATATAAAAGCAACTACAGCTAAGAATCCCACCCCTTCGAACAGGGGTTCCTGAGCTTTGAACAGATGGGGTAAAAAAGTATACATCTCTGCAACTCTCGCCATTAGGCTATTGAATTGCCAGTTTCACGTACTGAAATACCAGCAACATATTATGGAACTTATTAAGCAAAAATTGTCTACCTTTACAGACTGTGCAGAAAATAAAGAATTACAGGAGCTTTTGCATTCTGCAAGCCAAGTCAGCAAGCATACCTTGCAATGTGGGTTTGATGCCCTAGAAGCATCTTGCAGGGCAGCAGTCACTGGTTCTGTACTGAGAAGGTATGCTTGGCTTAAGGAACAGACCATGTCAAATCAAAATTGCTAGATGCTCCTTTGAATAAGGACAATTTGTTTGGCACTAAAGCAGAAGAGGTTCTAAAAAAGATGGAAGAAAAAGCGAAGTCCATACAGACAGTCAAAAGTTTTTTGCAGGTGCAGCCTCCAAGATTCAGTAGGCATTGCCCCTCGAAACATTGGTCCTTTCCAGGCCCCTCAAGGCCATCTCAAACTAGACCCAGGGAAAACAGACCCCCTAGATTACAGTCTCAGGGTATGCAGAGATCTAACCAATGGAGTACCTCCACTTCTAATACAGGGAGTGCTAAGCCACCCCCTTACGGAAAGAATTCACAATGATTCCTCAACCCCACTCCTCACCTCTGCCCAATTACTCGTGCCCCTAGGAGGAAAACTTGCCCACCATGCAAAAACTGGACCTCCATCACCAAAGACCAATGGGTCCTCAACATTGTATCCCAGGGGTACAAATTTTACTTCCACACACTGCCAACCCCAAAAGGGTTCCCAGACCTTCCTCCAAACCAGTGGGCAGAGGCACAAAACCAAGTTCAATCCCTGCTCTCCATAAGGGCAATTCAACCTGTTCCTGCAGAACAGATAGGTCAAGGGTTTTATTCCAGACTTTTACTGGTACCCAGAAAAGAGGGCACTTGGCGCCCAATGCTAGATCTTTCCATTCTAAACACCTTCCTGGTGGTACTCAAAATGCTCACCCTTCAGCAGCTTCTTCCTATGCTGTCCAAAGATGCTTGGTTAGCCACCCTAGACCTAAAAGAAGCCTATCTGCACATCCCTATCAGAAAATCATGCAGGAAATATCTACGTTTCAGGACAGGATCTATGCATTATCAGTTCTCTGCACTTCCCTTTGGCTTATCCACTGCTCCCAGAGTCTTCACAAAATGCCTGGCTCCAGCCATTGCCTTTTGCGGACAGAGAAAGATTCAAATATACCTTTGCTTGGACGATTGCCTGATTCAGGCAGACATTCAGGAAAAGCTGTTGCAGCACCTGACATTTGTAAAGAAACTTCTAACCTCACTGGAGTACACCATCAACGAAAAGAAATCAAAACCAGTCCCCAATCAAAAGATTGTATTCGTGGGAGCAAGTTTGGACACAGCATCCCAGATGGCATTCTTTACTCCAGAAAAACAAGCCTATCTAACAGGCTACTTTGCTCATATGGCCACCAGAACCCAGCTATCCACAAGGAAAATCCTGCAGGCTCTAGGGTTCATGAACTCTTGCATTCTACTAATTCCATATGCCAGACTGCATATAAGGAAACTTCAGTGGTACTTAAAAAGTCTTTGGTGCCTACAGTCTCAGAACCTGGAAACCATAATACCTATCATACCTAGTCTAAGAACAGAGTTTTTTGGTGGGCAACAGCATGCAATCACAAACCCCATGCCGCCCAGACCCTAACCACAGATGCATCAGACTATGCCTGGGGGGCACATCTGGACGACAAGTGCATTCAGGGCCACTGGAGCCCAAATCAAATTCATCTGCATATCAACCAAAAAGAGATGCTATCTGTTCAGCATGCTCTGACAGCTTTCTGATCCCTACTCTTACCAGGGCCCCTGCTAATAAAAACAGACAACACAGTTATGTAGTACATCAACAAGCGGGGGATCCCACTCTTAGCCACTCTGCAGGATAGCCATGACCCTGTGAAACACGGCCTTGGACATGCATATTCATCTGCAAGCTCAATTCCTGCCAGGCAAACAAAACTCTCTGGCAGACGACTTAAACAGAAATTTCCTAAACTCACACGAGTGGCAATTAGACCCCAGCACTTTCAGCCTTTTAACCCAGAAATGGGGGACCCCGGAGGTGGAACTTTTTGTCTCCCCCTACAATCACCAGATCAGCAAATTCTGCACAAGGACACCTCACAGCAGGGCCTGGAAAGTGGATGCCCTATCCTTCCAGTGAGTAAACCTCTCAATCTATGCTTTCCCCCTCTGCCTCTTGTTAAAAGAATATTACTCAAGATAGGACAGACTAAGGGCAATCCTGATTGCCCCAGACTGGCCACACCAGCACTGGTACCCACTACTGCACAGCCTGTCACCGATGCCACCATGGCACCTACCCCAGATTCCAACCCTCCTCACTCAGCAGGAGGGACAGATCTTACATCCCCAACTGCAAACCCTGAACCTTGCAGCCTGTCTTATTCCTTGAATTCTCCCCCTGTGACCAGCCTAAGCAAGCAGGTGCTGGACCTCATTCTTGAAGCCAGAAGACCCAGTACAAGGAAATCCTATGCTGATAAGTGGAAAAGGTATTGTTCCTGGATTCAGTCTAAAGGAGCGGACACAGCACTGTCCTCCTTACCTCTAATCCTGGATTACCTAGCAGATCTACTCCACAGAGGTCTATCCTTCTCTTCCATTAAGATCCATGCCTCTGCCATCTCGGCTCATTACAACACTGAGCCACCTCTCTTCTCTCATGCTCTCATCAAACAGTTCATGAGAGGGGCCAACAACTTAGGGCCACCAAGGAGAGCCCTCACCCCTGCTTGGGACCTTAACTTTGTACTGGAAAAGCACAGCCCCCCCCCCCTTTGAGCTGCAGCGTCAGCAGAGTTAAAATTCCTCTCTTGGAAAACAGCCTTGCTGCTGGCCATCACCTCAGCTAGAAGAGTGTCTGAGCTACAAGCACTTATGGCTGTGGAACCCTTCATTGTTTTTCATGCTAACAGAGTCTCCCTCAGGAGTAACCCTACTTTTATGCCTAAAGTGGTGTCCAGTGTGGCTCTCAATCAATCTATCCATTTGCCAACCTTTTTTCCTAATCTTCAAAATAAAGGGGAAAGGATCCTGCACTCTTTAGACATGCACAGACAGCTGAGATTCTACCTTGATAGGACTAAGCCCTTCAGGAAATCTGACCAGTTACTAGTCAGTTTTGCACCAGGGGCAGAGGGAAAGGCCATATCTAAACAAACAATTTCCAAATGGATAGCACACTGTATCCATTTCTGTTACAAACACCATGGGAAACCAACCCCTCAGGGGGTCAGAATGCATTCCACTAGGGCAACTTCTATCTCTTCAGCATTCCTCAGGGGTGTCCCTACTAGGGACATTCTGGAAGCTGCTACCTGGAGGTTCTGTTCACACCTTCACCGAGCATAACCACCTGCCTATCTTTTCCAAATCCAGGGCGGGTATTGCCACAGCAGTCCTGCAGGGCATACTAGCCAGCCCCAACTCCTCTTGACTGACTCTACCCATTCTTCAGGTTTGGGAATCAACCCAAGTGTGATGACTGCAACAGTAAAACACGAAGAACATAGTACAGTTGTGTACACTTACCATACATGTAGATGTTTGAGTGTGTTCACTGTTGCAGTCCTGGTTTCCCACCCTCCAGCTCCCTTGTCTCTGTCCTTCTCTGTCTCTATTACTCACCCTTTACCGGGCTTTTGGTATTTACTTTTTATTGGTGGTGTTTTTTCCACCATAACTTAGCTCCCTATTTGGGGGGGGGGGGGCTCCTGACATTTGGGGCAAGAAAAACTGATGTAATGGCATCGGCTGCCTGTTTTTATACCCCTGATGACCTGACGTCAGTCCTGGAGCGACAGCAACTGACGCAGAAATACTAAGTCTCTGGTATTCGGGCCAACTGAGGGCTACCTGCAGGCAGCTAACCCAAGTGTGATGACTGCAACAGTGAATACACTCGAACATCTACATTTATGGTAAGTGTACACAACTGTACTTTTTTTATACCTTAATGTTATCAAACAAGTTCTTATACACGCTATAAAGGAAAAGAAAATCTACTTAGTGTGTGGTTTGTAGGCATCCCACAGAAAGTGACTTTTAGATATTCTTAGAATAGTCCTAAAAAACGTTCGTCAATTCAGGAGAGAGAGAGGGATGGAACACCCCTTAGACTGTTATCAAGGGTGGAAAATCTGTGACTTCAGCTAGAGGGTCATTTTCAGGAGGTGGAATGGACTTTTTTGGCATTCTTTCAGGACATAGCTCAGTGGCTTCACTGTCTGCACCAACCTATGTATTATTTGAGGAGAAAGTCGAGCATTCTCAGGCGAGGCAAGAGCCCTCTAGCCCATTCATTTCTGCTTGGGAAACCCAATCAGACAATTCATTCTCCCAGCTGGAGTGAGATGGTAGAGAGCAGACCAGCGTTTTGGTCTTGTTGGGTGGCTACCATCCCCTGGTGATGCACTTTCTCCCATTAGTGTGACCTGGAGCTCCTGTGGGTGCTGCTGCTGCCAAGAGTGTGCCTCCACATAATAAATCCTGAAGTATGTGTTTGTGCACAAGGGCAGGAAGTGCTCCCTAGTCCTGTGCGCCACAGATGTAATACCCAACGCTATTCCTTGGTGTCATAGAGCTGCTTCTGATACTACATTCACTCACTCATTCCTGGTTCCACTTTTCCATAATGATTAAAAATGGCTTCCAGCTGTACATCTGCAGTAGTTACTTCCTGTGCTGTGCCAACCTAGAGGAACATTGCCATCAGCAAGGAACTGGCATCTACTGTTTAACCATGCCATTTATTTCATATGTAGAAATATAAAGTAAAGCCTTTGGTTTGCATGATATTTTTAGAAGAGAGAATGACCATTACTATTTGACATCTGTTAGCCTGAGTAGTTAAGTTGTCCAGAAAATGAACATTCTGTGTTTGTAAAACATATGCTGTGTAGTACACTTAGTGAAATACAGCAAGACCTGTTGAGTGGTTGTTGCACATCATACTGTAGAGCTGTAAGTTTGCAATCCCGTGTGCATAATATATTTAATTCATTATGTTAACATGATAGATATACTGATTCAAGTAGACCTTTTCAACCAAGATGCAGATCGAAGGAATCACTGCACAAGCATGAATGTTTGCTGCACATAGGTAGCAGTTTCTGAGTAAGTATTATGATAGTCTGATATTTGTGGCATTTAGGAGTTCATATGTAAAAGTATTGCGTGGAAGTTCTAATGTCCTTCTATTCATATGCTGCTGTATTCATGACATCATGGAGTTTGCTTCAGTGAACTCTCAAATGTCCGTCCGTCATACAAAAGTTAAATGCTACCGCTAGGGTGTGCGCGACATCATACGCCTCTTCTCTGACGTTGGTTGTAAATGGACATTGGGTATAAAGTGGACGTCAACACACATCCAGCCAGACCTTTTCTGCTGCCTATGTGACTACCAGTTCAGATCATCGCTTTATCGGGAGAAGCGTTTTTCTACATCTGACTCCAGGTAAGTACCCCTTAGGGGTTTTCTAATTTTTTCTTGCTACTGCTTTGGGTTTCATGTCAAGTAGGAAGGGCAAGTGTAGGTGTGGAAGGCAAATTCCACATAAGGATATGCATGTGCTCTGCCTATTCTGTCTAGGCTGAGAACGCGACCATACCACATGTAGCATTTGTCAGGCCTTTGTCCCCAAAACCCTAGCAGCTTTGAATTTGCACCTTGAGAACCAAAGGCTTAAACGTCTAACTGCACTTATGGATCTGACTTTGGAACCCTTGGAAGAGCCCCTTGTCAAGAAGGCTAAAAAGAGTAGGCCTGAACCGACTGCTGCGCCGTCCACTCCAGCCATACCTGTCAAGGCCATTGAATGCCTGCAGTCCGAGCCAGAGTCTTCAGAGCTTCCTTTGGTGGAAGGCCTGGAGGAAACTGTTCTGTTGCTCGAAATCACATCCCGGAGGGAAACTCTGGCATCCGAGTCGGTCACCAAGAAAGAACCTAGGCTTGTTATTTCCAAGGGACTGCGTGGGGTTTCTCAGATTGTAATTCACGAAGACATAGAATTGGACATCGTGGAGTGCAGGCCGACGTCAGGCCTACCTACTCTCCACCGTTTTTCTTAACTGCCTCCTCCAGATTCTCATAGGAAGAGAAAACAGAAGACTAAACATATTTCCCAACCTCTGTCTTCTCCGAGCATCGAACAGCCCCTTGATTGGCAGGCCTTTTCTCAAGGCCTGCTCAACTCTTTCCTGGCCTTATGTCAGGGCCTGATCTCTACTCAGGCCATTACAGCCTCTACCCCCAAGGGAGCAATCCCTGATGACCCCTCTGCAGAAGAGGATGATGATGAATCCCTCACCTACTCCTCACAAATGGCTTCTCCCCTGGGATATCCCTCCCCAGCGGAGGAGTCCAATGGTACAGATTCCCCAGGCGAGGATCTCACCTTTGGTGAGACCATCACTCAGATATGGGATAATGGCCAAGTCACTGAGACTTAAAAAAGATATTATGAATTACTCCAGTTGGAGTCTTCTAGCCCTTCTGTTGTGTCCCCTGTACACCATGCTTTTCTGGATGCATTAATGGCTGCCTCTAAAAAGCCTGATTCACAGCCCCCCAGCCCACAAGCGTCCAGACAGATTCTACAAGGTGCCTGAGGCAGCAACCTTCCTCTACAAGGCTGCTGCTGCAGATCTGGCAGTCATTTCTGTGATCATGGACAAAACTTCCAAATTGCTTCCCTCCACTTCTCTTCTCCCCTCTGATTAAGAGAGTAAGATGATGGAACGCCTGGGAAAGAAGGTTTACTCTTCTGCCACTCTGGCTGTAAGAGCCATTAACTGTCAGAAACATATGGCTAAATTGCCCTGGCTCTCATTGCAGATATTACAAAACAATTGGAAGAACTACCAGATTACCCTGCTAAAGCGAAGATCTCTTCCCTCCTGAGCCCTTGCTCCCAGGAAACAAAACATTCTATCAAGTGCAGCTACGATGGTGTAGAAGCCTCTGCTAGAGCTGCTACCTCAGGCTCTGTCATCAGGAGGTACTCATGGCTGAGAGTGCAACCTCTCCCTGATGACATCAAATCCAGACTCTTGGATGCACCTCTGGACAGCAGTCACCTGTTTGGCACAGCAGCTGCTGATCTCTTCAAAGCCCTCCAAACCAAAGGGAAGGAACTGCAGGAACTGAGACATATTTTTTCCTCTCTAGTATCTCAGTTTCATAGGAATTACTCATCAAAAACTTAATTTGTGAGAACTTCTGGCAAGAGACCTCAGGCAAAACCCAGAAAGGAACACAGGAAACAGGCCCCACTCAGGCCTGCCTCCATCATCCCACCCTGTAAACAGCCCTTTCAGGGAAAACCTGGTAGTCTGTGTCTACCAGGCTTCTCCCTCAGAGACTCTTCCATCCATGCACCTCTCCCTCTCCACTTGGAAGCTGGTTACCCAGGACTCCTGGGTGCTCTCAATCCTAAAGCATGTAGACTTCATGTCCTGGGAGTGCAGATCCACCCCAAGACCAAATCTCTCTCTTCTCACCAATTCTGCAAGAACCCCTTGCTCAAGGAACCATTCAGGAGGTACCCATCTTGGTAAGAGGAAGAGGATTTTATTCAAGAATCTTTTTGGTCCCCAGAAAGGAAGGCCCCTGGAGGCCTATCCTGGACCTATCCCACCTCAACACCTTCCTCTGAGTCCCATCTTTAAGGATGCTCTCTCTCCTTACCTTCTTACCCCTAATCCTTCTTCAGGCTTTCCTAGTGTCCCTGGACATAAGACATCTACTTACACATCCACATTCGCCCACTTTTCAGGAGGTACTTCCACTTCTCACTGGACTTTGTACACTTCAGTTTTGTGCTTTACCCTTTGGTCTTTCTACAGCACCAAGGGTATTTACAAAATGTTTGGCCCCAGTCATGGCATTCGCCAGAACAAAAGGAATACAGCTTTTCCCTTACTTAGACAACATCCTGATCCAGGCTCCCTCAAGTTGCACAGCCCTTCCACACCTGAGCTTCACCATCACCCTGCAATCAGGTCTAGGATTTACTGTAAACCTCAAAAAATCCTCCCTGATTCCCTCCCAAGACCAGGTGTTCCTTGGGTGTTGAATTCTGACAAGGGAAATGATGGCTTGCCCACCTCCAGACAAGATTGTGATGCTCACATTTTATGTCGAGGGAGTTCTACCCCTCAAAGCCATCTCAGCCAGATAATAACTCGGAATCCTAGGGGTTTATAGCCTCAACTATCCCCATGGTCCCCCTGGCAAGGCTCCACCTGATGCAGTTCCAGTAATATCCGAGTTCAGTCTGGAAACAGCACTTGCAGCCACTGGAATTCATGATTCCCAGACTGCCGTGCTTGACCAGGGAACTCAAATGGTGGATCTCCCAAATTCAGAAGAATCCAGGCCTGGCCCTACAGCTCATACCTCCCAACCAGGATCTCTTCACAGATGCCTCAGACACAGGCTGGGATGCAACCCTAGATAACTGGAGAGTGAGGAACACATGGATCCACACCCAACAGAATGAGCACATCAGTATCAAGGAAGTGAGAGCCCTGATATTGGCCTTAGAAATTTTCCAGGATCACTTTCTATCAGGCACTCTGAGGTGGTACACAGATAATACCACTGTGCTGTGGTACATCAACAAGCAGGGGGCGACAAAGCCCTACCTCCTGTGCAGACTAGCAGTGCAGGCTTGGGAAATTGTTCTGGGGACACAGATCCTTCTCCAAGCAGTTTATATCCCTTCTGCAGAAAATGTGATGGCAGATTCATTGAGCAGGACCATGACCCTGTCTCATGAATGGATGCTGAACAGGGACATGTTTCTGGACCAGTTCCCTTGATGGGGTATTCCAGATGTAGATCTCTTCGCCTCCCCCATGAACAGGCAGCTCTCGACCTTCTGTTCTAAGGTGCCTCACCCAGAGACTTGGAAGGTGGATACTCTCTCGATTTCCTGGAAGGGGATGTACACCTATGCACCCCCCTTCCCTCTCATACAAAGAGTCCTACTGAAAATTCAGAAGGAACAGCCTCAAATCTTGCTGCGGACTCCCTATTGACCAAGACAGCACTGGTTCCCTCTTCTATTTCACCTAGCCAAGGGCAATCACCACAAGTTACCTCACTAAATGGACCTACTCACACAGGACAAATGAACACTACTACACCCCCAAATGTCCACTCTGAACCTCACACTGTGGGTGATAGGGAGCTGATTCCCTTCAGACACCTATGCTCAGAGGACATGATCCAGGATCTGCAGGATGCCAGAAAATCGACTACTAGAAAATTCTGCCTGTCAAAGTGGAAGAGATTTTCATTGTGGTGTCTAATAAATAACCTGCAACCACTGATAGTAGAATCTCCAGTGGTCTTGTCTTATCTGTGAGACCTTATGAAGTCTAGATTATCTTATTCCTCCATTAAAATACATTTGTCTGCCATCTCTGCATGTCTGCCTTTAGTACCTCCTCTAGCTTCCAGGTTAGAAGTCAAACTCTTTTTGAGAGGAGCACTTCATCTCAGACCCCCAAGGAAACCCATCCCCCCTTGGAATATTAACTTTGTTCTGGAGAAATTGATGCTCCCACCTTTCGAACCAGCCAAAGACTGTTCCCTCCAATGCTGCCCATGGAAGACTATCCTCCTGGTGGCCATCACATCAGCCAGAAGAGTCTTGGAACTCCAGACCCCCCATTCACTGTCTTCCACAAGCACATGCTTGCGCACTAACCCCACTTTCATGCCCAAAGTGGTCAATGAGCTGTCTTTAAATCAAACTATAAATCTGCCAACCTTTTTTCCCTCTCCACAGAACAAGGCAGAGAGGACACTTCATTCCTTAGATGTTCACAGACAGCTCAGGTATTTCTTGGCCAAAACCAAATCCCTACGCAGATCTGACAGGCTGTTTGTTTCTTACTGCCCAAGACCCCTAGATCAACCTGTTTCCAAGCAAACCATATCCTTTTGGATATCTGAAACTATTTCATGCTGTTACACTACTCATGGTAAGTCTCTCCCAGCCCCAGTTAGGGCTCACTCTATCAGGGCAGTGTCCTCCTCTGGGGCATTCCTTAAAGGATTGGACACGGCTGCTATCCTCGAAGTATCTACATGGTCCTCTGTTCACACTTTCACTAGGCACTACAAGCTGGACTTGGTTTCTAGAGCCAGGGCAGAATTTGCCAGAACCAGCCTCCATGGGTTTTTGGAAAGTGCTTCTGGTCCGCTTCCCCTTCCATAGGACAGGAGCTTTTGCACTCTCCCTGATGTCATGAATACAGCAACATATGAATAGAAGGACATAGTATTGTTGTGTAAGAACTTACCATAACATTAGATGTCCTTCTCTTCTGTATGTTGCTATCTAGTTTCCCACCCAACCTACCCCCTCACACTTGCCTGACTCCTAGAGTACTCACTCACGAGTCGCCAACTCCGGTGGCATTCAGTTTTGAGGTGGATGTGTGCTGATGTCCACTTTATACCCGACATCCATTTACAACCGACGTCATTGAAGAGGTACAGGATGTCGCATGCACCCTAGTGGTAGCATTTAACTATGGTATAATGGCCGGACATTCCAGTGTTCACCGGAACAAACTTCCAGATGTCATGAATACAGCTGCATATAGAAGACAAGGACATCTAAGGTTATGGTAAGTTCTTACACAACAATACTTTCTAGTTTCTTTGCTAATCTTGCTTTCTTTGTTATAGTGCAGTAGTATTCCCTATTACTGGACAGACTGACAAAGGTGAATATCTTGTTTGATATGATTGTACAATTTTTTTGCAAGCAGTGGAAGGCCATATTCAATTGTAGAGATAATAATATTGGGGTTTGTAGCACAGCTAGCTTCTGCTGCAAATACATTTGAAATTGAGTATGCAGCTTTTCATTGATTTAGTGCCTTGTTGACCTAGATTTTAATTTGAGTGGTGAAAGAGAGACTGATTAAGAATTCTTGGGTTTCTTCGTGTCAAGGTCCTAAGAAGTGGAGTGTGCTTTGGGTCATTTGTAGAGATGGCGGAGGCTTGCCGTAATTTTGTCGTGGCAAACAGAATCACTGTGGTCTTCTTGGTGTTGGCTATTAATTTGTTTTTAGAGAACCAGTACCAGACTTGCTCAAAATCCTCCAACAGCTTCTGGTTGATTTCAAGGGGTGTTTTTCGTATGTGGGTTAATACCATGTGATCAGCATGCAGGATGCAGTCAGGGGTTGCTACTTTTTTTTTTTTTTTTTTTTTTTTTTTTTTAAGTTCTCCAAATCTTTTAAGTTTCTAATACCATGACGGGAATGGACCCCATTCCTAAGTCAAAGTACAATTAAAGTTTATGAAATTAGTATTGCTTCAATCTTTGATGTCAGCCAAAAGTGCTCTTCGCAGCACCCGCAATGTGCCCAGAAATGACTCCTACAATTCGTATGGAGTTACATGTATTGGCTAACATATCTAAATACGATGGTAGATTTTTATATGACTCATTGCTCCTACTACTATTTGAACTGTGTGGGTGTCTTTCTTCCAGATTATGCTCGTTTCTGCTTGCAGATCCTGATATTTTATGACTTTGTGCATCTCTGTATGCAAGACAATGTAGTTAGTGGGTGTGGCTATTTCAATGATCACTGCTACTTTTGTCTTCTTTTCATGGACTGCTGTATCCGGTTTGCTAGCATCTATCTTTTGAACTGTTGGTAATGGGTGTTCCCATGTGATGTAAACTTCATCATTTTCTATAATGCTTTGTGGCTCATGTTTCCAGTGTTTTTCAGCCAGTTCAGTACCATAGTGTTTGCACAATCCCAGTGCAATAGTCTTGCCACATTATGCCTTTCAGTATACAGTCCTTCTGCCATTAGTATGTCACAACAAGCAACGAGATGTGCAACAGTTTCCAATTTGGTTTTACAAAACCTATATTTGTCTGTTTCTCGCACATGTTGAATGGACTTTGTAAACCAGCATATACGTAGCCCACTGTCTTGAGCTGCCAGTATTAACCTTTCGTCTCTTGGTTTGAATTTGCCTCTCCTTAACCATTCCTGCATTCATTCTTGATCAACATGATGTTCTTCCAGAAGTTATCTATACTTGCAAAGTACAGTTGTGTACACTTACCATAAATGTAGATGTTCGAGTGTATTCACTGTTGCATTCATCACACTTGGGTTATCTGCCTGTAGGTAGCCCTCAGTCGACCCGAATACCAGAGACTTAGTATTTCTGTGTCGGATGCTGTCATTCCAGGACTGACATCAGGTCATCAGGAGTATAAAAACAGGCAGCTGACACCATTACATCAGTTCTTCTTGCCCCAAATGTCAGGAGCCCCCCAATAGGGAGCTAAGTTATGGTGGGGGAAAACACCACCAGTAAAAAGAAAATATCAATACCCCTGAAAGGGGGGGTGTAGTAAAAGTCATAGAGAGTTAAGAGAGAGAAAACCAGGGGGCTGGAGGGAGGGAAACCAGGACTGCAACAGTGAATACTCTCAAACATCTACATTTATGGTAGTGTACACAACTGTACTGTGTTCTTCGTGTTTCACTGTTGCAGTCTTCACACTTGGGTAGATTCCCAAAGCTGAAGAAGAGTAGAGGCAGTCAAGAAGTGGTAGGGCTGGCTAGAATGCCTTGCAGGACTGCTGTTGCAAAACCTGCCCTGGTATTGGAAAAGATAGGCAGGTGGTAATGCTTGGTGAAGGTGTGTACAAAACTCCAGGTAGCAGCTTCCAGGATGTCCCTGGTAGAGACTCCCCTGAGGAATGCTGTAGAGGTAGAAGTTGCCCTAGTGGAATGTGTTCTGACCCCCTGAGGGGTTGATTTCCCATGGTGCTTGTAACAGAAGTGGATCCAATGTGCTATCCATTTGGAAACTGTTTGCTTTGAAATGGCCTTGCCCTCTGCCTCTGTTGCAAAGCTGACTAGTAACTGGTCAGATTGTCTGAAGGGCTTAGACCTATAAAGGTAGAATCTGAGCAGAGGACCCATCTGTCTTTGGTGATGGGAATCCAGTTTTTTTCATGAAGGGTTAAGTTTTCCTCCTAGGGACACAAGCAGTTGGGCAGAGGAGGGGGGTGGAGTTGAGAAGTCATTAGAATCTGAGCTGTCTGTGCACGTCCAAGGAGTGCAGAATCCTTTCCTATTTATTTTGAGGATTAGGGAAGAAGGTAGGCAAATGGATAGATTGGTTGAGAGCCACACTGGACACCACTTTAGGCATAAAGGAAGGGTTAGTACTGAGGGAGACCCTGTCAACATAGAAAATAGTGAAGGGTTCCATAGCCATAAGTGCTTGTAGCTCAGACACTCTTCTAGCTGAAGTGATGGCCAGAAGCAAGGCTGTTTTCTAATAGAGGAATTTTAACTCTGCTGACGCTGCAGGCTCAAAGGGGGGTAGCGTGATCTTTTCCAGTATAAGGTCCCAAGCAGGGGGTGGGTGTTCTCCTTGACAGCCTTAAGTTGTTTGCCCCTCTCAGGAACTGTTTGATAAGAGGGTGAGAGAAGAGAGGTGACTCAGTGTTGTAATGAGCCGAAATGGCAGAGGCATGTCTCAATGGAGGAGAAGGATAGGCCTCTGTGGAGTAGATCTGCTAGGTAATCCAGGATTAGAGGCAGGGAGGGCAGAGTCGTGTCCTCTCCTTTAGATTGAATCCTGGAGCAGTACCTTTTCCACTTATCAGCATAGGATTTCCTTGTACTGGGTCTTATGGCTTCAACGATGACGTCCTGCACCTGCTTGCTTAGGCTGGTTACTTGTGGGAGAATTCAAGGAATAAGCCAGGCTGCAAGATTTAGGGTTTGCAGTTGTGGATGCAAGATTTGTCCCCCTGCTAAGAGAGCAGGGTTGAGTTCTGGTGTAGGTGCCAGGGTGGCACCGGTGACAGGCTTTGCAGGAGTGGGTACCAGTGATGGCGTGGCCAGTCTAGGGCAATTAGAATTGTCCTTTGTCTGTCCCGTCTTATCTTGAGCAATACTCTTGAGAGGAGGGGCAGAGGGGGAAAGGCCTAAATTGAGAGATTTACCCACTGGAAGGATAGTGCATCCACTTTCCAGGCCCTGCTGTGAAGTGTCTTTGGGCAGAAAATTCTGTGCTGGTGATTGCAGGGGGAGGCAAAGAAGTCCACCTCTGGTGTCGCCTATTTCTGAATCAGAATGTTGAAGGTGCATGGCTCTAGTTGTCACTCGTGTAGGTCTAGGAGATTTCTTCTTAAATAGTCTGCCAGTGAGTTTTGCTTGCCTGGCAGGAATTGAATTTGCAGATGTACCTGCATGTCTAAGGCCGTGTTCCACAGGGCCATTGCTAGTCTGCAGAGTGGGTAAGAGTGGGTTCCCCTTTGCGTGTGGATGTACCACATAACTGTGGTGTTTGTTTTTATTAGCAGGTGTCCTGGTGAGAGTAGGGATCTGAAAGCTGTCAGAGCATGCTGCACAGATAGCATCTCTTTCTCGTTGATGTGCAGATGCATTTGACTTGGGCTCCAGTGACCCTGAATGCACTTGCCGTCCTTGTGTGCCCCCAGGCATAGCCTGATGCATTCGTGGTTAGGGGCTGGGCGGTGTGGGGTTGGGTAAAAGGCAGTCCCTTGTTGTGGTTGCATGCTGCTGCCCACTAAAAAAACTCTGTCCTTAGACATGGTATTATGGGAATGACAGTTTTCAGTTCCTGAGAATGTTGGCACCAAAGACTTTTTAAGTACCACTGAAGTTTCCTCATATGCAGTCCAGCATATGGAATTAGTAGGATGCATGAGGCCATGAACCCTAGGGCCTGCAGGATTTTCCTTGCGGATAGTTGGGTTCTGGTGGCCATTTGCGTAAAATAGCCTGTCAGATAGGCTTGTTTTTCTGGAGTGAGGAATGCCATCTGGGATACTGTGTCCAAGCTTGCTCCCTGGAATACAGTCCTTTGACTGGAGACTAGTTTTGACTTCTTTTCGTTGATGGTGTACCCAGGGAGGTTAGTAGTTTTTTACAAATGTCGGGTGCTGCGACAGCATTTCCTGACTGTCTGCCTGAGTCAGGCAGTTGTCCAAGTATGGGTAAATTTGAATATTTCTCTGTCTGCAGTAAGCAATGGCTGGAGCCAGGCATTTTGTGAATACTCTGGGAGAAAGGGAAGTGCAGAGAACTGATAATGCATAGATCCTGTCCTGAAGTGTAGATATTTTCTGCATGACTCCCTTATAGGGATGTGTAGATAGGCTTCTTTTAAGTCTAGGGTGACTAACCAGGCATCTTTGGCTAGCAGAGGTAGAAACTGCTGCAGAATGAGCATTTTGAATTTGGGTACCACCAGGAAGGTGTCGAGAATTGAAAGATCTAGGATTGGGCGCCAAGTGCCCCCTTTTCTGGATACCAGTAAAAGTCTGGAATAAAATCCTTGACCTATCTGTTCTGCAGGAACTGGTTGAATTTCCCTTATAGAGAGCAGGGATTGGACTTGGGTTTGAGCCTCTGCCCACTGGTTTAGAGGGAGGTCTGGGAACCATTTTGGGGTTGGCAGTGAGTGGAAGTAAAATTTATAGCCCTGGGATACAATGCTGAGGACCCATCTGTCTTTGGTGATGGGAATCCAGTTTTTTTCATGAAGGGTTAAGTTTTCCTCCTAGGGGCACAAGCAGTTGGGCAGAGTAGGGGGGTGGAGTTGAGAAGTCATTGGGAATCCTTTCTGTAAGGGGGTGGTTTAGCACTCTATGCTTTAGAGGTGGAGGCATTCCAGTGCTTAGATCTCTGCATACCCTAAGACTGTAGTCTGGGGGTCTGTTTCCCCTGGGTCTAGGTTTAAGATGGCCTTGATTGGGCTGGGAAGGACCAGTGTTTCGAGGGGCAATGCCTACTGAATCTAGGAGGCTGTACTTGTAAGAATTCTTTGACTGTCTGCATAGATTTAGCTGTTTCTTCCATCTTTTTAAGAACCTCTTCTGTTTTGGTGCCAAACAGACTGTTCTTGCTCAAAGGAGGGTCTAGTAACATGGATTTGACATGCTCTGGCAAGGTCTGCTTTGTAAGCCAACCATGCCTTCTCAGTACAGAACCAGTGACTGCTGCCCTGCAAGATGCTTCTAGGGCATCAAAGCCACACTGCAATGTATGCTTGCTGACTTGGCTTGCAGAATGCATAAGCTCTTGCAATTCTTTATTTTCTGCACAGTCTGTAAAGGTAGCTATTATTTGCTTAACAAGTTCCATAATATGTTGTTGGTACTTCAGATTGTGAAACTGACAATTCAAAGCCCTAATGGCAAGAGTTGCAGTGGTATATATTTTCTTACCCCATCTGTCCAAAGCTCTGGAATCCCTGTCCGAAGGGGTGGGATTCTTAGCTGTAGTTGCCTTGATACCTTTAGGCCCCTCGGAAATGATCTCTGGGTCAGCAGTAGGATTTCTGAAAATAAATTTGTGAGAGTCAGGTACTCTGTAGTATCTGTCTGGTTTCCTAGGGGCAGGGGGTAAAGTATCAGGAGTAAGACTGGATTCCATAAAGACATCATCAACAATTTCCAGGACTGGTGGTATTGCTAAAAGCCTGTGTTGTGGCAAGTCTAGAAATTCTCTGAGTCTCTTTTTGGACTGAGGATAGTCTCGGCATTCCCAGTGGAAGTGCTGTCTTAAAGTATGTAAGGTTTCACCAAAAGAGAAATTCTGTGGAGGAGAGGCAGAGGGAATGAATTCCTCTGCATCAGAATCCTCATAAACAGATAAGGACATGTCTTAATAATCAGAAACCTCAAGAGTCGTCGGACTCATGGTCTGTTGAAGCTGTTGGGGACTAGTCCTTTTTTCTCTTAGCAGGGGAAGGCTGACTTCCCCTAATCAGCATAATAAGGTCTTCTGCCATTCTAAGCATTTTATTTTTTGGCAAGGGAGCAGGTGCATGTGCTTTGGTCGTCTGTTTTCTAGGCTTAGCACGTACTCTTGGCCTTAGAAATTCCATAGTTTTAGACAGAACTGAAGTAGTCGGTTTGTGTCGAACATTGGTATTACGAAGAACTTCCTCAGAAGCCAGTGACTGCTCACCGGCTCCGCACACATCCAAGGTAGGGACATCCACCGGTTCCATAGTCGAAGAAGAGTCTCGCGGCATACTGGAGTCCGAATGGTTCTTGGTAGAGGCCTGCGAATCCATTGAAGTGGGCATCAGGGGCCGCGGAAGTGCCTCACTGAGTACCAGCGAACTGGCGACTAGCTTAACGGAAGCTTTGTCGGCAGCTTTGAACCTGTGCGGTCTGTCTCTGTCTTTATCCTTATGTTTTTTCAGAATATTGATAGTTGGATGGCTTACTGAATCCATTTCGGAATACAGAGATCGAGAACGAAAGTATTTAGTGACAATAACGGCCTGATGATGAATGGTTCAGGCGCTGAACAAGGCACAAAACCAACAGCAAGGTACGTCGTGGTCTGGGCTTAGACAGGTGATGCAGTAAGAATGAAAATCTCGGTGTGGTATTTGCTTTCCACAGGCAAGACCATTATTAACTTTTTCTGACATCAGTTAGAACAAGAAAAAAGGATCCCCAATGGGGTACTTAGCTTTAGAAGACTTCAGGATGATTCAGTTAGTAAACGAAAACTCAGGTAGCTGCCAACTGGCACTTGCAAACTGCTTCTGCATCGGGCTCCTCGGCAAGAAAGACTGATGTAATGGCGTTGGCTGCCTGTTTTTATACCCCTGACGACCTGACGTCAGTCCTGGAGCAACATTATCCGTCGCAGACATACTAAGTCTCTGGTATTCGGGCCGACTGAGGGCAACCTGCAGGCAGGTAACCCAAGTGCGATGACTGCAACAGTGAAACACGAAGAACATCTAAATTTATGCATTTTCCACATTTCTTACCTTCACATCTGGTCCTTCACCTTATATTCTTTCTTTTGATTTTTGGCACATTCATTTGCTGCCTAATTTTTATCTACTTTTTCTTTAATTTCCATTCCTGCTTGACACCACTATATGCTTCTGCTAGATTAAGCAGAGATGTCGTCTTAGATTTATTCTTCTCATGTTTCAAAACTTTCACTATGTTTGGGTCTTGTGAGGTCAGCAGATATGTGTGGAGTCCGCGGATGCCCATCCCTCCTTCGGAACGGGGAATATATAATCTTGGTATGCGCTGATTTTAAAAATAATTTGGTGAGCATGACGCATCCTTCTTGTTTTCCTATCTAATCTATCCAACACATTTTGGGGCCAGTTATTCACTCCAAAACTGTAAGTGAGGACAGGAGGAACAAATTGGTTTATTGCTTGGATTTTGTTTCTAGATGTCAACGCTGTTTTCAGGATTAATTTAAGTTTTCTAAAGTATTCCTTAGTAAGTTTTATTCACATTTGTTCATGTTTTATTGTTGTTCCTTCAACAGTTCCCAAATATTTATACACTCCCTCTTGCTCAAGTTCTTTTATATCACATTCTTGCTTCAAACTGATGTTTTCCTGATGCTGTAGTTTTCATGCTTTAAAGGTTGCTTTTGCACATTTATCAAGACTAGATGCCATTCTTATATCATCTGAAAAAGTTTTGACAACTTGTGCTTTTAGTTCCCCATTTAATGAGCTATACAGTTTTAAATCATTGACAGAGAAGATGAGAAGTCTTTACACTTTGTTTTCTAGGAGCCAAATTATAGCCATGGCCTAAGCTGTTAAGTAGAGAGCTTAATGAGTTAAGGGCAAAACAGAATAGCAGCGGTGACAGAGAATTACCCTGGAATATCCCCCTTTGAATTTTTATCCCTGGGATAATAATTTGTCCTTTATCATGGCTTAATTGCAAAGTGGTCTGCCACTGTTTAATTGTTACTGTAATGTAGTTGATCAGTGTAGGGTGTATCTTGTACATTTTTAAGCACTCTTTTATCCATAAATGTGGGATACTATCAAATGCTTTTTGTAATCAATCCATGCCATACTTAGATACAGTTCTCCACTTTGACTTTAACAACAAATGATCCTTTGTTCCGTATGACTTTCTTTTATTGCCCTTTTATTCTATTGCCATAATTGAGTTTTCTTCTGAACGACTTTAAACTCTGTCAGCATCAATTCCCGAGTATAGTTTATACGTCTTTGGAAGACAAGTTATTGGTCTATAATTTTTAGGGTAGCTTCCAGGTTCACTCTTAAGTAAGAACATTGTTTTTCCTGTTGTTAGCCAGGTTGGTGTCTGTTTGGGGTGCACATATACAGTGGATAGAAAAAGTGTACACACCCTGTTAAAATGCCAGTTTTTTTGTGATATAAAAAATGAGACCACAATAAATCATTTCAAAACTTTCCCCACCTTTAATGTGACCTGTAACCTGTACAATTCAATTGAAAAATCTGTTGGAGGAAAAAATATAAAAAAAAAAGTACTAATAAGCTGGTTGCACAAGTGTGCACACCCTTAAACTAATACTATGTTGAAGCACCTTTTAATTTAATTACAGCATTCAGTCTACTTGAGTAGGAGTCTATCAGCATGACACATCTTGACTTGGCAATATTTGCCCACTCTTCCTTGCAAAAGTGCTCCAAGTCTGTCAGATTTCCCTCTTCAGGTCACCCCACAGACTTTCTATTGGATTTAGGTCTGAGCTCTGGCTGGGCCATTCCAAAACTTTAATTTTCTTCTGGCGAAGCTGTTCTTTTGTTGATTTGGATGTATGCTTGGGGTCATTGTGTTGAAAGCTGAAATTCGTCTTTATCTTCCGCTTTCTAGCAGACACCTGAAGGTTTTGGGCCAAAAGTGACTGGTATTTGGAACTGTTCGTAATTCCCCACACCTTGACTATAGCCCCAGTTCCATCTGAAAAAAAGGCAACCCCAAAGCATGATACTGCCACCACCATGCTTCACCATGGGGATGATGTTCTTTTGGTGATGTGAAGTGTTTTTGTGCCAAAAGTACCTTTTGGAATTGTTGCCAAAAAGTTCAGCCTTGGTCTCATCAGGCTATAACACATTTTCCCACATCATTTTGGGAGACTTGATGTATTGTTTTGCAAATTTTAGCCAGGCCTGGATGTTTTTCTGTGTAAGAAAAAGCTTCCATCTTGCAACTTTACCCCATAGCACAAGTATATGGAGAATACGGGCGATTGTTGTCATATGTAGTACACAAGCAGTACTTGCCAGAAATTCCTGCAGCTCCTTCAGTGTTGCTGTAGGTCTCTTGGCAGCCTCCCTGACCAGTTTTCCTCTTGTCTTTTCATCAATTCTGGAGGGATGTCCACTTTTTGATGACTGTCTTCACTGTGTTCCATGGTATATCCAATGCTGTGGAAATTTTTTTGTTACCTTCTCCTGACTGATTCCTTTGCTTTGTAAGCTCTCTGCAAACCATGGCTTTTGCTGTAGCAGGCAACTGAGTAAATGTCAGGAAAATCCTAGTAGGACAGCGGAACTTTATTTGCATTTAATCAGAGTTTCTTAATTGATGGCAGGTGTGTACCCAAGAAGACTGAATGCTGTAATTAAATCAAAAGGTGCTTCAACAAAGTATTAGTTTAAGGGTGTGCACACTTATGCAGTTAGCTTATTGTACGTTTTTTATTTTTTTTTATATTTTCCCCTAACAGATTTGTTTTTCAATTGAGTTGTACAGGTTATAGGGCACATTAAAGGTGGGAAAAATTTTGAAATGATTTATTGTGGTCTAATTTTTTTTATATTACAAAAACCTGGCATTTTAACAGGGGTGTATAAACTTTTTATATCCAGTGTAGGTTAAAGGCCACCGCACAACAGTACTGCCTGTTCTAAGTATTTCTGGGTACACATTATAAAAAAAACTGGGTTTTAGGAACACTGAATCTTTTTCTTAACAGTTGGTTCACTTTGTTCTTTTTGATAGGTTTGAAGTAGAAAAGGGATATCCCAGATTCTTGTGTAATGGGGTACAGGGAGCAGTTAGAGTCCTGTTAGAAAACATTGTGTTATGTGTAGTGGCAGGGTTATATTATTTCCTAGGGCTGTTATTTGAATAGTAGGGAGCTTGTTTGGTCTGGAGTTTTAAGTGAAATATTATTGTTAGAAATAGATTTTTGGTAATCCAGTTGCGGGTTGATGTCAAGTGGTATTTTGCTTAGCAAAACTTATTTCAGATGGAAACATGAAGCAGTAATACAGACATCCTGTTGAATGAGCTAAACCATACATCCTCAAACCCTTTTCCCATTTTGCACATGGGGTCAGGGTGTCACTTTCTCAGTGCCAGTCATCTTGAGCCCAGGTTTACACTGCCGAGAGGCTAGCCCTGCAGCGGTAGTTAATTCGTTTAGAGTGTTCAGTCCACCTACTACATGTCTTTGGAATGTGAGAGGAAACTGGAGCACCCAGTGGAAACCCATGTGACAACAGGGAGGATATGAAGACCACGCACAGAAGGCACCCCAGCTGAGAATCGAACTGGAGAACCTCTTGCTGTGAGGTTAGAACGCTAACTGCTGCACCACGGTGGCCACCCCATACAGACTGGGATACCCTCTACCAATTTTCAGATCCCACTTCAGCTTTATTCACATTCCATAATGTGCTAGTGCTTGTTCAAGACGGACTGTTCTCTTAAAAGTAAGAGCACAAGGCAAATCTGCACCTTGGCTAAGCAAAAACCTGATCAACCAGCTAACACATATAGACCGAGCATGAAAAGAATGGAAGGCCTACCCCACTAATACCACGGAACATAAGAAATATGTCCTACTGTGACAATAATCCTGAAAAAGTACAGATGCCTTAAAAGCAGAATATGTAAGAGGTGGGACCTTTACAATTCTGAATGACCTGGAAGAAATAATGGCGTTATGATAACTTATGTAATTGGTCAGCATAATATAATATAGTATTGTATCAAAATCCTCTAAATCAGTTCAAATGTTTGGAAACACACATTATTCATTGTCTAAACAGGGACAGCTGTCAGAAAAAAAGCACATTCTCTGCTGGAGTACCACAAGGGCAGTGGTCAGACCTCATACCATTTTCGGTCTTCATTAGTGACGTCATCACAGTCATTCCTCTAAACAGTATTCCCCTTTACACATATTACATTTTTCTACATTGTCAGTTATTTTGACACTGAAATAGAAAAATAGATCTGATGTTGTTAATCCTCGTAAGGATTGCGGCCGAAAGTTACTGCTTTCCTATGGCCATGCCTTATGTGCCTATTGTCTGAATGTCTCCCACCTTATTGTGGATCCCCGTGTGGGATTTTTAGAAATTTTCTGACCAGGACGCTCAACATGAGAAAGAACAAATTAATCTTGAAATGTCTTCTCAAATATCCTTTCTGTGAGGCTATTTCTGGGTCGGAGTGCTCACCCCCTCCGGCTAAACCCCGTAAGAGGTGTTATTCCTCTTCCTCATTGAGGTCGCTCCCTTCATCTCCCTCTGGAGATCGTAGGGAGTCAACTCATAAGAAGGTGAAATTGACTACTACTTCGGCACTGCCACCTGTGATGCCGTCGGCTTGATTCTGGCTCCAGCCATGTCCTCCTTATCGATACCGACACGGGCGTTTTAATTTTCATCGCAGCCCTTACCGGAACTCTCCATGCAGTTACAGACCCCTTCGGCTCTGAGTATGCTGTTACTGTCCTCCACAGTGCAGACAGTTTCGGCACCGACATATTCTTCGGTGCAGTCCTTTTCGGCACTGTCTTTGTTACCGCTGCAGACACTTTCCTCGATGGCACCCTACCCATCGGTGCAGACACTTGCTTTTACGGTGTAGACACCTTCAACGCCTGTGGCGCTGACATCGTCGGTGCAGACTACTTCCACATCCACCGTTTTCTTCGGTGCAGACGTCCTCAGTTCCGGGCTCTGCACCTCTCGAATTAGCAAGAACCAAGTACTCTCCTTCCTTGGATCCATTCGTTGGTAGCCAATATAGTCCTTTTCTAGAAAGGCCGGAATCGCTCACAGGTCTCTCTCAGGTCGACCAGGAGCCTCTCTGAGCAAGATGTGTTGTTGCTTGTTGACCAGTTGCTTGTGGTCAGAGGTCTCTCTCACCTGTCGAAGTCCACATTCCCTCCCTCAGGTGAATGTATATCTCCTCAAACTCCAACGTACACGCCTCCTTCGACTTCCACCCAAGTATCGAAGCCCATTACTCCAACAGCAGCTTCCCTTCCTCCGATTCCAATAGTGGATCTCACTTTGAAACCGGAGTCGTCCTTGTGGCCCTTGGTTCACTGGGCATCGGGCTGTTCTCAGGCCAATGGCTGTGCCATGGGGGAGGGCATTCTTGGTTCCATGTCAATTTTTTTCTATGGCACCCTTCAGGAATCCTCCCTCTCTCATGCTTAACAGTCCTCTTGAGACTCCTGGTCTAGGGTTTGGCTCGTCGGGGTGGGGTGTGACCCTGGTTCCAAGGTTGTCGTGCTCTGTTCCGGGCTCCCATCCCTCCTTGGGTGGGCCACCCTTCAAGGCCATGGAGAGGGTGCTTGTCTCCGCTGGCAGACCCCACATGTCGGAGTCCTGTCCCCCCTCTGTACTGCAACTCTCACAAGCCACAACCGCTGGACACTGGGCACAAGGACCTCAGCTTTCTTCTCCTCAGGAGACCTCCTCTTTGCAGTCTTCCACAGTACCTCCCACTTTGGAAGTACCCCGCAAAGTGTCATGCAAGAGGAAACACAAGGACTCCACTGAGGATTAATTGACTGAAGATACGGATTTTGATGACGGGAAAGTGTCCCCACGGTCACCCTCTGATTAGGTGTCCTTTGGTGACATCCTTGAGATCCTTAGACAGAGGGGTGACTGGAAGTCCTCTAATCCTTCCTCTGAGGAATCCGTATTCTTGCAGGCCTTTTGTGCCTGGCCCCCTACCTCCTGGGTTACCCCACCAGCCGATAAGCTTGTCCAGCACACATGGAAGGCTCCTGACACCCTGGAAGCAATACAGAGGCCTGATGAAATCTTATTGCCCCCCGTTGAGCATCCCCATTGGTCATGAAGCCTTCCAGTAGATGGCATGGTGGTGACAGCTGCAACTAAGAAGAATTTGGCAGAAAAGAGCCAAACTGTCCATCCACCCAACAAGGAGTCCCGGGCAATAGATTTATTAGGGAAGTGTGTGTTTGCTTCATTGACCTTCGCTGTAATGTCTTTTAACTATTTGGCACACTTTACCAGTCTTCAGAGGGATCTTATCAACTAACTCTCTGAAACCTTGCAGGAGCTATTTCTTATGAGGTCCATGACAATGTGGCTTCTCAGCCACCCTAGAGTCCATTTCCAGTTCTTCCATGCGTCTTATTTCTCATGCAGTGGAAGGAGCAGCTAGAGTGGGAGGCGTGGGTATAGTCACCAGATGACATGCCTGGATGCACCTTTGCGACTTTGCAGACTCCTTTAAGGCTTCCTTCATGAACGCCCCCATTGAGGCTGCTTCTTTGTTTGGCCTAAAGTGAAAGATATGCTGGCAAGGTGCGAACAAGATGGCAAGACCCTATCTGCTGTTGGTGTCAGACACTCCACTCCTCAACAATTCTACTCCAGAAATCAGAGGAGCAGGAAGATGTGGCACAGGAAATCACAGGGCTCTTTCCATGACGCATGTGCAGAGTTCTCCCCTAGAGGCAGAGGAGGAAACTCCAATGGAAGATGCCCTTTTTCAGGGCAGAGGTGGTCCGCGAAACTGGGGTTCCAGAGATTCGTTCTCTGACCAACCCTGTCAGCGCTCTTGAAGCGTTGCTCGACTGCTCACCTCTGGAAGCGGTCAGGGGTAATTTTTCCTTGTACCTCGCTGCCTGGCGAAATATAACCACCGACTCTTGGGTACAGTGGATAATGTCTAGAGGCTATCACATCCCCTTCTGTCTTTGTCCAGTCTCATCCAGAGTATTACCTGACGTTCCACCCTGTCAAAGGGAAGCAGCAGCACACGAAATCCAAAAGCTGCTACAAAAAAAGAGTCATCCAGATGGTCCCCCCCAGACCAGATAGGATCGGGTTTTTACTCAAGGTTCTTTTTAGTGCCAAAAAAGACAGGGGACTGGAGATCAATTCTGGATCTCAGCACACTGAACAAATTTATAAAAACAGAGAAATTCTGGATGGTCATGGTTCAGTGTATCCTTCCTCTCCTGGAAGAAGATGATTGGATGTGCTTTGTAGATCTTCAAGATGCGTATTACCACATAAAAATGGCCAAATGCTCAAGAAGATACCTCCGCTTCCGCATAGGAGCCAGTCACTACCAATTTCGAGCTCTGCCCTTTGGTCTCTCTATAGCTCCCAGAGTGTTCACCAAATGCATGGCAGTGGTTATCGCTCACTTGCAACTTCAAGGATTCCAGGCATTTCCGTATCTAGATGACTGGCTCCTCACCACCCCCAACAAGCTTCTACTGGAAGAAGCCCTACACTACACACTCCACAGCACAAAGCCTGGGGATCACTATAAACTGGGAGAAGTCCAACACGACCCCAGCTCAGTCTGTGGAATTCATAGGGGTACTGTTGGACACGAGAAATTGCACAGCATCTCTTTCGGACCACAGGCTTCAAAGAATAATGCAACAGGTTCAGCAGCTGCTCTGTCACCACAAATCTCTCGCTCTATCTATACTCCAACTCTTGGGGTCAATGGCAGCCTCAATTACCATTGTTTTCACGAAACTCCTTCAGTGGCTACTTCTCACTCAGTGGTACCCTCTACAACATCCTTTGTCTTTTCAGATAAATGTAACTCAGAGATGCAAGCAAGATTTACTCTGGTGGACGTTTCAGAATCCCCAACAATGGTCTCGTCCCTTCAGCTCCCAAGAACCGAAAGCCACGGTGACCATGGACGCCTCCCTGATGGGGTGCAGGGGGCTATGTCAGGGAAACTCGGTCCAAGGCACCTGGTCGTAGACAGAGACCCTTTTGTATATCAGTGTCCTGGAACTGAGGGCGGTGCTACTAGCGTTACAAGTATTTCATTCCATCCTTCCGTCAGGGACTATTGCGATCCAATCGGACAACTTGTCAGTGGTCTGGTACATCAACAAGCAAGGGGGCACCAGATCTTACCTGTTATGCCGAGAGGCCTTGAGAATATGGCAATGGCTGATAGCTTCCATCGGCTTTCTAATTGCAACGCACATTCCCGGAGCTCCAATGTGATAGTGGACAAATTGAGCAGGTGCATTCTACAACCTCACGAGTGGTCCCTTAGTCCTATGATGGTGGCAACAATCTTCAACCGCTGTGGCCAGCCTTGCTGCGACCTATTCGCCTCCCCAACCAACTACATGTGCAGCAACTATTTTGCCCTGCTCCCACCTCTGGGACAGTCACCGAGAGATGCTCTTGTCCACGCTTGGCCCTCTGGTCTACTTTATGCTTATCCTTCTCTTCCCCCATCTCCCAATTTCTGAAGAAAGCACAACAGTTAAAAAGCAAAGTGATCCTCATTGCTGCATATTGGCCTCGACAAGTCTGGTTCCCCTTTCTCTGGCCTCACCTGCTAGATCAACCGTGGATCCTCAGTCCATCCCCAGTGTTGTTCTCCCATCCACAGGGTCTGACTCACCCCATTCTAACAACCCTGAAACTGACAGTGTGGTTTCTCCATTTCCAAAGATTGCCAGGCAGGAAAACCTCTCGTCCCTTGTGCGCAATTTTCTTATTGCATCTCATAAATCGTCCACCAGACTAATCTTTCTCAGTAAATGGAAAAGGTTTTCCTCTATGGGCAGTGAATAAACAATTAGACCCATTGTCAGCCCCAGTTTTGGTGGTTTTGAATTACTTATCACATCTTTTCCACTTTGGGGTGTCTGCCTCTGCTATTCGCGTGCATTTAGCTGCCATCTCAAATTTCCACATTGGTTTTCAGGATTCTTCGCTTATGTCACATAGACTCTGTAAAACTTTCTTGAAGGGGGTTATCCACTTAAAACCTCCCTTTAGAGAACCGGTACAACCTTGGGATTTGGCATTGCTTCTGCAAGCTCTAACAGTTCCCCCCCTTTGAACCTGCATCTTCATGTGATGTAAAATATCTCTCTTGGAAAACTTTGCAATCACATCGGCCAGACGCTTATCAGAACTTCAAGCCTTATGCATCAAACCTGCCTATCTTATCTTCCATAAGGATAGGGTATCACTGAGAACTAATTCTTCCTTTTTACCAAAAGTGGTGTCAGAGCGGTCTATCAACAAATCTTTTGATCTTCCAGTGTTCTTTCCTAACCACTATAACAAAGGAGAGTATTGCCTGCACTCCTTGGATGTTCATAAGCAAATACGATTTTATCTGGACAGAACATAATCTACTCGTAAATCAGATCAACTGTTTCTGGCCTTTTCTGGACCTAGACGAGGTCATCCTGTCTCAAAAGTTACATTGGCTTCATGGTTGAGAAATTGTATTACCTTTATCTACAACAAAAACAATCTCACCTTGCCTCATAGAGTCAAAGCAAATTCTACAAGATCTATGGCAACTTAAGCAGCTTTCCATGCTAAGGCTTCCCTCAGTGATATTTGCTCAGCTGCGACTTGGGGTCAAACCTCATACCTTTATTCTTCATTAAAAGTTGGACTTGGCCTCCAGAGATAGAGCTTCTTTTGGCTCCATGGTGCTCTGGAATGTCCTTCCATGAGGGCCACCCAGGGATACAGGTAGCTGGAGACTCTGCCGCACCAGTAAGGAATGAATGAAGATTCACAACATCAGATAAAGAAGTTATGTCTTACCATAACGTTCCATCTGTGTCGTTGATCTTTGTTCATTCATTACTTCCCACCCTCCATCCCCTTCCGGAGGTTCCTGGTTAATCTCATATACTCTTTTATTGTAGGTCTGTTATGACCAGAAGTAGCCTCTACTTTTGTCTATCAACTTGCAAACTCGATCTGAGGTAACAGGGAGCAGAACATTCTGGGTAGGACCTTGGCTTGAGAGTTTTTGGCTGATGCAAGCTTGATATTTGGCCAGCTCGGTTCCGAGGATAGAACCGATAACCCATCAGTAATGAATGAACAAAGATCAGCAACACAGATGGAACGTTATGGTAAGACATAATTTCTTTTTACAGTACTTCAACTGTCTCTAAGGCTACTTAAAATAAATGTAACTAAAATCACTGCCATTCCTATTAGGACGCAAAAAATTTCTCCAAAGCCAAACCATTACAACTAAA
Organism: Protopterus annectens; assembly: GCF_019279795.1. Lineage (NCBI taxonomy): Eukaryota > Metazoa > Chordata > Ceratodontiformes > Protopteridae > Protopterus > Protopterus annectens. Next base: position 19,408,122 of record NC_056737.1, on the reverse strand, counting down.
ACCTCCCAACAATGCCCCAGATATACATAATACAGTCGTATAAGTATCTTGGCCATTTCCTAGATCTTAATTTAACTTTTAAAATCCACAAAAAAATTACAACCTTGATAGTCAAATCAGCTAAAAGCAGCCTCCACTATCTTAAATTATTCAAATGTGAGACTTGCAAGTTGATATCCAAATAAAATGTACTGACACCTGCAGTAGAATATGGCCTTCATGTAATCTCTCTGTATTCAACACAATGCACTGGATTTTCAGACCACTTAAAACAGCATCTGCAGATTCGTAATCGCTTCACAACTTGAAGAATGTTGCATAATGCTCCAAAATGCAAGTTACTTATCAGAAGCAGCATGCTCAACCCTTCTTTTAGTCTTTAAAATCTTAAAACAAAGCTGCTTCCCCTAAATTAAAAAGGTTATTATCAACCTAACTATGAAACAAAGACAGTAACATTCTCATGCTGTAATGTCCCTCGTTCACCCTGAACTTGTGAAAAAAAAGATTCTTTAAAATAGTCCTATAAATTGTCTTCCTTCTCAAATTGGATAAATCTTAACATGTAAACATGTTAATACATCTAAGAGATGTATACAAATGCACTTGCTTCACTGATTAGTGTTACCCAACATCCATATACTCATACAGACACTCACAAGCAGTTATTCCCTAGTCCAAATTCTACCTCTTTTAGAACCCTAATGGCCAACTCTTTTTAAATATTTAAAAAATATAACTAAAATACTTACTGTGGTCACTTGTATTTGGTCAAAGTACACTCTTTTCAAATGCATGTTGTTCAGATTAAGGTGATTGAATGCAATGTAGTTCAAAAAGAATGAATGTACCTGCAGTATTTGTGAAAGATAACTGAACACCAGAGAGAAAATCTTTCCTTTTCTGTGGTATTGTCATCTCAGAGTTGGTGTATTTAAATAACTGCACACATTTGTCAAATGTGGGATGCTGAGGAGGTTTCTCCCCACTGCAGAAAACACTTGTGTACTTTGAAGTTCCTTATTTTGATACTTAGCATACTTTTATGTATTTGTTGTCCCATTCGATTCTCAGCTAGAGCGTCTTCTGTGTGGAGGCATACGTGAATGGGGTGTGCCTTCGTTGAAGGTTGTGCGTCAGGGCTGGTAACCCGGTACGTAAAAATCCACTACCAATCATTAGCGGACCGGAGTTCCTCTGTGGCGACCCCTAACTGGGAAAAGACGAAAGACGCAAAACAAATGTGGGAGAACAGAATATGAAGTGCACAAGTGGGTATTTAAGCACTGTGT